>NC_137499.1:3807500-4212500 GCF_041902795.1 Electrophorus electricus | reverse complement strand
GCGGCTGGAGATGAGCCTGGGCCTCCAGCGGGTCTTCCAGGAGATGCTCTACGTCATGGACTGGATGGACGAGATGAAGGTGAAGGAGGTGGAGAGAGAGAGAGAGAGAGAGAGAGAGAGAGAGATGGATGAGTGGGAGGTTACAGGAAACAGGACCTGTAGAGAAAGGCAGTGGCAGAGTGAAAGCGAGAGGAAGAGGAGAACAGTGGAGGAAGCAGCAGTCTCGAGCTCTAGAGAGCGAAGTCGCCAGTAAACGCCTCTGGCGTTTTTTGCCGCCGGCAGCCGCGATAAACTCAACTGCCTGTTCAAAAGCTGGGAGGCGAGTTGCGGTGAGCTTGAGTGGTTTGGATATGTAGTGCACGACACGGTGAACACTGTCGCTGTCTCCCTGCAGATGCTCCTGCTGTCACAGGACTATGGGAAGCACCTGCTGGGAGTGGAGGACCTGCTCCAGAAGCACACCCTGGTGGAGGCCGACATCGCTGTCCAGGCCGACCGCGTGCGGGCCGTCAACGCTAGCGCCCAGAAGTTCGCTGTCAGCGAGGAGGGTGAGGATGGATCTTGGGACCTGCTTCCAGATCCGAGTTCTATTGCCCCTCACCTGCACGCTTGGTAGTCTGGAGAATGAGTTTAAATGACCACAGTACAAAGCAGAGCTTTAGGGCACGTGGAAATCCAGTCTGGGTGCGGATGACGGGGTCTTTAACATGCTGTCGTTCATCCGGTTCTCTCCACTCTGCATTTACATTCCCTCTCACTCCCACTGATACTCTTTCTTCTTCTATGCCATTCTTTGCTATTGTCCCTCTTTTCCATCAACTCTCTCTCTCTCTCTCTCTCATTCTCTCTCCCTCTCCTTTCTGATCTGCCTCTCGCAGCAGGCTACAAGCCGTGCGACCCACAGGTGATCCACGACCGCGTGGCCCACTTGGAGTTCTGCTACCAGGAGCTGACCCAGCTGGCGGCCGAGCGCCGCGCACGCCTGGAGGAGTCACGCCGCCTCTGGAAGTTCTTCTGGGAGATGGCCGAGGAGGAGGGCTGGATCCGCGAGAAGGAGCAGATCCTGTCGTCGGACGACTGCGGCAAGGACCTGACGGGCGCCGTGCGGCTGCTCAGCCAGCACCGCGCCCTGGAGGACGAGATGAGCGGGCGAGCCGGGCATCTGCAGCATACGGTGCGCGAGGGCCAGGCCATGGCCGACGCCGGGCACTTCGGCCAGGCCAAGATCCGCGAGCGCATTGCCGACGTGCAGACCCAGTGGGCGGAGCTGGAGCAGCTGGCCGCCGTGCGGAAGCGACGCCTGGAGGAGGCGTGCAACCTGCACCAGTTCCAGGCCGACGCCGACGACGCCGACGCCTGGACACTGGACGCACTGCGCATCGTGTCCAGCGCCGACGTGGGACACGATGAGTTCTCCACGCAGGCGCTGGTGAAGAAGCACAAAGATGCGGCCACCGAGGTGGCCAGCTACCGGCCCGTGATCGACGCGTTGCACGAACAGGCCCGTGCGCTACCGCCCGCGCTGGCCGAGTCGGCGGACGTGAGCAAGCGCCTGGCGGGCATCGAGGAGCGCTACAAGGAGGTGGCGGAGCTGACGCGGCTGCGCAAGCAGGCGCTGCAGGACGCGCTGGCGCTCTACAAGATGTTCAGCGAGGCGGACGCCTGCGAGGTATGGATCGACGAGAAGGAGCAATGGCTCGTCAGCTTGGAGATCCCCGAGAAACTGGAGGACCTGGAAGTCATTCAGCACAGGTGAGAGGTCAAAGTGGGTCACTTGACTTGGATGACCACTGGATTTTAGTTGCAGGAAATACTCCATCTGTGAACTTGTGGTCATTCCCAATCCCTATCAACATTCCAGTGACCTCTCCAGTGTCCTCCAAATGTAATATTCCTGGGACCCTAAAAAGAAATTGTAGTCAGAAGACGCATTCCTTGGCAGGGTGTAAGGACAGTGTGGAGGACTGAGGGGATGCAGAAATGGCAGATTAGGAGCATTTAGGAGACCAGATGTTCCTGCTGAGTCACACAGACCTAGAAGGAGAACCGACTCTTCTCCGCTGTGGACAGACAGCGAAGCAAGACACACCATATGCACATTTTCACATATACTGGCCAGAAACGAGTCATGTTGTCAGACTCTGTTCATTAGAGTTGGCCGCGTTATGCATTTGGATGGTATTATAATGACCTTATAATGGTCTTATAATGCCAAGGAGTATTCACAAGCTCCATAAAGGCTATTTGAATTTTCCTGTTTCTCTCTCGAAAACGCTAAAACCTTTACACGCTAAAACCTTTACACGCTAAAACCTTTACTTTCAAAAACGATTTTTGCAAACGTGCCCCTTGTGTCTTAGGTTTGAGAGTCTGGAGCCTGAGATGAATAACCAAGCGTCCCGCGTTGCCGTGGTCAACCAGATCGCCAGGCAGCTCATGCACAGTGGACACCCCAGCGAAAAAGACATCAAGGCCCAGCAAGACAAGCTCAACACCAGGCACGTTCCGAGGTTTAGCCTTAGGCTATAGCAGGCATAATTAAGACCTAAGCGGCAAACGTCTATATCTACGAGCCAGCGTCCCGGATCTGGATTAAGCCTAAACTAAAATGATTTCTAGTGGTGATTTGCAAATGCACTGCCAGATGGAGAAAACTTATAGTCTGTGGTTAACCCATGCCCAGGAAACCAGTTTATGAAATGCCCAAGCTGTGGTCACATGCATTTATAACTTTTCAGTTGAATGTCAATAACCACTATGCAGATGCACTATGCACTATGGTTATTTAATGCTGTGCACATATATATAATATATAAAATATATTATAATATATATATAATATATAAAAGTTGCATGTAGAAACATTGAGTAATGGCATTAATTAATGATAGAGTTATACAGCACAAGACCTAATACTGAGTATCTTGTAGATGGAGCCAGTTCCGGGATCTGGTGGACCAGAAGAAGGAGTCTCTGAACTCTGCTCTGGGCGTGCAGAACTACCACCTGGAGTGCAATGAGACCAAGTCGTGGATCCGCGAGAAGACCAAGGTGATCGAGTCCACGCAGGAGCTGGGCAACGACCTGACGGGCGTGATGGCATTGCAGCGTAAGCTGACGGGCATGGAGCGAGACCTGGCCGCCATCGAGGCCAAGCTGGCCGACCTGCGGAGCGAGGCAGGGCGGCTGGCGGACGAGCACCCGGAGCAGGCCAAGGCCATCACGGGGAGGCTGGCGGAGATCGATGGCGTGTGGGAGGAGATGAAGGCCACGCTGCACAACCGCGAGGCCTCCTTGGGCGAGGCAAGCAAACTGCAGCAGTTCCTGCGCGAGCTGGACGACTTCCAGTCGTGGCTGTCGCGCACGCAGACGGCCATCGCCTCCGAGGACATGCCCAACACGCTGGCGGAGGCCGAGAAGCTGCTCGCCCAGCACGAGGGCATCAAGAACGAGATAAACAACTACGAGGAGGACTACCAGAAGATGAGGGACATGGGCGAGATGGTGACCCAGGGCCAGACGGACGCCCAGTACATGTTCCTGAGGCAGCGCCTGCAAGCTCTCGACACCGGCTGGAACGAGCTACATAAGATGTGGGAGAACCGGCAGAGCCTCCTGTCGCAATCGCACGCCTACCAGCTGTTCCTCAGGGACACCAAGCAGGCTGAGGCCTTCCTCAACAACCAAGTACATAAAAAAACCCACCTGATTTCCCTTGGGTGGTTGGGTTCCAGTTGTTCAGCATGGGAAATCTAAGAAATAGTAATCTAGTAATGTACAAAAGGTTCTAGGTTTTGTTCGTAATCTCCTGTCTCCTCTAATCAGGAGTATGTGCTGGCCCACACTGAGATGCCCACCACTCTTGAGGGAGCAGAGGCTGCCATTAAGAAGCAGGAGGACTTCATGACAACTATGGATGCCAACGAGGAGAAGATCAACAGCGTGGTGGAGGCCGGCCGCCGACTAGCTAGTGATGGAAACATCAATGCTGAGCGAATTCAGGAGAGAGCGACTTCCATCGATGACAGGTAATTCCCCCCCCCCACACACACACACACGGTGTAGAATTTTTTAAATGTTAAAACACGTAAATCAATTCTGATTGAAAATGATTATATGAATCCATGCAATTTATATCAATTTGCATTTTACACATGTGCCTGTGGTTCCCAGGGGTTGTGACAAATGCTGGGTTGTGAGTAGCCGGATTTCTGACCTTTTGACCTGTGCCCCGTAGGCATAAGAAGAACCGTGAGGCGGTCGTTGAGCTACTGATGAGGCTGAAGGACAACCGAGACCTGCAGAAGTTCCTGCAGGAGTGCCAAGAGGTATCAGGACATACAGGTCGCCTGCTGCGATGCCACATTAACGCGCGTTAACACTGTGGGAACCCAGTCAGTTACACATGTGCACACTGTCTGCATGTTAACTGCACACTTGTTCAGGAAAGGAGAGCGTCAGCTGGGCTCATGACAAAGATGAGTGAGATGTGCTGGGTTTTCTCCTCCCGCGTGTGTCTGTAGCTGTCTCTGTGGATCAATGAGAAGATGCTGACAGCCCAGGACATGTCGTACGATGAGGCCAGGAACCTACACAGCAAGTGGCTCAAGCACCAGGCATTTATGGCTGAAATGCAGTCCAACAAGGAGTGGCTGGACAAGATCGAAAAGGTCAGCCATAATGATCATGGGTAGTTGATAAGCTTTGGAGCCATTTGATAAAAATTCTGACATAGCAAAATGTAGTGCTGCTTACATGTGCATCCATGGAGCTTTTTTGATCTCATTCTCTCTCTCTCTCTCTCTCTCTCTCTCTCTCTCTCTCTCTCACTTTCTCTGCCTTCCCCACCCTCCATAGGATGGGAAGCTGCTGGTGTTGGAGAAGCCTGAGACGGAGGCCGTGGTGAGGGAGAAGCTGGCATCACTGCAGGGGCAGTGGGAGGAGCTCGAGTCTACCACACAGACCAAGGCCCAATGCCTGTTCGATGCCAACAAGGCTGAGCTGTTCACCCAGAGCTGTGCCGACCTCGACAAGTGGCTGGGCAGCCTGGAGGGCCAGATCCAGTCGGACGACTACGGCAAAGACCTGACCAGCGTCAACATCCTGCTGAAGAAGCAGCAGGTGGGAAGGGCACAGTGCCACCTTGTGGCTGCTTTGTGAAGTGCTTGTATGACATATGGCCTCAAAACAAAAACTGTAACCGGGTAGCACCACAGCAAAATTCAAGTACAGGTTTTGACTCAGCTTCCTTCTTGTCTGGTTGGCTGTGTAAGAATGTGAACGGACTATGAAACCTTTTCAGATTTCGAGTTGAGCTCTCCCAACCTTTAAAAAAAAATCTCTGAAATGCTTCATCGGTAATGCATGACACTTGGATTGGAGTTATCTCCCAGCAGCAGAACATCATGTCACTGCACTCCACCCAGAGTGTAACAGCTGCGCTCCATCTGCCCACAGATGCTGGAGAAGCAGGTGGAGGTACGCAAGAGGGAGGTGGAGGAGCTGCAGTCGCAGGCCCATGTGCTGCAGCAGGAAGGGAAGGACACCGACGAGGTGGATGGGCGGCGCGAGGTGGTGGAGAAGAAGTTCCAGGAGCTGTTGGAGCCACTGATGAAGAGGAAGAACTTCCTCATGGCCTCCAGGGAGATTCACCAGTTCAACCGCGACATGGAGGATGAGATTGTGAGTCCAGTGAGGGTGTGTTTCTCCTGGCAGAAGGTTCCTGTGAAGGTGCCTGTGGTTTTACACACTTTTTTACCTTTGTAACGGCAGCTCTGGGTCGAGGAGAGAATGCCCATCGCTACTTCAACAGACCATGGCAACAACTTGCAGACTGTTCAGCTTCTAATCAAGAAGAACCAGGTAACCTAGAATGAAATTTATAAAACAGCTTTTGTGAGCTACATAACTGTTTTTTTCATTTATATTGCCCATATAAATACACTCAACCTGCAAATTCCTTGTGAGCCCAAACCCCCAATCAAACACCCTAACACACTCCAGACAGCCTAATCCACTCCCGCTTCTGCACAACACACGGCTCCTCTAAGCGCCCCTGCTGCCCTTCCCCAGACACTACAGAAGGAGATCCAGGGTCACCAGCCGCGCTGCGACGACATCTTCGAGCGCAGCCAGAGCATCCTGGCGGAGGACAGCCTGAGCGCGGAGGCTATCCAGGCGCGGCTGGCTGACCTACAGGCTCTCTGGGACCTCCTCAAGAGGGAGACGGAAAAGCGGCACGCGCGTCTGGAGGAGGCGCACATGGCACAGCAGTACTACTTTGACGCTGCAGAGGCCGAGGCCTGGATGAGCGAGCAGGAGCTGTACATGATGTCCGAGGAGAAGGCCAAGGTGCGCGGGAAACCGGGGGGGGGGCGCGGTTGGGAAAGGTGGGGGCGGGCCAGGCCTTCGCTCCCGAGCTGGATAGTTCGTGGTCAGGGAGACGTTGGCCATTTCTGTGTGTCTGTGTGACAGTGTTCATTGCATTTCTCTCTCAGGATGAGCAAAGCTCTGTGGCCATGCTGAAGAAACATCAGATCCTAGAGCAGGCGGTGGAGGACTACGCCGAGACTGTCCACCAGCTCTCCAAGACCAGCCGTGGACTGGTGGCCGCCAATCACCCGGAGAGGTGCAGGGCTCTTCCACTTTCCCTCCCTCCCTCCCTCTGCGCCTCTAGTAGTCACTTCTGCTAGAAAATCATGACTCATAATACAGGAATTAGAGCTGCACACGGGTTCTCTGATTTTTTTCACATTCGTATCATGATTCAGAGTCTTAGTAAATTAATTTGGATTCATTCAAAGTGAATCTCAGTTTTGCTGTGGCTGAGCCAGGCTCTGATGGTTAATAATAATAATAATAGTAATAATAATACATTGTATTTATATAGCGCTTTTCAAGGACCCAATGACGCTTACAATAGTCAGTAAAAAGATAAACATATAAGACAACATTATACATAACAGCAGTATACATAACATTTACAAATAGCACTTACAGGACTTGGGCAAAGGATGATGAAAGGGGTGTTTACGTTTCAGGAGTATTGTAGGTAAGGGAAGAAAGATATTTTTTACAATTAAACTTGAATATAGAGAGTTGCAGACTGTTGGACCAGAAGGAAGAGAGTTCCAGAGTGGAGGAGCACATCTAGAAAAAGCACCACCACCACAGCCATGCAGGCTGGAGGAAGGAACATCTCAGAGTGAGAGTAGGTCTGCAAGGAAGGAGAAGATCAGACAGGTGTGAAGGTATTTTACAGGATGCCAGTGGCGTAACGCGATGGTGAGAGCCAGTGTGGGTGAGAAGGCAGGAGAGTTCTGAACCATCTGAAGGTGGGAATGAGAGTTTCAGCAGCAGACTGAACGAGGGAAGACCTCATTTTGACAATGTTACGCAGATGGGAAAAAGATGTTTCCACTCTAGAGGTGATGTGGGCCCTAAATGAATGAGTGAAATCAAGGACGGCACCCAGTTTTCGGACCGGAGGGGAAGGGGATACAACAGTTCATCAATAGAGGGAGCACCAGCTTTTTTGAAAATCGGATTTTAGAACCAATTAGCATTCAGTCTTATCACTATTTTCAGTCTTATCACTATTAGAGTTCAGTCTTATCACTATTTTCAGTCTTATCACTATTAGAGTTCAGTCTTATCACTATTTAACACGAGAAAATTGCACTTCATCCATTTCCTGATTTCTGACAGTCAGGTTTCTGGTCAAGAGGTGAGTTTTTATTGCACCGACGTGTCCTTGCTTTGCAGTGAGAGGATAGGCATGCGTCAGTCCCAGGTGGACAAGCTGTACGCAGGACTGAAGGACCTATCGGAGGAGAGGAGAGGCAAGCTGGACGAGAGGTTCCGCCTCTTCCAGCTGAACCGGGAAGTGGATGACCTGGAGCAGTGGATTGCAGAGAGGGAGGTGGTGGCTGGATCCCACGAGCTGGGCCAGGACTACGAGCACGTCACCGTAAGACAGTAGACAGCGCTGAGAGACTCCACCTTCTGCTCTCTCTCTCTCATCAGCAGTCATGTTTAATTTTCGTTCTGCTTATTTTATATACTAGAGTACACCAGTGAGGTATGGCTACGTATCACACACTATTAGAATATGGGAGTCCTATATCTAGCAGTATCTTGAACTCTAACCTTCTGTATTGGCTAGGATGCCTTCTATGAATAGGTAACAAAGCGCTGTTGCTGTGACTGTTAAAGTCACTCTGGATAAGAACGTCTGCTAAATGCCATAAATGTAAATGCATATATGGGCTGTGTTTTTAATAACATTGCTGTTTCCGTTTAGCGAGGACAGCTGAGTGCAGCTGATTGAACTTAACAGAGACAGTTGCAAGCATTTGGCTCTCCTGACTGTCGTCGCGCTTCCTTGCACTCAGATGCTGCAGGAGCGCTTCCGCGAGTTCGCCCGGGACACCGGCAACATCGGGCAGGAGCGCGTGGACGGCGTCAACCGCATGGCCGATGAACTCATCAACGCCGGCCACACCGACGCGGCAACCGTCGCCGAGTGGAAGGACGGCCTCAATGAGGCGTGGGCGGACCTCCTGGAGCTGATTGACACACGCACGCAGATTCTGGCGGCATCCTATGAGCTGCACAAGTTCTACCACGACGTGAAAGAGATCCTGTGCCGCATCCTCGACAAGCATAAGAAGCTTCCGGAAGAGCTGGGCCGAGACCAGAACACAGTGGAGACGCTCCAGAGGATGCACACCACCTTCGAACACGACATCCAAGCACTGGGGACTCAGGTTGATGACCGCCTGCAGACACATTCACTTTCAAAACATTGAACGTGGCAGTTGGCACCAGCAGCATTACGAAAGCATATCGCTCTACATTCGGAACTTGGAAAACAAAACCGTTCTATCATTTAAAAAACAGATGTCATAATTTCTGCTCCTTGTCACCCCCTGCTGGTACGCACAGGTAAAACAGCTGCAGGAGGACGCGACACGGCTGCAGTCAGCGTACGCCGGCGAGAAGGCCGACGACATCCAACGCAGGGAGAGCGAGGTTCTGGACGCCTGGCGGAGCCTTCTGGAAGCCTGCGAGGGCCGCAGGTCACGCCTGCTCGACACCGGCGACAAGTTCCGGTTTTTCAGCATGGTGCGCGATCTCATGCTGTGGATGGAGGACGTCATCCGCCTCATCGAGGCCCAAGAGAAGCCTAGGTGTGTGTACGTGCGTGCGTGCATGTGTGTGCATTCTGCTTTATTTGCTGGGGTTTGAACCCATGCCTACCCGGTCGCTGCAGGGACGTGTCCTCTGTGGAGCTGCTGATGAACAACCACCAGGGCATCAAGGCCGAGATCGACGCTCGCAACGACAGCTTCACCGCCTGCATCGAGCTGGGCAAGTCGCTCCTGGCACGGAAACACTATGCATCAGAAGAGGTGAGGGCCAAATCTGCCCCGTGCGCAGAGTCCCTTAATATGCAAATAAAGAAAGTAGTGTAGTGAAAATATTATGCAAATAAAGAAGTGTAGTACAAATAATATGCAAATAAAGAAGGTAGTGTAGTGAAAATATTATGCAAATAAAGAAGTGTAGTACAAATAATATGCAAATAAAGAAAGTAGTGTAGTGAAAATATTATGCAAATAAAGAAGTGTAGTACAAATAATATGCAAATAAAGAAAGTAGTGTAGTGAAAATATGCAAATAAAGAAGTGTAGTACAAATAATATGCAAATAAAGAAAGTAGTGTAGTGCAAATATTGTGCAAATAAAGAAGTGTAGTACAAATAATATTCAAATAAAGAAAGTAGTGTAGTGAAAATATTATGCAAATAAAGAAGTGTAGTACAAATAATATGCAAATAAAGAAAACTGCACTGTTTAGAGATTTTAGGTTTACTTTAATAAAGAGGTGTTTTAGCTTTTGTGATGAAGTACTATTAATTGAGTGGGTGAATGTGAGATTAGTACTTTTCTCACTAAATCTTTCCTGTCTTGCCTCTGTCCACAGATTAAGGAAAAGTTGCTACAGTTGACGGACAAGAGGAAAGACATGATTGACAAATGGGAGGACCGATGGGAGTGGCTAAGATTGAGTAAATACACCGATTTAATCGTCATACTGAAAGTATTCCATTTGTTGGGGAGTTTTCATATCAGTTTCATTGCAAAAACGGTTTAACTTCTGGCTAAGATCACATCATAACTATTCTTCCTAGTTCTTGGCATAACTTTTTTTTTTTAGCTGTTGAATTCTTTGTTTGGCCATGGTGTCTTCACTACTCAAACTATGGTCCTGCCTTTTGTTGCTCATACTTATTTCTGACACGAAACACAAGCGGCGTTGCTCAGAGTGAAAGAGGATGTACACAGACTCCCTTTAAATTACTTTTCACACTCACTTCCCTTGTCTTCTCTGTGTGTGCATGTGTGTGGGTATGTTGTGCCTGTGCTCCTGTGTGCAGTTTTGGAAGTGCACCAGTTCTCCCGGGATGCGGGGGTGGCCGAGGCATGGCTGCTGGGCCAGGAGCCGTACCTGTCCAGCAGGGAGATGGGTCAGAGCGTGGACGAGGTGGAGAAACTGATCAAGAGGCACGAGGCCTTCGAGAAGTCGGCAGCCACCTGGGAGGAGCGCTTCTCTGCCCTGGAGAGGCTGACCACGGTGAGGGGGCCCACCGGGCCCAGAGAGACAGTCGACGTGGTTTGGCAGTAGTCAGATGTGTATAAGCTTAAGAGCGTGACACCTTGCCATAAGAACCCCACAAAATAGAGTCCTTCCATTGTCAGAACGTAAAACGTTTGTTGGATTGAACGCAGAAAGATCAGATTGCAAAAGTTAGTTTTTAAAATGCTAAATAAAGCAAGTAAAATTACTTTATAATAAACTAAATACTTCAAACTTTCTTCTTCTGTAATTACATGTAATTGGCATTTCTTTGCCTGTTTCAGGTGTTTAGCTAGGAAGACCAGTCTATCAGTCTCATTATCTTTGCGTTATCCTTGTTTAATCTGTTTAGGCTTTTTTGGTGGCCTGATTAGAAGACATTGAGTTCTTAGTAAGAAAAATAAAGAGTAAGAAGAACATCCATAATTTGAGGTTAAACCGTACACCCAATGCTCCATTTTAGACACCAATGTTTTATCATTTAAAATGATCCCTCCTGAAATGTAACAGTTAGGCAGGCTACATGCTTGCTGGCTTACTGGCGATGGAAACATGAACATGTTCACGTTCACGTTCATGGAGCTCACGTAACCGGACGATTAAAAGCTCATCTCAGAAACAGATTTCACGGAAGAACGCTCCCCTGTGTAGCCTTTATATTTGCTAATCTGCCGTCTTTTGCATGCTCAGTTTGATTCACATATCCAGAATATTGATTCGGTTGTTCAGGCTATATTCAGTATTGACAGCATCGAATGTTACAGAATCAAATAGTTTGCTACATTGTTGTCCTGAAAAAGCACTTTGTGCAACTCTTTTTTAATAAAGCTTTTAATTTTTTCATTTTTAATAAAGATATTAATCTTATGTTCTAAATGACAAAGAAACCTGCAAGAACATTACACAACATTTCATTTATCTATTTATATATACGCAAAATATTACTGCGTGGGTTATATTACGTATAACGTTAATTCGCTTCATTTATGTGTTTAGCGCGTTCTGTTTGTCTCCGAGTCGGACTAGTTGGACTTTTCTTTCTTTCTTCTTCAGCTGGAGTTACTGGAAGTGAGAAGACAGCAAGAGGAAGAGGAGAGACGGAGAAAAATCCCAACACCCGAGCCAGTGCAGGACACCAAAGAGCAGCAGAGGTAGCCGCACAGCCGAAGAATAGCCGGCTCTTCCTCACAGGGCTCACCGATCAGCCAGGCACACTGAGGCACTGCTGCACAAAAAATGTCATCAGTATTCCTCCAGACTTTTACATTGAAGTGCGTTGCTTTAGAACACACCCACGTGCATAAGCTTTCGGTCGGAATTTGTGCAGGAAGCTTTGAGAGCTTTGCCTTTTGCGTTTTCCTTTTTGGATGTACTGGAACGCCGTTGCTTTGGTGCAGGCAGACACACGTTAGGGTCTCTGTTTAACTGCGGCATAAGCGCATTTTATCTTTCCGCAGAGAAGGCGAGCAGGTTGCCCAGAACGGACTGCCATCGGACCAAGAGTCCCCTCGGGTTAGTGATCCATCCTCTACCCTAAACTTGCAGATGGGCCTCCATCATATAGGGATGCTGAGCACTCCGTCTCTTTGATGAACAGAGCAATAAACTCCATCTCCCATCATCCTCTAATTTTGACCAGTATTTTTACTGCTGCAGCTTTGCAAAGATGAAAACTTAAAGGACTGTTGATTTAACATGTTGACATGTTAACTGTGTCTGCTGTTTTGTCTGTATTAGTCAGGTCTTTTAAAGAGCACTGCTTAATTGAAAAGCTTAGTTTAGTATTGTAAATGACCCTTTTCAGGAGCTTCTGGTGCCTTGAATAAAACACTGGCTCATATATATGCAATCCAAATATATCTCTGATGAGAATTAAGGGAGTTACGAGTGAAACAGTGTCTTGTTTCTAAAGACTTCAGATGTGTTTGGATATGATCTGTGAAGTGCCAGTGAACAATCCAAAACACGTTTGATTTTGTTTTACATCACTAATTTGATATTACTGGTATGTAGGTTTTTGTAGCCTAATTTTGATATCATTATATTTAAATTCACAACAACACCTTGACAGCTACTAACAATGAATAATGCTTTAATAATAAATCTGTTTTTGTGTGTGCGCAAGTCTGTTACATACATCAATGTTTGACCATTGACAACCTCTAGTTTATGTCCGTTTACAAAATCTAATATAAATTGCAATTCTGTGAAAGTGACTAACACTGCTCTATTGGATGTGTTTCCAAAAACTGTAGCTTAGTTCTATTAACACAATGTAAAAATCTAAGCATTCAAGCATTTTTCTGCATTAAACATAGTTTATCTTCCCTGTTTACAAATGTAGTAGACTAAAGTGTTCTGCACGGTGTGATATGAGATCATGTGACGTATCTTTGAAAGTGGTACGTTGAGTTTATGGAGGCAATCTTGCTTCGACGAGAATGCCTCCTGCAAAACTGATTTACGTCAGGCGGGTTTGGAGGCACTCCAGAGGGGTTACAGTAAGCTGTTTGGCATGGCTTTCCTACGCGTGTGTTTGTGTGTGATGGTAATCGCAATTCATCTACAAATAGCCATGGTAAGGTGAAGCCATGGCTATGTATCTGTGATTGCTCTCTGGGCATTGTGGTCTTCAGGTTACTGGCTGGTTTACTGCTGTGGCTTGGTCTTCTTTTTACTGGGTTTTCCAGTGTTTTGCCATTCACATTCCATTTGGATTTGAGTGATTCTGGATGCTTGCATGCGATTTGTTTTCTTTATCACTATTTTGAAAGCATTAACAGTTAAAATGAACTATTACCCAAGAGAATGAAACCTTTTCAAAGAACATTTTTGCTCTCTTGTGTTTTCTTCCCCCAGGCCAAAACCAGTCAAATATATATTGGTAATGTGTTACACAACTAAAGTATAGTGTTTGATCTGTTTGTACTGGAGTTGGTGAAAAATAAATCTTTTTTTTTTTTGGTAGTTTTTAAACCCATTTTTTTAATGCACCATACAAATTTTGAATAATTACGTAATTACATTGATGTAAGGTTGCATAGAAAGTTCAGCTGAACTTTTTTTTTTTTAAACTTTATTTTATTACCTCATGTAGAGATGAAGTTAGATGTAGTTATGAACCTCCTTTTTGAATTCATTCTCTCTCTCTCTCTCTCTCTCTCTCTCTCTCTCTCTCTCTCTCTCTCTCTCTCTCTCTCTCTCTCTCCCCATCAGGACGTAGTGGATGGGGAGATTGTGAATGGTGTGCCTGAGCGGAGCTCCAAGGAGCCCAGCCCTGTCCCGTCCCCGTCCTCTGGCAGACGTGCCAAGGGCAGCCAGTCATCCACACTGCCAGCCAAGGGCCAGGAGCCACCCTCTGCCCAGCTGGAGGGTTTCCTCCACCGCAAGCATGAGTGGGAGGGCCACAACAAGAAGGCCTCTAACAGGTACTGAACCAGTCCCATCCTGGTTCAGACTGGAACGGGTGTGGCAAATGACCATTTGCATATCGTTACTCGTTACGGAATGTGCCGTTTTCATCGGTTGGCCTCGGATCTCAGCCGCGTTACGTGGCTGCACCGTTGTGCCAGCCCTGCCCACCATGTGGCCTGCTCCTGCTTCCGCTCACCCACAGCTCACCTTCCCTGCTTCACCTCGGCCCCGCAGGTCCTGGCATAACGTGTACTGCGTGATCAACAGCCAGGAGATGGGCTTCTACAAAGACAACAAGAACGCTAGCCAGGGCATCCCTTACCACAACGAGATCCCCGTCAGCCTGAAGGAGGCCGTCTGTGAGGTCGCCATCGACTACAAAAAGAAGAAGCACGTTTTCAAATTGAGGTAAACAAGAGAAACGGCCTGTGAATCTCTTGGCAAGTCCTAAGTTCACTACCGGAATATTGTCGCCAGCTAGTTATGTTATTGTTATTACTATTATTGTTATTAGTTACATTTATATTGTGCCTTTCTCGAACTTTGTTCTTTTTGTGTGTAGTGATTTTTTCTTTCCTCTTTTACAGAGTGACGGATGGAAACGAGTATCTCTTCCAAGCCAAAGACGATGTAAGTCACCTTTCAATGTTAACATGCAACTCGAGCCTGCTGCTTTTGTCAGACAAACTGCTCAGCAAATTGCCTGAGGTGTGAGACCAGGGAACCAGATGAAGTTAACAAACTTGACGTGCTGTGATCTCACTGCCGGATTTTGTGTTGTGTGTAAACCTTCTGCACCTTCCTGTCTGTTGCACTTACAAAGGCTTGAAGGTCAGTAACTGACTCTGCTTGCTATGTAACTCTGATGCCTCTGTGCAAGTTTGGTGGAGGTCAGCTCTGTAACAGCTCAGTCAGCATGACGGGAAACTTCAGCTCATTGAAACCGGAGCAGGGGTCTCTGCAAAGTGTTCTGTTTTGTAGCACAGTGGGGCAAATATATGGTAAACAAAACCTGGATGTGAAGTGTCATCTGTCAAGGGTTTGTGCTCTCACAGTAGACCAGATTGCTACCGCTTACCGTGGGTTTCACTATTTCCATGCTGAGAGTTCTCTATTGCAGGATGTCATTTGTAATGTTTGTAATGTTACACTAATGTCGAACTCAGCTGAATTTACCCTTAACGTTAGGTGTATAAATGTGAAATAGCGGAATAGCTCCTGCAGTGTCTCATCTCAGGCCTTTGTTCACCCATGAATGACCTTTGCACAGGAGGAGATGAACACGTGGATCCAGGCCATTCAGAATGCAACCAGCGGCTTGTCCCCGTCTGAAAAGTCAGAAATCACCCCCAGCAACCAGAGCACACCCGCCTCCACCCGCGCCCACACACTTCCGGCAACCGTTACCCTGACGACCGAGTCAAGCCCAGGCAAGCGGGAGAAAGACAAGGAGAAAGACAAAGAGAAACGCTTCAGTCTCTTCAAGAAGAAGCAGTAGACACCTGTTCCCATAGCAACGGAGACATTCCTTTTCCCTCGCTTTCTTTTATTTGTCTTTTTTCCACCCTTCCTTTTTTTCTTTCATTCATGTCTGTCCATCTTCAGTGATATTCCAGCATGCAAGCTCAAAAACAAGAACACCACACTCTGTGCCTGGTTCCTATGATTGGGTTCCAAAGTTGCATTAAATGAAAAAAAAAAATTATATATATATATATATATATAAATTATACAATAAAAGATAAGTCAATAAAAGGGGATTTTTAGCTAGGGTGTGTTGTGTATTGGGGAACTCCCACCTTAAGTCAAGTTTGGTAATTCCAAGGACCAGATGTGTTTTTTATGCTGTTCTGTTTTTATTATCATTGAATTTGAAATTTACAATTTAATTATTGATTATTAATATCACTCTTTTTTGTAACCGTGTGTTGTTGAAGGGTGTGGCTATTTAAAACACTTTCCTCAATTTTGTGAGGCTGTCTTGGAGGGGTGTCCTCTCTTAGCCGTTGGGGCGCAAGACAGTGATGCTTCAGAACAGTTCCACTGTGCACGTCTACCTAAAAGTGGACCGACCTAGAAAATTCCAGAAGAACAAACCTTTGCAAAATTTCATTTGCTTTTGTTAGTCGCTGTGACCAGACGAACAAATGTGCCATTTGATAATTGCAGGTTTGAAAGTTGCAGAAATGTTTGCTAACATGAAAGTAAATTACCAGTGGTGGCGCTTACAGCCTCCTGGGACCTGTAGGAGTGTTGCTGTATGTAGCACAGAAGGATCAGGAATTAGAAATGCATCGTTTCCTTCAGAGTTTCCTTCCTTTTCTTTTTTGTTCTTCAGTTGCCTCATAATATATGTTTCAAATCATTATAGTACAACGTATTGGAAAACTAGATGTATTATAAACACTATAGCATCATTGTTAAGTGGAAAGTGGATTTCAAGCATTTACTGGAATAAGGTAAAGTTACTCAAAAAAATACAGTTGCTTGCTTGTTGGCTATAGCATTACGCATTATAATTATTTTTCTTTTTTGCAACATTATCCTGCTATTTGATACATAGTGTGCATTTCTCTGTCACTGTATGTATTGTAATGAAAAAAAAAAAAATTCATCTACTGCACAATCAAAACCAACATAATAGGAATGAAATCCTTTGCAATGTCAGGCTTCTAGGGGGCGTATAGTAACCTCATGCCTGACTCAGATGTATGAAACTGCACCTGTAGACCTTCCCCCTCTCTGTTAAATATGTGCGATGTCATTAAAAAGCTTTTAAACATTAGTGCTGCCTACTGACTCGTGTCCATGTGTTTAGGTTTTGTATGTTAGCATGTCTACAGTCCACAAAGACATAGACCTAGATTTAATACAGTACCTTTAGTATATTCAAAAGGAGGTGTACGATTGAAATAAAACATTTCAGCGTGCTGAAAATTCAAAAATCTGCTAGAATCTACTTTTTTTGGAAATGTTACTGTATGTAAGTTTTTGAAACTATATCTTGTGTATTGAATGGTGTGTTCACACTTTCACATGAATGTGTGTGGGGGGGGGGTGCATCTCTCTCTTTTGCTAAGCAAACACCATTTGGGACCACCATATGTTTGGGATTATGCACAGACATGGACCCTCTAGATTCTTAATGTATCACTACAGAAAACTCAACACAGCCTACCACACATACACATGCACACACAAACTACTGCCCTAACTGTGCTGTGCAGCTTAGATTTCAGTGGGAGCCAAATTTAATCTTACTTCCACAGCACTTCCTCAGCATGCATACATGTTAAAATGAAAACTCTCACGTCATTATCGAGTCATTTCCAAGTCATTTCCAAGTCTTCCATATGAAAGAGCACAAACAATTAAAGTGAATAATATTCCCTTCTGCTTAAGTAGGCACCTTGCCGGTAATTGTTCTCATGTGTATTTAGATTTCTAGATTTCATAATCTATGACAGAATCGTGACATTTAAAAAACATTATTGTATTTTAGGATGCCTATCCACCTATATGAACCCCTGCAGGGAACCGTTTGCATAATCCATCATGTTCACATTGTTTCAGAGAAAAAGCTTTTGGCTGGTTATAGTGTAGGTACACTGCAACCCGTCATGTTCAGAGTAATGATCCTCTCTAAAGGGGGTCACTGTTATGGCCAATTCCTACCAGTCAGAGTTCCTCAACTGCTCTGGTGATTTATATTTTGATTGTAATAAAACACTGAACTTAGTGGAATTTAAATAGAAATAATGGAATTTATTTTTTCCCTGCTTATTGTTTTTTTTACAAAGCGATTTTCAATATGATAAGAAAAGTTTTGTTTTAATGGTTTTCTACCATTAAAATGTTTTCTACCATCGATATTTATAACCTTTATGTATACATATTGTATATGTATTGTCTTTCCACCAGCTGCAATGTAGACTGAGATCAGACCTTAATGTTTAGCCTGGAGTGACATGAAACCCTAATGGAAGTCCTGCTGTCAGGTATGGAACATACTACATGCATGACATCTGAACATTTTTAAACACTGCACACTGCTGTATGAGACGTAGGTCAACTCACTTGTAATGCAGGATAACATACAGATAGTGAAACATACAATATGCAAAATACATAAATAATATAACTTGTAGCCTATATTTAATATAAAATGATTATTATAAAATATAGAACGCTTAAGCACCCCCGCACCCCCGCCCCCAGTCAGCACTAATTAAATAAACTGAGCACGTGTTCCGGTCTGATATATTGAGCAGTGATATTCTTCTTGTATGGTTTTCAACAGCTTAACAAAAACATCCGTCCTTCGTCCCCTTTAGAGTAGCGACGTAGTAAGTAGATCACAATGAATATGTCTTAATTACGCGGTCGCCCCAGCTCGTGTTCGTCAGACGCGGTGATTTTTGGGGGGAAAGCCCTTCCTTGCATAGCCTGCTGTTGCCTAGGGAGATATGGTCATAGAGTTCTTCCATATAGTCTAATCAAATAAAGGGTGAGGCGTAACACGCAGGCGACGTAGCCTCTTCATAGTGCGTTGGGTTTACGATGAACTAACAGTCTATATTTGCTTTACGGAGTCGTATTCAGGACCTTGGACAGCGTCGGATGTGGTCGGTATTTGCAGTCAGTTTGCCAAACTGCCTCGGTCATATAAATAAGGTCGGACAAACTTGGGACTCCAATAACCATCATCCTATTCGATTCGAAAGAGTTTTGTAGGCGTCAACATCATCGCAAATTGGCCACAAGGCGTCGTAGTAACCAAGCTGAATAGCTAACTACAAACTGCAGACCATATTCCTCAAAATACTACGTAAAGGCTTAAGCCTAAACCATATTTGAATCAGCATTACTGCGCAGAATTCGTTTTATAGGGTTTACCCACAGATAACGGGTTTGTGATTTTCCTCCGTTAAGAGTGCTGACCGCTGATCATTTCGTGACACGCCTTACAAAACGAATATGAGATGCGGATTTTTTTTAGCCAAACTTAATTAAGAAGACGTCTGTCTTGGATGACCCAAGCATTCAGCGATGCGGAACAC
The DNA here is from genome assembly GCF_041902795.1 of Electrophorus electricus. NCBI lineage: Eukaryota > Metazoa > Chordata > Actinopteri > Gymnotiformes > Gymnotidae > Electrophorus > Electrophorus electricus. Next base: position 4,193,384 of record NC_137499.1, on the reverse strand, counting down.
CTGACAGAAAACTGTCCGACTGATCGCTGGGATTTCGGAGACAGCAATTACGGACACTGTATATTAATATGGGGAATTAGCCTATTCAACAACTGTGAACTGGATGTTTGTAGCTGCGGTCATATGAGCTGTGTCGCCTCATTACCCAACAACGTCTGAACGAAAGGATCCTCTAAGGTCCCGGGGTTGAAGAAGCGCGGGTTTATGATCGCAAGCTCCGGGTGAACTCAAGCCTACTCACGACGGACGAGCGGGCAGAGACTTGCCATATTTCTTATCAGCCACCAGCTTTCCAATCTTCAGTCGTTTATACGCATACGATTTCATGTTAGTATCTGGCTATAGGCCACCAATTTAGACATGCACATTTAGTTACACCAGAGTAGACTATGTGTGTTTCTCTAGGCTATAGCTGTGGTTTCTTGTCAGCTCTAACACCGGCTCCAACGTAAAACGTAAAATCGGGCATAACAGCTGACAGATTTTCATGAAGCTAGTTGATTATCGGTACACGCCCCTCGCTTGTACAGGTAAACATATAAATTGTTGTTTAGAAAAAAACAAACAAACAAACAAAAACAAAAAACAAAAAAACGCCGGCCAATATTAAGCGGTTAGCAAACGCCGTCCCTCAGAATTTTGGTTTGAAGGGGGAACAGTAAGTTCAGTTCCTGCGCTCATGCTGCACGTTTGAAGTCGATGGTGCCACTGCAACGTGAGCATGGCCGGTAAGACAGCTCCGCGCTGCCAGTTACGGCTGGAGTGGATTCACGGGTACCGGGGCCATCAGTGCCGCAACAACCTGTTCTACACCGCGGGAAAGGAGATCGTGTACTTTGTGGCAGGAGTCGGCGTGGTGTACAACACGAGGGAACACACCCAGAAGTTTTATTTGGGACACAATGATGACATAATTAGGTAAGGCTAAGCAACTGCTCCAAGCATCACGACTAAATCTATTCAACGTTCACTCAAGGCCCTACTACACGTTTGCTCTCAGCGATATCAAATCTAAGCATGATGTGCTGTATGCATCTTGCTGGGCCTTTGTAAGGTCGCTACCGTTTTTGGGGCAGTTACTAAGTTGTTAAAACGTCGCAGTGATTTCTTCGGGAGGTATTTCATACCTGATGATGCTGTGACATCTGCGCAGTGGGTTAACAAGGCGGTCACCTCTGAACGCTTGCGAAGACAGATCAGCAGTCATAAGCTTTAAAAGCCCACCAGTAGTTATAATAGACACAAAATCTTGGCCACACTCATACACTAATATTGCTCATGTCAAACCCGTAACGTGTTTCTAATGACACTGCTACTGTCGTCACGGAAGTGTTTTTCGTAGCTCCGAAGCCTTTATTTCAGAACTGAATGTGGTTCATTTTTACTAAACGATAACGCGGAGGTGATAATGTGCTCACAGTATTTAACGGCTCTTCGTGTTTCTAAAGCTAGATCCGACGGGAGGAGGCGGAATCAGAGCACTAAACCACCACGACAACGGCCTCCCTTTTCTGCCTCCTCTGCCTGTAGGTGAACTTGGTCTGCTAGGTTAAGTGAGCCAGCAAATCCCACGCGTTAGGAACTGGGTTACCAAGGGTGCAGGAACCCATGCAATCTAGTTCATCGTGAAGGATTTTATGTCATGGCTTTGTACACTATACGAGAAGACAAGTAAACACCCAAACACAAATGGATTACAAGCCACACGCAAAATAGTTCGGCACATCTTTTGTCGTTGTGCTGTTCTTCTGTCCTTTGTCCTCTTCTCTTTCTGTGTTTTGCTCAGCCTGATTGTAAGAGATAAAGAGATGCCATACTTTACCTCAGACATTTGGCCCTTTGGTCATACTGTGTGGCAGAACACAACAAACTGCCAAGTTGAAGTAACCATCTTTGACTCCCTCTTAACGTTCTCAGTCAAGTGAGAATCAGCCCAGTGAAATGCAACAAGCTTCTAATGGGTTTTACTCCATTCCCTTTAGAAACAAGCGCGATCCTTGCTATTATTATCCCTGAATTCGACTCAAGACAAAATTACCATTTCATTCAGACTATCAACAGAGTCAGCCAGAATCAGAGTTACTACTAATATCTGTTATTGTCAACCATGAACTTCAGAATGAAAAATGCGTTGAGCAGAAAGAGATCCTTATTAATGACTTCATTATTCTAGAGCAATGATTACTGTAATTGTCTTAAGCGTCTTAAAGCATAGGACTTAAATTGTCACTGTCTATTCCACACCTTCACATGTGAACAATGCCATGAAAAGTCATCTGTTATGTAAGATGATTGCCGACCTGACAGAAGCTATAGGAGCTTGTCTTGGGGTATGACATCAACAGATGGACGCAGTAACCTACTAATCTATACCACCTTGAGGCTTAAAGTTAAAAATAACACTGATTTTCTTTAATGGGATTCACATAAAGCTAAACTAATTTTCACACACCAACACACACATACACTCTGCACCTTCTGAGACCTGCACCCATGAAAATGCAGAGACACAGACACACAGAGAGAGAGAGAGAGAGAGAGAGAGAGAGAGAGAGAGAGAGAAAGAAAGAAAGAAAGGGAAAGGCTCAAATCTCTGGTCATGGTGTATTAGGGTATTCTGAGGAGTGCATGTATTAACCCAGTTTATCCTGTAGCCAGGGGGAGGTAAGCTTTTTAAAGGCTCCATTAAGATGTTCTGTAGAGAATTGTCTATTGAAATGTTGCTTAGTGTAAAGGGAATTTAGGGTACATCCTGCTTGCCAGGGAGCGTGTTTCTTTAGCTCACACTCTTTTTCTGGATAAGAATAAATAATAATAATTTATATAATGTCTTTGTCATACTCAAGATCACTTACCTGGTCAATGACTGGTTTGTAGCAAAATTGTTTTTTTGTCCATTCATTGTTTTCCTATCATTGTGAAGCAGAATTCACCAAGTGTTGGATTGCTCACCCACTAACAGGGAAGGTGAGCTGGGTTTTACCTTGCAATAGTAATCCTGGGAGGGCATATAGCAAATGTCGCTGGTGCTTTTATTTTTGCTTTCTGACTGTCCATAGACCGTGGGATCATTAGTATTGTTTAAACAGCAGCTGGCTAAGCTAGCCTTGCTACAGCTACATGGGCTTCATTACCACCTCTACATTATACCAGGTATCCTTGGGAACAATTTGCATGGTGTCTCGCTTGTCTAAATATTCATACGAATATTAGAACTAATATTAGATATTATTATAATATCTAATAACCCATTTTTGACATATAAATAATTGGTCCTTGACTGTAAACAAACCATGAAAAGCTGTAGATGCTGTTTAAGTACAAAAAAAACCCAAAAAATTATAGACGGTAAGGGACCCTTGATTAAAGAAATGAAAACGCGTTTGGTAATCTGATTCTGGTGTCTCCCTGCTGGAAAGGACAGGAAATGTGCTCAGTTATTTCCATTTCCTTGTTAACTACAGACACAGCAGATGTGCCCTTTACACAAACCCCTCAGAAGCTCTTCAGAACTTAATGGGGCGATTGGGCACTCCGGTTCCTCTGCTGCATACTTTTTCAATATGGCACGCGGAGTCCTTCTCTGAGCTGCAGAAATTAAAGTCATTATATAGAACCCTCCTGCACATAGCTGTTGAATTTTCATTAGCCCTGAAATCTAATGAACTCCCAACTGAGATGCATTCATAATTGAATTACCCAAATGAATAATTCATATTCTGTCACTCAGCAATATTCATCTTCTCTCTAGCTGTGAACGGGTTAAATTAGGCATAAATCTAAATACTGGGGACATTTTAATTAGCTTATATAATGTGTATATATATATATATATATATAAAATCCTCTGTGACTTGCTTGGTTTTTGGGCCTCAGCACTAGTGAGAGCTTTGAAGGCTCTGGCAGCCGGTCAGATTACATGATGCCCGGATGGAGACATTGCAGGCCTGTGAGTGACACTAACAAGCCAAGAAGTCTTTAAATCTGCCTAGTGGCTGGCAGACTGCTTCTAACACACCCACACCTTTCTTGTGCCGTTTTGTGCATGCTGAGTTCTGTCTGAGGGCAGTTGGAAAATGCTATAGCACTGCCAGAGTGGTGCCGTCATGGTGAGCCTCGGGATTTCTACTCCACCACACAACGCCTTAAGCATGCAAAAGAGAGCACTACCCTGATCGCGATCTCCTCTGAGTTCCGAACCCGGCAGTGTCATTTCCTCTCTCTCTCTCTCTCTCTCTCTCTCTCTCTGTCTCTCTCTCTCTCTCTCTCTCTCTCTCTCTGTTTCTCTCTCTCTCTCTCTCTCTGTCTCTCTCTCTCTCTCTCTCTCTCTCTCTCTCTCTCTCTGTTTCTCTCTCTCTCTCTCTCTCTCTCTGTTTCTCTCTCTCTCTCTCTCTCTCTCTCTCTCTCTGTTTCTCTCTCTCTCTCTCTCTCTGTCTCTCTCTCTCTCTGTCTCTCTCTCTCTCTCTCTGTTTCTCTCTCTCTCTCTCTCTCTCTCTCACGGCCCTTCCATATCCTCTTTTTCTGTTTTCTTGTGTGAATCTTTGCACCTGTTCTTCTGTCTGTCTGTTTCTCTTGGTATTGTTTCTCTTGCGCTCTTTTTCCATCTCTCTCCCTGTTGTCTCCCATATCATGCTGACCGGGGTCCATCTGTACATCTTGGACCAAGAGGGCAGATCTTTCTCATAATCCATCTGTAAGTCTCAGAGTCTCATTGAGCCCAGTGCAGTGGTTAAGGGGCCATGAGTAAACTGCTTCTGCAACAACCTACATGTATGCACACACACACATTTAGCACACACACACATGCACACACTGCACACATTGTGCTCCAACAGATCGTACATATGATGTGAACATGCAGTTTCTCAGACATTTGTGTGAATAAAACTGTTGTGTTGTGTTTTGTAAAAGCAGCAGTTTACAGAAATCTCTGATGTTAAGGAGAGTTCTTGTCACACATTACTGTGTACTGTCATCATCATCATCATCATCATCATCATCATCGTCAACTGTTCCTGGACCAGTTTTATTGCTATGCCTACACACAAACACGCACACGCACAGGCACAGGCACACGCGCATTTATATTTTCTAAAGCACTTTTTTCTTGCATCTATATTGGTACACTCTTCTTGTGATAAGTAGGTTTGGATTTCACACTGGTGAATAGAGTGAGACTGTAAGCACACTGTCACACTTGTGTACCCACACACACACACACACTCAGAATGCTCACTCCCCTTTCCTCTATTCCTCTGCCTTTGATCTGTTTTTTATGGATCCTCTGGGCAGTTGTCCTGTACCTCCACCTGGTGAGGAGATGGTGTGAAAGTGGATCTTTCAGCTGCTCAGACTGGAGCAAACACAGTCCTGCTGCAGAGGAAGTGACAGCCCACGATGTAGCTCACATTCTGTTACCTGACCTGAGATGTTCCAGCCGCTGGAGCCCCCTGATCCAGACTCCCCTCCTGCAGCCGTTGGCAGGTTTTCCCGCCGCCTACAGCTCCTGGTTTTGAGCACGGTGGCCCTGACCTGCTGTGTTCCGGATCCATGTGCTGTAAAACGCTGTGTGCTGTTTTAAACTTCAAAATGCTGTGTGAGACAAGGAACGAGTAACTATTTATTTATGTACTCATGGAAGATCAGATCCTATATGAGGAGCCATTTAACCATTTATCCACAAGTCTCCATTATATGGAAAGCTTCTCCGTGCCTCCTTATGACTGAATGGAGAGTGGTGCACCTGAGAGTCAGCCCTAATCAGAAGCGGCTGAGCTACCCAAGCAGTGCTCATTAACAGCTGCTGAACTTTCCTTTCCATCTGCTAGGAGCACTTATCTCTAGCGGTGCTTCCGCGCTGCAGCATCCTCGAGTGTTGTCAGAATGTGCATGGCACTGCGTCCGCTGCGAGGAGCACTGTGGCGGTCCCCTCCCCCTCCTCTGAGGCCCACCACAGTGGAAAGCTGCGACTCAGGGCGAAAGCTGTCGGGGAGCTGGAGTGGGCACCGTGCAGTCTGCTGGTGTTCTGCTGTAGCTCCTCACACTGATAACAGCCACAATGTTCAGTTGCTTCTCCCTGAGACCAGCACTGGATCCAGGTCCCTGGTTCACTGTGGTTCTAATGCGCTCCATGTGTTGAAATGGGAATTCATTTCATCAAATTTGTCATTGTGTAGCTGTTTTTTTCTTTCTTTCTGACACCGTGTTGCGGCATGGTGCTACGGGCTTGTTTGGTCTGGTGCGTTTGGCTACTGTTTGTCAGGAAACCCAGCCTTAAGTGTCTGTGTTGCCTTCTCTGCAGTCTTGCTCTGCACCCTGATAAGATCCAAGTGGCCACAGGCCAGGTGGGAAAGGACCCGTTCGTGTGCGTGTGGGACTCGTACTCGCTCACGACTGTGTCCATCCTGAGAGATGTGCACACGCACGGCGTGGCCTGCCTGGGCTTTGACACAGACGGGCAGGTGAGTAGCTTCTCCATCATGTATGCCAAAGGTTTGCATCGATCCCAGTCAGGGTAGTGCCAACAAAACGTCCACCTATTTTTGACCTGTCTGACGGTTTGTCTTTTCCCACTGGTGTTTAGCGTCTGGTGTCTGTTGGTCTCGACGCCAAAAACACTGTGTGTGTGTGGGATTGGAAGAAAGGCCGGATGCTGGCTACTGCCACGGGACATTCTGATAGGGTAAGGCAGCGTCATGTAATAAGTAAATGGAGAGAATTGTAATTGTCATGCTATATGACAGAGTGCAATATAGTTAAAGATGAAGGTAGGTTTTGATAGAGAGTTTGTACACATGAATATTAATGTGTGCATTTGCATATTGGTATATATAGGATTTCTTAGTTTACATTGTTTACAGTGTTTATCTTTGTGTGGTTGCATGTGTTTGTGTTAAATTCTGTAATATACCTTCTAATGATCTAGGAGCAGGCCAAGAGGCAAGCTCTCTCCCTCTCAGTTTCTAGTTCTTTCTCCCACTATCTATCCCTGAGTGAGCCCATCTCTCACTGGACTCTTTGAAGGGCTGGAAACCTCTGCTAAAGAGAGATATCAGGTGTGTCTTAAAGCTTAGGTATGCAGCGGAGGCCATTTGCACTTCTCCACCTCGGCGTTACAGAAGGCTCCTCCATAATGAACCATCCTTTTGAGTATGGCAGACACATGCAGCTTAGATATGGAGAATTTTCGAATGTGCGACTGGTGCATGCTTCCTGGCCTTCCGTGCCGAGTCATAGCCTACTTACCAACTGTTTATTGTGACTCCCAGCAAAATACCCCTTGGGCTTCTGAAATCATGAAATTACAACAGGATAAACAACTATTTGCATATTAATGCTTAAGCCTCAAGGTTAGCACTGCACCTGATGGGGGTGGAAACCTTCAGATCACATGACCCGAAGTCTTTGTTAGTTCGTTCATGCATGCCCTAATACAGCGGAGGACAATGCTAACAAGGAACCAACAGATCTCAGTTGCAGCCTACGCTTTGCGACACACCTATCAGGCAAATCGTCCACTCCTTGACCTGTTTTTTTTATTATAAGATGCTAGAGGGTGCTTGCCGAGTTCAAATCATATTCACGGCTTTAGACCCACAACTATGTTATGGTCTTTATCTAAAACTGTTTACACTTCAAGGAAACGATCAGACATATACAGGCTGGCACTGCCAGTCTGCCTAAACCGAGCCTTTTGCTGCCTGTCTGTGCTGCTGTTTCAGATCTTTGATATTTCCTGGGACGCCTTCCTGCCTCAGAGACTAGTAAGCTGTGGAGTGAAGCACATCAAAGTGAGTCAGGCCTACACTCTTTCCCTTCCACCCAAGCCTCCGTCTCGGAAAAGTCACGCCTACAGTCTCGGAGAAGCCGAGCGAAAGCATCGGTTGGGAAATACTTTCACGGAGAAAGTGTCCTTCCCCGACCCCCTGCTTCACACTCGCCCCATTTTTCTTTTGTCTTAATGCGAAGGCAATTACTGGTGGAGGAGCGCTGATTGAGGAAGATGGAATCTAACTCATTTGTTATTATTACTCTTTCACATCTGTTTTAGATAAGAGCTTGTAAAAGTATCAGTCCCTAACAGCAGTAGCCCATTTGTCAGAAAGCGCTTTGCTGATAACAAAAAAAAGGCTCGCTGTGTGAAGTCCTTGCTCAATTCAATTTGCCTCTCAATTAATGGCCAGGGAGGAGTGTAATTCATTTGCCAAGCTCTGTCAGGCTCCTCCGCTCGTTTGTTCTCACGCTTTTCTTCTTTAACCATCTCAGTTTTGGACATTATGTGGCAACGCGCTGACGCCCAAAAGGGGTATCTTTGGGAAGGCGGGTGACCTGCAGACCATCCTGTGTCTGGCGACGGCCAAGGATGAGGTGACGTACTCAGGGGCTCTGAACGGAGACGTCTACGTGTGGAGGGGTCTGAACCTGGTCCGAACCATCCAAGCTGCTCACGGGGTGTGTGGAGCTGATTTTCCCAGAAACCCTCCCGACCTCACCAGTTCTGATGCATTCCGCTCCCATAAGATGGGATCCTTGTGTGATTGGAGGAAATCACATGGTTCAAGGCCATCAGAGTTCTAATAGTTATATAAAGTGTAATTCTAGAGTGAAGATAGAAAACCCACTTTGTTAGTGAATGGCATGTGTGTACATTAGATGAAACAAACATTCTGGAATATTCCATCTGATGATACAGCAGGTCTGGATGGCCTTGAAGCACTTGCTGTTTCTTTCTGCCTTTCTCTCTTTCTATCTCCCTCTCCCCCACTTGCTCTGTTGTTCTCAGTGCTCCTCTCTCCAGGTTAAATCCCAAACGGAATGTGATCCGGCGTGTTCTGTGTCTGTAGGCTGGGATCTTCAGCATGCACGCGTGTGAAGAAGGCTTCGCTACCGGCGGGCGGGATGGCTGTGTGAGACTCTGGGATGTCGACTTCAAGCCCATCACCAAGATCGACCTCCGGGAGGCCGAGCAGGGCTATAAGGGTGACTCCTCCTCACTGTCTCAAGCCAGGAAAAGAGGTTTACTAGCTTCAGTCACATTCATGTAGTGATTGCGTTTCCAGATTTTGGCTCACTTACCCAAGATCAAGGCCAGGAAGTATACATAAACAAACAACGTCAATGCACAAATAAACAAATAACATCAACAGAGCGCATCTAGCTGCAGCCACCAAATATATAAGCAAGTGGTGGCAGCTGAAATAAAACTAACAGAATACATCTCCATATTCAGTAATGTCCTCAGGACCCCGACCTGGTCAACGTGAGTGAAACCTCACAGGACGTAAGTGGTTGAGTAGTGACCAACGCCCTGAATTCTCGCTGTTTTCTTCCCCTCTGCTTTCACAGTAATCTCGTTAATCTCTCAAAGCCCCAACCAGGACCTTCTCAACAGGCCAATAGCAACATGGGTCTGCACAATAGACACAGGCCTGTTGCCAGGACCAAACCTTGACCTGAAAGCTACAGCAGGTCTTGCTAGCTGAGATAGCATGTTCTTTAAATATGTAAATATGTAAGTAGTGGCTCATTACAGAGAAAGCAGCTGCTCCAATTTGGTTTGCGCTCGCACCGTATTTTGTGTACTGGCTCTTTGAAATCCACTTTGCAAGTTCTTAACTTGCTGCTTCACTCCTCCCTTCTCTCACTCACTCTCTCTCTCGCCCCTCTGCCTCAGGTCTGTCTATCCGCAGCGTGTGCTGGAAGGCCGACCGTATCCTGGCTGGGACGCAGGACAGCGAGATCTTCGAGGTGATGGTGCGGGACAGGGATAAGCCTCAGCTGGTCATGCAGGGGCACTCAGAAGGGGAACTCTGGGCTCTGGACCTGCACCCCAAACAGCCAATCGCAGTCACCGGCAGCGATGACCGATCTGTCCGGTCAGTCGCCTCTCTGGAGTTCTTTCACTCAAGACACGAGTTTGCATGCTAGGGCAGTTTTAAGGCAGGTTCGCCCATTATTATGAGCACATTCCAGGATGTTTGCTTGTCGTTAAAAATCAGCGTGCCCTGTCTGCCCCGCGCCACTGTGCTAGGCTCTGGAGCCTGTCCGATCACACGCTCATCGCACGCTGCAACATGGAGGAAGCCGTGCGCAGCGTGTCGTTCAACAGCGATGGCTCTCAGCTCGCTCTGGGTATGAAGGACGGCTCCTTCACCGTGCTTCGCGTCAGGTAGTGTGGCCACCAAAGTTGCTCGTGTTAAACCATGTTACCAGGCCTGACCAATCCCACAACCCCACTTCCCCCCCTGCCACCACTGCGCCAGGGACATGACGGAGGTGGTGCACATCAAAGACAGGAAGGAGGTGATCCACGAGCTGAAGTTCTCTCCGGACGGGTCCTACCTGGCTGTGGGCTCCAACGACGGCCTGGTGGACGTTTACGCCGTGGCCCAGCGCTATAAGAAGGTGGGCGAGTGCAACAAGTCCACCTGCTTCATCACCCACCTGGACTGGTCCGTCGACAGCCGTTTCCTGCAGACCAACGACGGCGCCGGGGAGAGGCTCTACTACCGGATGCCAGGTACCGCACGGCTGGCATGCTGGACGATTTTGCTTACGCTTTAGTAGTTATTGGTTAGAATTTTCCTGTTTTCTGGGACATTGCAGTTTGAAGTGTCTTACTGTAATGGTAGTGAATTTTCAGCGTTTCTTATTATTATGAAAAAATTATGAAAAAAACCCACTTTGTGTTCAAAGCTGGGAAGTACCTTCCCAAGGAGGAGGCCAAAGGGATCCACTGGATGACATGGACAGGTGTCCTAGGCCCCGAGGTCAATGGGATATGGCCCAAGTACTCCAACGTCAACGATATCAACTCTGTGGATGCCAACTACAGTAATGCCGTACTGGTGACGGGGGATGATTTTGGTCTGGTCAAGCTGTTCAGATTCCCGTGTCTTAAAAAAGGTCTGTAGGCTGTTTCTTTGTCTGCAGCTAATGCCTTTAAAGTCAGAAATCCTGCAGGATTTGTGACGTGTGGTATCTTAAGCGGTCGTAGATCTGTTTTGGTATGTGTCATCCTGATCCCAGAAGCTCTCTGTAACCTTAATTCACAGCTGCCAAATTTAAGAAGTATATAGGTCACTCCGCCCATGTGACCAATGTGCGCTGGTCACATGACCTGCAGTGGGTTGTTAGCACGGGTGGGGCCGACCACTCTGTGTTCCAGTGGAGGTTTCTGCCGGAGGGCGTCATGAATGGCATACTCGAACCCCTTCTCCAAGGTGACCATATCACACTTACTGACCGACCGGGAATGCTCAAATATCTCTCAGATATGTGGTCAAAAACCAAGACATTGTGGTTCAAAACTGTTACTGACATTGACAAGTTTTATAAAAGTTGTGGAACTGTTGAGAAACTTTGAGACGTTTTGTGGCGCGCTGTCCCACTTCTCTCCATAGAGGGCTACGCTGACTCCAACAGCGGCGATTCAGATTCAGACCTGTCCGATGTTCCTGAGCTGGACTCGGACATTGAACAGGAAGCTCAGATGAACTACGAACGCCAGGCAAGTCTGAGAGCTCTTCTCTTGCTCCACTGTCCGTTCAGATTCTGCACACCGCACAGAATATTTTATCCCCCTAGTGCCATTGGCTGTTTTAATTTCGACTGTGACTCAGTGACTAAAGCCTGTAGTTCCAATTATTTTCACAGCTGACTGGCCTTACACCGGAGTTGCCCTTCATCCATTTTCAGTGTCTGAACCTGTGTGTTTGTGTGTGTGTGTGTGTGTGTGTGTGTGTGTGTGTGTGTGTGTGTGTGTGTGTGTGTGTGTGTGTGTGTGTGTATGTGCTTGTTTCAGGTGTATAAGGAGGACCTCCCTCAACTGAAGCAGAAGCTTCTGGGCTCTCTGAAGAGGCAGAAAGCTCCAGACGAGGGCTTGAGTCTACAGTTTGTCCATGGGTAACACTCGACATGCTTTTATTATTCTGTGTGAGCTCTTCCTCATGTGTTTATGCTCTCTGTAAACGCTGTACATTAGAGAACATGACACCTGTGATGTAAAGCACATGGGCATAAGCTTACTGAGTGTAATTTTAGGGAAGTGGGAATATAAGTATATATAAATATAAGTATACATGAACCTGAATGTGCTTTACTGGTACAGAAATGCATTATGTGGTGGGATATTGAATGCTTAAGCCACCTTAAGACGCCTTAATACTTGTTTATATTAGTTTAATCAATGAATTGAGGTAAATAATGTCATTTGAACATGAAGCACAGGGAAGAGGACTTAATAAGGGCTTTATAAAAAATGACTTCATTCAATAATGCTGTTTCTGACTATACACCTGACTACATACAGACAGATGCTATAAATTGTAACTGTGTAGCTATTTTACTTGTCTCTGTTTTGTGTGTGTCTCTCTCTGGTCCAGGTATAGGGGTTGCGACTGCAGGAATAATCTGTTCTACACGCAGGCTGGTGAGGTGGTGTATCATGTGGCAGCCGTGGCCGTGGTGTACAACAGACAGCAGCATGCCCAGCGCTTCTACCTGGGCCACGATGACGACATCCTCAGCCTCGCTATGCACCCGCTCAAGGATTATGTGGCCACGGGGCAGGTGAGAGCATGCCACCGTTCAACCCCAGCACTGGTCCATCAGCGCCTAATGGGAAGTAGACTGCACTAGATAGATCTGCACTAGATAGAGTTAAATGAACCAGAAATAACTTGATAGCCAATGCCAGTCACGTTAATAAATGTAAATGGACTGTAAATTCATCACAGATGCACAGCTCATTAGTAATTGCAAATTTATGCGCAGCACAGGTAATAAGATAAGATTAATTGCTAACTGTGTGTGTGTGTGTGTGTGTGTGTGTGTGTGTGTGTGTGTGTGTGTGTGTGTGTGTGTGTGTGTACTTGTGCTGGTGGCCCTGTCCAGGTGGGGCGAGACCCAGCCATCCATGTCTGGGACATTCAGTCGCTGAAGTGTTTGTCTGTGCTGAGAGGTCAACACCAGCGAGGAGTGTGTGCGCTTGAGTTCACAGGTGCGTGCGTTCAGAACGCCCCAGAAATCCAAACCACACAAGACACGGTATTGACAAGAATAAACTGCTCACAAGCGGTTCATAAGCTGCGTGCTTTTTGCCACGGTGCATGTAGCTGATGGGAAGAGCCTGGTGTCTGTGGGTATCGATGATGGACACTCCATCGTCATGTGGGACTGGAAGAAGGGAGAGAAGCTAGCCAAAGCACGGTGGGAAATGAACTCACACAAACTCCACCCTCCCTCTGACAGCAGAACAGCATCAAATGAAATGGTGTGTGTCTGCAGGGGACACAAGGAAAAGATCTTCGTGGTGAAGGGGAACCCATTCCGCATGGACAAGCTTCTCACAGTGGGCTTTAAGCATATCAAGTTCTGGCAGCACACAGGTATTTTATACAGAGTAGTGTAGTGCACTTTATACAGAGTAGTGTGCTTTATACAGAGTAGTGTAGTGTGCTTTATACAGAGTAGTGTAGTGTGCTTTATACAGAGTAGTGTACTTTATACAGAGTAGTGTAGTGTACTTTATACAGAGTAGTGTAATTTATACAGAGTAGTGTAGTGTGCTTTATACAGAGTAGTGTACTTTATACAGAGTAGTGTAGTGTGCTTTATACAGAGTAGTGTAGTGTGCTTTATACAGAGTAGTGTGCTTTATACAGAGTAGTGTAGTGTGCTTTATACAGAGTAGTGTACTTTATACAGAGTAGTGTAGTGTGCTTTATACAGAGTAGTGTAGTGTGCTTTATACAGAGTAGTGTACTTTATACAGAGTAGTGTAGTGTGCTTTATACAGTGTAGTGTAGTGTGCTTTATACAGAGTAGTGTACTTTCTACAGAGTAGTGTAGTGTGCTTTATACAGAGTAGTGTACATTATAGAGTAGTGTAGTGTGCTTTATACAGAGTAGTGTACTTTATACAGAGTAGTGTTGTGTGCTTTATACAGAGTAGTGTATTGTGCTTTATACAGTGTAGTGTACTTTATACAGAGTAGTGTAGTGTGCTTTATACAGAGGAACATTTGTAAATACATGGTTATGGAGCTTGTAGATATTTCATAACCTAATCACTGTGTGCAATGACTACTTGCTGATGTAGGTGGAGGCTTGACGTTTAAGAGGGGAATATTTGGCAACCTGGGCAAGCAGGAGACCATGATGTCAGCGTGCTACGGGCGCTCTGAGGACCTGGTGTTCTCCGGGGCCATGACAGGCGATGTTTACATCTGGAAGGACACCTCCCTGATGAAGACCATCAAGGCTCACGATGGGCCTGTGTTTGCCATGTGCTCTCTGGACAAGGTACATGGGCTGCTTTGCTGAGACCATGCCAGCGATTTTGAATCTGAACATATGTCCGAATACATGGTGAAATTCTCGTTTCAGCAACTGTCAATAACATTTAAAAAGTTCAGTGCTGTGCGGCTGCCCCAGGGTTTGTAATTCAGAGAAAAAATACAAATGACATGGAACATGAACATGCACTCAGTCTGGACGAGGAGGCATCTTTCCTGGAGGAGTCATCGAATGGAGGTCCTGCATCTGTGTACTGCTGCGTTTCCAAACAGACAGCAGACTGACATTGGTCTAGCGGTCCCAATCACTGACTGTACCTTTAATTAAAAAATTTTTTTTTTTTTAAAAGGCACTGGATAATCCAGGGACGCTGCATGGATTGTGCTGCCTTACAGGGCTTTGTGACGGGAGGTAAGGACGGGATAGTGGAGCTGTGGGACGAGATGTTTGAGAGGCGTTTGAAGACCTACGCCATCAAGAGGGCAGCTCTCTCCCCATCCTCAAAAGGTGTGGACCCACCACTGGGCCGGAACTGGCAGCATCCAGGCCCTAATGTGCTGCTGTTGCCCTTTCTGTGGACTGTGGCCTGGGGAGGTAAGTGTGGCCATGTGGCTTTGTGTCCAGGGCTGCTGCTGGAAGATAACCCCTCCATCAGGGCTATCACCCTGGGCCACGGACACATCCTGGTGGGGACCAAGAACGGAGAGATCCTGGAGATGGATAAGAGCGGCCCGATGACTCTTCTGGTTCAGGTAGGACTGTCTGTACAGTGAATGGAGCGGAGATTAATCAGGACGAACCAGTGAGGGAAATTAATATTTGTGTGTGTGTGTGTGTGTATGTGTGTGTCTTGTGTTAAGGGTCATATGGAGGGCGAGGTATGGGGTCTTGCTGCTCACCCTCTGCTGCCTATATGCGCCACTGTGAGTGATGACAAAACTCTCCGCATCTGGGAGCTCTCTGCCAACCATCGAATGGTGGCTGTTCGCAAACTCAAAAAAGGTGTGCTAATCTACATCAGTTCTCACCAATGCCCTGAACAAAATGTCCCTTGGCAAAATGTCCACATGCAATAAAAAATGTGAGCATAATGAAGCACGCTAACTATGCAAACATTGTATTTCAACTTAAAAATGCAGACATATAAGAATGGTGTGTGCGTGTGCATGTGCGTGCGTCTGTGTGTGTGAGTCTGTGTGTGGGCGTGCGTCTGTGTGTGTGTGTGTGTGTGTGTGTGTGTGTGTGTGTGCGTGCGTGCGTGCATCTGTTTGTGTGTGTGTGTGTGTGTGCACCTGCGCGTCTGTGTGTGTGTGTGTGCCCGCGCGTGCGTGTGTGCACCTGTGTGTGTGTGTGTGTGCGCGCGTGCATGCGTCTGTGTGTCTGTGTGTGTGTGTGCCCGCGCGTGCGTGTGTGCATCTGTGTGTGTGTGCACGCGTGCGTGTGTCTGTGTGTCTGTGTGTGTGTGTGTGTGTGTGTGTGTGTGTGTGTGTGTGTGCACGCGTGCATGCGTCTGTGTGTGTGCGCGTGTGCATGCGTCTGTGTGTCTGTGTGTGTGTGTGTGTGTGTGTGTGTGTGTGTGTGTGTGTGTGTGTGTGTGTGTGCGTGCGCGCGTGCGCGTGTGCACATGCGCCTTTAGGTGGTAGATGCTGTGCCTTCTCCCCGGATGGGAAAGCCTTAGCTGTAGGTCTGAATGACGGCAGCTTCCTGGTGGTGAATGCAGATACTCTGGAGGACATGGTGACCTTTCACCACAGGAAGGAAATCATCTCTGACCTCAAGTTCTCTCAAGGTAACATCTGTGAGTATGTGAGAGAATCTAAACATATTAAGCATTCTTGCCCATCTCTTACCTTACATGAAATGTGCATGTATTTCTTTTTTTTCTTTTTTTTAATGATCAAATTCTGATCATTACCCACCCACATTCACTTACTGAAAAACAGGCAGAAGATCCACTATGAGAGCCCTAACTACGATTTGACGTGCAGTATTTGTTATCTCTCATTAAGATGCTGGAAAATATCTAGCGGTGGCCTCCCATGATTGCTATGTGGACATCTACAATGTTCTGACTAGTAAGAGAGTAGGAATCTGTAAAGGCTCCACGAGCTACATCACCCACATCGACTGGGACACCCGCGGTGAGGCCGCCGCTCCCATTCACCAGATAAAGCCTTTATTCAGCACACATTAAAGCGCTCGGGATCAGTAAATCAATGTGCGCGATGAAGACGTGTGTGAATATTGGATGAATTTCTGCATCATTAATTGGTGGCCTGTGAGCGATAAATACTGCACCTGTTACCTTTTCACATGTGGATGCAGGTAAATTGCTGCAGGTCAACACTGGTGCCAAAGAGCATTTGTTTTTTGAAGCTCCTCGTGGGAGGAGACAGAACATCTCAGCTGCTGAGGTAAAGGGGGATCAACACGGATCAGGAGACATACACACACACACATACACACACACTCACACACACACACACACACACACACACACACTCACACACACACGCATGCATGCACGCACATACACACACACACACACACACACGTGCGCGCACATGCACGCACACACACACACTCACACACACACATACACTCTCACACACACACACACACACACACACACTGCAGTGTGCAATCTGTGTATGTGTGTGTGTGTCTGTGTGTGTGCAGTTTGAGAAGGTGGAGTGGGCCTCGTGGACTTCTGTCCTGGGCCCCACCTGTGAGGGGATCTGGCCCACGCTTAGTTTCGTCAATGCCTCTTCACTTACCAAAGACAGGAAGCTGCTGGCTACCGGCGATGACTTTGGCTTCATCAAACTGTTCAGCTTTCCCTGCAAGGTAACGGAGCAGCCATTACACTCAAAGCGACCCGTTAGGGGTCAGAGTTCGGCGGGGTGGGAAAAGCACCCTCCCAAGCCTGCATCTCGTGCGTATCACGGTGCCGTGGCAGCGTCGCTGGCTGCTGTTTGGGAAAGGGTTGAGGAACGCGCTGAACACGGGGAGTCAAAGCTTCTCCTACATGTGCTCCCTGCAGGGGCAGTTTGCCAAATTTAAGAAGTACGTGGGCCATAGTGCCAATGTGACGAATGTGCGATGGTCCAGTGATGACACCATGCTGCTGTCTGTGGGCGGGGCAGACACCGCGCTGATGATCTGGGCGAGAGAGGGGATTGGCCCACGTGAGAGCAAAGCCGTCGACAGTGAAGAGTCCGACGACGATGTGGAGGAAGATGGAGGTGTGCGTGCCTGCGTGCATGTGCCGTGCCATTTTAATGGACATTTGGATTCAGTTCAGTCCCAGTTAATTTATATAGTGCTTTTTGAACAAAAGACATTGTTTTAAGGCAGCTTTTTCTAGGACACAGCTCTAGACCTCTAAGCCAGAGATGACCGTGGCAATGGGAGAGTCCTTTGGTTGAAGGAAGAAACCTTGGCAGGATTTGACTCAAATGGGAGCCCAATATTGTTTTAGAGCAGCTATTAAGTGATACCTCAGGTGGGTCCTGGTGACTAAGTAGCCCAGGACCAGGTAAGTCAAGACCATGTAGTCTGGGACCAGGTAAGACGAGGCCAGATAGGCCTGGTTCAAGTAAGGAGAGATCAGGTAGTCCAGGATCAGAAAAGGTAAGACTGGGTAGTTCAGGTTTCGGTAAGGTCAAGGTGATCCTTCAAGGTGATCAGGTTAAGCAGGTTCAGGCAGACAGCTGAAATCACCTGTCTAAACTATTTATGTGTGTGTGTGTGTGTGTGTAGGATATGACAGCGATGTGGCCAGAGAGAAGAACATGGATTACCCCACTAAAATCCATGCTGTCAGCATCAGAGAGATGAGTGGTGTTAAGCCTCACCAACAGCAGAAGGAGATTCCAGTGGATGAGCGGTAACCGTTAGAGATCAGCAATGCCTTATTTAGCCAACCACCTCCATTAGAGATTTCTCCTTAGACTTTGGAGTGGCCGAATTCATATGGCCATGGCATGGCTGAACACGCTCTCACACACTCTCACATGCTCTCTGTGTGCTGGTTTGGATTCTGTAGGCCCCCAGTAAGCAGAGCAGCCCCGTTACCAGAGAAACTGCTAAAAAATAACATCACCAAGAAGAAGAAACTAGTGGAGGTTTGTGGCATTTTGTGGTCATTAAACACACAGTTGGAGAATTGTATCTAGTGTTTAACTCTGTGTGTGTGTGTGTGTGTGTGTGTGTGTGTGTGTGTGTGTGTGTGTATGTCTAGGAACTGGCACTTGATCATGTTTTTGGATACAGAGGCTTTGACTGCCGTAACAATCTGCACTACCTCAACGATGGAGCTGACATCATCTTTCACACAGCAGCTGCAGCTGTGATCCAGAACCTCTCTGCTGGTACTGAAGGCCCTTTTTTCCCTCACGCAACACTGACTCGGGATCAGCCCGTCTTCTGTCGGTGACTGATTTTTACCTTCCTGAGCTTGAACACAAACCTGTTCTTAGATCAGTGCTGTCCATGCCATTGCTAAAGCCGTGGTTGTGCTGACTCCTTGAGGACGTGCAGGGAAACGCAGGACCTCTAATTAATTACAGTTGTTATCACATATGATTAAGTAAACATTCTCAGTAACATCACATATTATTTTATTCTCTATGCTATAATAACCTATATGCTAATATTATTCTTGTCGAGTTTCCAATCGCAGTCCTTTTTACCTACCCACAGGCACACAGAGCTTTTACCTTGAACACACAGATGACATCCTCTGCCTCACTGTCAACCAACATCCCAAATATCTAAACATCATCGCCACAGGCCAGATAGGTGGGTTGCCTTTTTCATGAGAGCTTCCTGTGGGAAGTACAGTATTAGCAGAGCTCAGTCTGCTGTACGTGAGCTAGGCTTGTTGTATTCATTATCATTCGCTTTAGCTCACTTTCCCTACTTTCCAGCATGTACTGCTTTCTGATCATGTTTTTATATCAAATTTGCTTATAATTTTGCAGATTTGATTTTTTTTTAACCTGCCGTTTTTAAAGCTGCCTTGTCCCTGAAGCCCCTTCTCATGGCTTTTTGTTTCCTTTGGCCATGCTTTCATTCCCTCACCTACACCTCACCACTCAGGCGAGATCACTGATCTGCCAGGTAAGCTAATGAAACTACATCTGCAGTCTGGACTCCTTTACCTAAAGTAAACAAAGGACTACCATGCTCTTGTGGTCCATCTGTATTTGCATTCATTCCCCATACATTATGTGTGTGGATCTTGAAATCTCTGTATGTAAACCTTTAGCATCCAAAAAAAAACCAAACCCAAATACGTCACCATCGACATGCATGAGTCACCTAGACTCAGTTATCATGAAAGTGTTTTCCTTTCCTGTCTTTTAGCATGGTGCTATGGGACAGACATGCAACAGGTTTTTAAGCCATTCTGTATTCCAGTGGCATGTGTACATGTTTTTTTACCTCCATTAGGCTGACCTGTATTGTCTTGTTGTAGTGATCCCAAACTAATTCTCAAGATTAGCCTTTTACGTTGTCAACTTGCTCCTCTGACTCAGGTAACTACAGATCGGACATAAGAAAGGAAGAGTTTGGGAAGCACTAATTAGAAGGGAATCCAACCGTACTGTGGGGGTTGATGCTGACCTCACTTCTGTCTGTGTGTGTGTGTGTGTGTGTGTGTGTGTGTGTGTGTGTGTGTGTGTGTGTGTGTGTGTGTGTGTGTGTGTGTGTGTGCGTGTAGGCCTGGCACCCTCCATCCATGTGTGGGATGCGATGAGCAAACAGACGCTCTCTGTGTTACGCTGCTCCCATGCTAAAGGTGTCGGCTACGTCAACTTCAGCGCCACTGGAAAATTGCTGCTATCTGTGGGAGTGGATCCTGAGTACACCATAACTGTGTGGCGTTGGCAGGAAGGTGTGTGTGTGTGTGTGTGTGTCTGTGTGAGTGTGTCCGTAGAACATGGACATGCACATTTTTAATGCTGTATAAGTGAAAGAACACTACAAAGCCTAAGTCAGATGCAGCTAAGAGTCAACTCGAGCTCATCTAGACACTTCCCACGTCTCCGCTTCAAATCTACATTAAAGCTTAATTAATATTTAATATTTCCTTTCATTTAATTAGGCTGTTTTTGTAATTTCATTGTCTTGTCTTTAACCTGTGTCAAACAGTAAACTTTGCATGGTTTGCTTTTTTTGTCTGTATTTATACGTTGTATATATACATTTTATTTTATACTTTATACTTGTCTCAATATCTGTTTTAATCATACTGTAAAACACTTTAGAAACATGATTTAAGATGGTACTATGTAAATACTTGTAAGTTATTAGCAGTAGTAGCATTAGTAGTAATAGTATAGTAGTAGTATTGTATAATAGTATTATATTCCTGCCTTGCTTTAATGCTAACTTCGCCACCCTCTCCACAGGAGCTAAAGTAAGTAGCAAGGCAGGCCACTCTGACCGGATCTTTGTGGTGGAGTTCCGGCCCGACTCCGACACCCAGTTCGTGTCCGTGGGGATCAAGCATATCAAGTTCTGGACATTGGTGGGGTGCTCGCTCCTGCATAAGAAAGGCGTGCTAGGGGCAGTGGAAGAGGGACGCATACAGACCATGCTCTCTGTGGCCTTCGGCGCTGTGAGTCTCACACACACACACAAGCACACACACTCGCAGCAGCGCAGATGCACACCACACACTCGCCACAGAGTCTCATAACACTGAGCAGTTGTCCAGTGAGTTTTGGCCTCCGAGGCACTGCTACATCACTGGTTTAATGGTTTGCCCCTGTGCTGTAGAATAACCTGACATTCACGGGTGCCATCAATGGCGACGTGTACGTGTGGAGGGATCATTTCCTGGTGCGGGTGGTGGCCAAAGCTCACACGGGTCCCGTCTTTACCATGTACACCACCCTACGAGATGGCCTCATTGTCACCGGGGGCAAGGAGAGACCGTACGTGCAACAGCTGTGTGTGTCTGTTTGTGTTTCTGTGTATCTGTGTGTGTGTTTGTGTGTATGCGTGCGTGCACGTGTGCGTGTGTTTATTCCAGAATTGTGATTCAGTTTCATTTAGAGATAAATTGGGTGGGTGTATAAGTTAATATAAATTCTCTAATAACGTCTCAAGTGTGTGTGTGTGTGTGTGTGTGTGTGTGTGTGTGTGTGCGTGTGTGTGTGTGTGTTTGTGTGTGTGTGCGTGTGTGTGCGTGTGTCTGTGTGTGTTTGTGTCTGTGTGTCTGTGTGTTTGTGTGTGTGTGTGTGTGTGTCTGTGTGTGTGTGTGTGTGTGTGTGTGTGTGTGTGTGTGTGTGTGTGTGTGTGTGTGTGTGTGTGTGTGAATTCCACTCAGGACTAAAGAGGGGGGAGCAGTGAAGCTGTGGGATCAGGAGATGAAGAGGTGTCGTGCGTTTCAACTAGAGACTGGCCTCCCTGTTGAGAGCGTCAGATCTGTGTGCAGGGGAAAGGTGTGTGTGTGTGTGTGTGTGTGTGTGTGTATGTGTGTGTGTATGTATACGTGTGTGCAATTAGCCATTTATTCACAGTTTCTGCTTTTTTCTTTGTTTTATGCAAGTTTTATGCAAATAAAAACTATGACTTGAAAGGCTCGTATCATCCAGGGGGCTAAATTATGCTTTGAATTACAGGGTAAGATCTTGGTGGGGACGAAGGATGGAGAGATCATAGAGGTGGGAGAGAAGAACGCCGCCTCCAACACCCTGATAAACGGACACACCCAGGGGCGTATCTGGGGCCTGGCCACACACCCCTCCAAAGACATTTTCATCTCAGCCAGCGACGACGGAACCATCCGCATCTGGGATTTAACCGATAAAGTAAGGCATTCTGAGATGCTTTGTCAAATCAACGCCAAAAAGGCTGGTTGAGCAATTTAAGTTGAAAAGTTTTCTGTTGACTTTTTATTAGATTGCAAACTCTGTTCCACTCCCGGAACCACCGAACAAATCCCATCACTTAACCTACCACACCTGCCTTGTCCTTCAGCTCCAGAATACTGATATCCTATGCCTGTCCTTGCTTTCTAGTCTTCTTAGTTAAACCTTCTTCTCTGGCTTCCTCGGTGTGAAGCACCGTTTCTGTCTGGGTGAAGCGTGTTGCTCTGGTGGTTGGTCTCTGGTGGGTTTTGTTTCTCTTTTTTGCCTTTTGTGGGCGTTCTCTGCCTGCAGTTTTTGAACCTCCACTCTCGGGTCTTTGAGCTGTCTGGATCCGCCCATCTATGCTGCTTGTTTATGACAGAACAGAGATGACAGACTTAGACGTTACTGCATGAACCCATCTTATTTCCTTCCAGAAACTTCTGAACAAGGTGAGCCTGGGTCACCCGGCCAAGTGCACGGCGTTTAGTCCCAACGGTGAAATGGTAGCCATCGGCATGGGGAACGGAGAGTTCATCGTGCTGCTGGTCAACTCACTCACCGTGTGGGGCAAGAAAAGAGACCGCAGCGTAGCCACGCAGGAAATACGGTCAGGACACACACCCACACAACAGCCCACACACACATTACGCACAGGGCTATAACTAGAAATGAAGCCACTGAGATCTGGACCGCAGCAGTTTCAGAATGTTTTTGCCTCACATATCATTTATTTTAAAAGTAAACGTGGAAACAGCCACATTATGATACCACGTTATGATAATGTCAAGTGTGTCTGTTACGCTTGGCTGCTTTCTTAGTGGTATACGACATTTTTCCCTCCAAGAAGTCTATTCAATCAGAGGCAGAACTGTCACATAGCGCCATTAGCCTTGTGTGCTTTGTGTTAATACTCCTATTAAAGAACAAGCCTTAACAATGCCTTAACTTTCAAAATTACCCTTTAATTATGGTTTAGTCATTAATTTATTTGCAACCTGGGCACTTTAAAAATGTCACATGCAGAGAATAAAAATAAAATGAATCAAATAAAAGTGCATTAAGTGAGATCAAAGTGCAAAGTATAAGTGAAAACGATTTCAAAACGGTTGATAGAGCAGATTAAAGGCCTTACCCAAAAGGAATGTCTTTAAATGGCAATTTAAAAACGCCGCAACGCAATGACCTCTCCCCCCATCACATCGCAGCCAAGCGTGGTATTTACCGGCCTTTACGCGTCTTTTACTGTCAGATAGATGGCAGTGTTGAGCTGAAGACCTTGCTTAAACCAGTTCACAAGAAACTACAGGATATAGCTGCAATAATATGTTACTTTCATGAACAGTGTGATTTTTTTTTCCATTTCATTATTCATTAAAATTTAGAATAATTTACAAATCTGAAATTGATTTGTGGTTAGTTAGATATTTTACGCCATTCAGGTACATGACGCCGTTGTGCAGGTTCGAGCAACTGCCCTTCAAACTGCACACTGTTCAACACTGTGGTTTAGTACTTTATGTGAAGTAGATTTTATATCGTATGAATTTTGATTCTGGTTACAGACCCAAAAACACATCACACACGATGAATCAGGTTGATGTGTAGATAGGTATTTGTTTCTCTGGGGCGACCTGAGGTGGGCGTTGCGCTGTTGCAGGTTCAGTCCTGATAACCGCCTGTTGGCAGTGGGCTCAGTAGAGGGCGCTGTGGACTTCTACGACTTGACACTGGGGTCCTCCCTCAACCGCATCGGCTACGCCAAAGACATCCTGGGTTTCGTCATCCAGCTCGACTTCTCTGCCGACAGCAAGTTCATCGCGGTCCGTGGCCGTATGCTGGCTCATTTATTACCCATTTAATAGTAATCTTCATTATGCTAATTTAGGCTATATTCCCATTAGAGTTGGGTATATATTGCACATGACTCACAGCAAACACACAAACTTCACTGTCGGCTAATAGCCATTATAGGATTAGCGGATGTTAGGGTACATGCTCTTATTCTGAATCAACAGTTTAACTCCAACAAAAATGTGTCCTATAATGCAAATTATCTGATTTTAGAATAAGCACATGATACTGCAGACGGTATTCTCTGCCAGTGATTTTATAGTATAATGAGAGTTTTGATGATTGTGCCACCTACTAGGCTGTTCTTCCCGGTTATTTGCTGCCACCACGGTCACCAGGGCGTTCTCGCTCTTGCCTCTCCAGGTTTCTACGGGATGCTATAAGCGGCAGGTGCACGAGGTGCCCAGCGGCAAGACTGTGACCGAGCAGGCGGTTGCGGACCGGATCACGTGGGCCACCTGGACCAGGTAGGGCGCGCGCGCCTTTGCTCGAGCCATTCCTCGGCGGCGAGCGCGCTCGTGGGTTGCCGTGCAGTCGGCGAGCGCGCTCGTGTGTGCCCCGCGCAGTCGGTGAGCGCTGCTGTCACTGTCCCGCAGCATCCTGGGCGACGAGGTGCTGGGCGCGTGGCCCCGCAACGCCGACAGGGCCGACGTGACGTGTGCCTGCGTCTCGCACGCGGGCCTCAACACGGTCACCGGCGACGACTTCGGCCTCGTCAAGCTCTTCGACTTCCCCTGCGCTGAGAAGTTTGTAAGTGCCGATTTGTGTCGAATGATTTTGGCATGTCGTGACTTGGGGCGACTTTCGATACATCCGGTTCTCTATGCGTCGGCAGGCCAAACACAAGCGCTACTTTGGCCACTCGGCTCACGTGACCAACATCCGCTTCTCCTACGATGACAAATATGTGATAAGCGTTGGAGGCAACGACTGCAGGTCAGCAGGCCCTGATTGAAGGCAATATTCTGCATGAGACTAAATGTTCTGCCAACTCGCATGCTGGTAGTCCTTTTGGGTCTGTCTAACCCCCCGCTCTGTCGCCTATCACAACCTAACATGAACGTCAACTTCTTTTAAGCTAACGTTAAGCCTCTCCGTGTCTCTCAGTGTTTTCGTATGGAGATGTCTGTGATGAGGTGACTCATTGTGCTGGAAAGCTCTCCACCAAACCATATCTACGAGGGATTTCTCCCCAATACCTCCAGTAGCTGAATGCTGCACTCCCTCAATGCTGCATGTGGACGAGTTGAACTCCAGCTGACCACGCTGTCGTTCTGTGACAAAAATAGCGAATTTATCACCATTCAATCAAGTAATATTTATGTTTTTACGTA
This sequence comes from Electrophorus electricus, assembly GCF_041902795.1. NCBI lineage: Eukaryota > Metazoa > Chordata > Actinopteri > Gymnotiformes > Gymnotidae > Electrophorus > Electrophorus electricus. Next base: position 4,168,033 of record NC_137499.1, on the reverse strand, counting down.
TTTTGACAAATGTGGATTGAAAAAAAAGAATAACAATCATGCCAATATTTCAAATAAATAAATGTATTAGTTTTGGTTTTGACATCAAGTGCCTTAAATACAGAGTCTGCTGAATTTTGCCCATTAACTGGTTCTGGTGCATATCTGGTGCTATAAGGAACATGTCGATTTAGGGCTTTGAATGGTCTGGAAAACTTCATCATACATTATGCAACTGCAACTTTAAATGTTTTTTGTTTTTGTTTTTTATTTTGTACATTGTCAGATATATCCACTTACTATAGCTCTTCCTCGTACATAACATTTATCCAAAAATGTGTTACTCAGGAGCCTGTTAAGGCATAAGTACTGTAACTCAATATGTAGATCTTATTTTCAATGTGTGCTATTTTTGTTAAAAGATCACACTTATTTTTTAATGTGTGTATGCATTTATGTGTAAAGTATGCAACATGGTTGGTCAATAGTACAGATCTTGCAGACAAATGAAAAATGCAAAAATGCAAAAAAAAAACCTTAAATCTCAATATAGTAAGAAACTAGTGTAGTGATATCGTATGGAGTAGGTCTGTGTTATGAAGTAATAGCTGTTGGTACACAGTGGTGTGAAGTCAAATGTATCTATTGTGTACAGATATCAAAAATATCTAATGTATATGTTGATTTTTGTAGTGTATGTCAAAATATAGATATATGTAATTAAAAGATCAAATCAGTGCATGATCTTGACAGTTCAAGTCTGTTTGATGTACTAATATATTTTCTTTCAAAACTTGAATGAGTGGCATTAATGTAGACAAAAAATATATATTTATTTTACAATTAAATGAAACGTTGCTGTGACACTAGTGATATTTCATTAATTTTCATTCCCTTCGAGGTGAAATAAGTACATCCATGTGCCACATGACGCCAGGACATTGGTGGGCCACACTGTTCTCACGACGTTCAAGCATCATCTCGATCTCACCAGAACTTGGAGCTGGGTTCTGCAAGCAACAATATTATTATTATTATTATTATTATCTGTGCTCATAAATTGTTGAATGGGTGTCTAACTCCTGAACTGCTTTTTCACTTCATTGCATGATTTGCATATGTAGGCTGAACCGAGGCACTGGAGCTGTTTGTGAGGGGCTCTGGGCTAAAAACAATTCAGGCCGGATATTCTGCATGACCTCTACATGTTCCTCTTGTTTTTGTAGTCATGTTGTCATGGAACATGAAATGTCACATACCTAGTTTTCATGACATCCGAAACTAATAATTTCACAAAGCCCTCAGGCCAACGCACACCACACTCTACATTCCTACGCACACTCATAAACATGGTATAACTCTCCGTGTGTGGGTATGTGAATGTATTACAATGGTGGCATTCACCCCTTCTTGATATCTTGATATTAGAGAAACAAATTACCGATTATGAACACTTACAATCATAAGCAATATTTCCACATTCTCAATTCATTTTTGAAAATTAGTTCTGGAGGCTGTTTTTTTCCCATTACCACACTGATGCATTTGCTCATGTTAGCTATTTTTACATTGATTTAATGAATAATTAAACTAGTTTTAAAAGTGCAGAAGGCAAAATTGCATTTGGAGCTTTTTTCTAAAATGTTAGTCCATATTGAGTCAATCAAAAAATAAAATCAATGAGAAAGCATGTTATATCTGGAATCTGGCTTCAGGGTCTAAGGCCTGTCTGGGGCAGCTGACAGGGGCAGAAGGAGGATTTGGGGCATGTGGTCCCAGAGGAGAGAGGAGCTCCAGCTGGCCTCCCTCACCTGCTACTACCTGCTTTAGATGCACAAAGGAGTACAGGATGTCTGAAAGGAGGTTTATCCAGGCACCCAAAATTCATACCTCTGCTATGAGGTTTATCAGTGGATAAACACTTGAACACTTGGATTTATACCGAAATTGGTGTGTGTGTGTGTGTGTGTGTGTGTGTGTGTGTGTGTGTGTGTGTGTGTGAGTGAGAGAGAGAGAGAGAGAGAGAGAGATACTATTTTTATTTAAGGCACTTTTGAAAGCTAAGTAGTGGTACATGTTTGATATGGGTCAAAGCAGATGCATGCCAATATCTAACAGCTTTAAATCAACTAGAATAACACTTAAATCTGCAAAGTTTGAGTAATATATCAGTCCTGTTGGTGATTTCATATTTTTTTTTTATTAGAAGGGCCAGTGCCTTTTAATTTTTACACAGCCGCCTGTTTCCTTTAATAAAAACTAAAGCATGTATGGTCTTTGATCACTCCCTTTGTCTCATTACTTATGCCCCTCACATAGTAGGCCTACTCTGATTTTTAGATCTTCTCCACGCTTTCGTCTCTCTATTACCACTGCTTAGTGGCATTTTAATTAAAACCTCTACCCTGAGTGATCGGACATATGGCGGACATATCTGCAACGAGATTACTGCAGTCACCGACATTAACAGGCAACTGATGCAATACCCTTTCCATAACGTGTTTCTCTTCACGTCCTCGAAGCACCTTTAAACGAGTCGCTGTACACACGCGATTTCTCTCCAGAGCTGATAAAAGCCAAAAAGCTGCCAGACACTCTCCCGTGGACGCGGTCTCATTTCCCGAATAAATATGTGCCGATGCACCTGTTCAAACTATAATGAGCAACCACCGGCGTTCGAAGCAACTCATCTTTCTACCCTGCAGATTTTCCATTTGATCGCTGTGGTTTTATCATCCGGCGCAAGTTTGGTTTTATGCAGCAATTTATGGACAGTGGCCCGTGGTGTCGCAGACATATTGGGTAGAATAAGAATTATACCCTCGTGCAAATGTGATCTTAATGTGAGCTGTCTAATGGCTACACACTCACAGCCAAGATAATGAGATTAGTGCAAAGCCACAGGCTAGCGAAAATGGGGGGGTGTATCTAATAACAAAAAATTCAAACACGTATAAAGTACGCACAGCCGTCTTCGTTTTTAGACACACTTTGATTACACTGATCTGAAGACCTGCACAGTATCAATCACTGTTTGCCCTCTATGATGAGGTGAGACAGGAATAGATCCTGGAATAGATGAGGGACTGTTATTGTTACCTGCGTCCAAAAAGATGAAGGAACTTTCAGCCCTGCTTTCTGATAGATGAACCCTGTTACCTGAACCCAATTCTCCAAATAGTCTGATAACATATTGCTTCGCTGTCATCTGTACAAAACATGGATAGAAATGGGCTGTGATTGATCAAGACATATCTGTCAAGTGGGTTTAAATGATTTTGCTTTTTAAATATATTTTTTTTAAATATGTCTTTGTTCATTCATTTGCAACCTGCTTTCATAGCCAGTTGTGCCACTGGTAGGAGTTCTGCCCACAGTTCTGCCCACAGGATTCTCATCTTATCCAGGACAGCGCTTCCACTTCCACAGGTACAAAGCAGCCATAGTCCTGAGCAAATGCAAGTGTTCCAAGCAGAATACTAAGCAACTGATCAGGTATAAATATCGGGTGTGCCGTCGCTGTACTTAGCAGCGAGGGAGAGTGAAACCCTGCCACCACTTTATCCACGTCCAAACCTTTTGACCAGTTCCCAGCGACGGACTGAACCCAATTCCCCGTGAAAGCACCTCTGTGCACCTTTCATTCTCATTGCTGGGCCCCTGAGCACTCAGAGTGCCTCTTTGCACACAACGGAGAAGCAGGTGTGGCACTGGACGGAAAACATGAAAGTGTCTATTGTGGCATCAGCACATTGTTATAATCCACTCGGAATGCAATACCGGTAGCTCATCTGGTGAAGGACATTGTTGGATAAAAGAGAATCATTTTGTCACGCAAATAACTTCTTAAAATCCAGTCACTAAGTCGTAGCATTATATTTTAAACAGCACTACCACCACAAAGCTGCAGGTTGTATGTGTAAGTGTGTCAGAGGTTCATCTTATATGGAAGTCATCTTATATGGAATGACATGGATTGACATGGAATGACATGTCTAAAATGACTCCACTGAAAGACATGTGGCACTAACGTGATCAGGCAGAACTCCATTAAACTGATTTTTTTTTTTTTTTTGGCCTCTCCCAACATTTACGTTCCAAACGTTGGTGTTGACTCTGGAGGAACAGTGCCTGTGTAGACATGTCTTGTAGGCATCCTTGCAAAACAGCAGTAGACACGATATGCTTGGTGAGGTGAGACACAGCGGAGTTAGCTGACACAAGCATGTCTGCATAACCCGAGATCCGAAAATGCCACATCAAGATTAGCAGCTACCTGTTTATCATTGTAGATAATAACCGCTGACATGATCAGTTCAGCTTGCACTGCTACTTTCAATTATCTGTACAGGAGTTTGGCCCAGTGTTCTTGGTATGAATCAACAATACAAACAAAGAAAGTAATATATTTCCACAAAAGGTGTGTATGCATGTATGTGTCTGTGAATGCATGCATGTGTGTACACTAGTTGCGCAGGTCAAATAATTGAAAGGCATCGTTTCTTTAGTTCTACTGGGACAAAAACAGTCCTAACAATAAGAAACATTTTTGTCATGCATTTTCTTTTTAATCTCAGTGATTTGCCGCCAATATAGAGAAATTGGCAACACTGATGGCAGCTTTTTGATTACGAATAATGTGGAAACTCATGTGCTAGATAATATATTGAGAATCAACAACCCACTGAGTCATGTAAACATGGAACGGGCCAGAAAACGTGAAATAAAAACATGGACACACTGTAAATACAGTGGCACGCAAAATTGCGAGTCCTGAAGATGTTTATCTTCGAGATATGCACGTTCAAAGCTCCGTTTCTGCTTCATTCAGACTGAGTCTCTAAGTTCATCCCACATAGATACTCTCAGAAAGCAGCCGCTGCGCTGGTTAAAACACGCGGGGATGAAGATCTTATCTGTTTACGGTCGCTCGTTTCTCCGCTCTTCCCTCGCTCGTCTCCCCGTATTTAGCTCTCTGCCACTAATTCCCTTCTGCCCTGCAGTCGCGCACAGAGCGATGACTAGAGAGCTGCTGGTTTACGTTTTATACAAGTGCGTTTAATGTCAGAATTAATGCAAAAGCTTTAGGAAACAGAAAAACTTCTGTTGCCGCCGAGCACTTATTTTGTTTGGAACTATTTACTATCAGCTTTGAGATGACAGTGAATGAATGACTAATTTAGCACTTCAGACCCACCTCCTCTCTCGTTTTGTGGTGTTAATACAGTGCTATTCTTAGAATGATGCGCGACCAGAATGGTACTGTGAACACACCGCTTTTAAGAAAACAAAACCAAATAAATTACTGATCATCCGAAACAAGATGATTGTCTAGTGCTGCGTGTGGAATGTTTTAAATAAGAAATTCAGTTGACATCCCTCACAGACAGCAGCACTGGTTTGCTCATTGCTTTAACCCTTACGTACTGCAATACTGCGTGGACACAAGTTTTGTTTTTTTTTCCCCATGGCCAGCATGTTCGCTTGCAGACCAGTCATGAACCACGCAAATTAAAAAACGCAGCGGACAGCAGAATTGCTCAAATACGCAAATTGCCAGATCTGGAACGACCCAACTTTGTAAGCGTAAATACTCATTGGCCGGGTCCAAATCTAATTTGCATGCTGTGGGTGTGTCTGCAGTCTGAGAAGGAGATGAATGACCGGTTCGGCTCAGACGCAGATGAGGCATTGGAACTGACGGATCTCACCCGTACCGGCGTTTAGGATGCGTCCGCGGCACTAATTTCCCCCCGTTCCCTGTGGTGCTAACACCGAACGGGAAACATGTCAAACATAAATCGAGATGTCTGTTTTGTCAGTCAAGGAAAGTTCTGGGTAAGTTTCTATGACAGATTTTTTTTTAACTTGCGCTTTATAATGTAACTTACATTAACTGGATGACATTAACTAAGACTTAAGGCGAGAAAATGATAAGCACGGCAGCACGTTTAGCGCAGTTTGTTGTTGTATTATGGCCGTTTGTTCTAGTAAAGAAACCACGATTTACAAATGTTGCATTATGTGTCTTTTCTAAGTCTCCCGCTTGTGTAGCTGTTAGTGTTTTAGTATAGCTACATCAACCTTGACGTAAAAACTCATTTTGTTATTGAGGTCTGATCATTAAAGATATATTACATACGCTTTATTATTCTGTTGCTTGTAAATCTTTCTATGTCTTGAACTGTGTCTTTTTCTCTCTTTTTTTGTTCCAGGCTCTGTGCATTCTTCTGCTTTCTACCAGCCCTCTCTCCTGCTTTTCAAATTTTAGTCATCTCATCTATAAGATAAATGAAGGCTTACCCAAGGGGACTCTCATTGGGGCTACCGGTGCAGACTTAAACTTGGATTTCTCAGTTGATCCTCCTCGCTTGTTCAATCTGGAGCTAAAGCAGATTGGTGCTCAGTATGTGCACCTGAATAATACCACAGGGGAGCTGTACACATCTGCTCTGGAGATCGACAGAGAGGCTCTGTGCGCAGACTCCCACGAGGGCCAGGGTTGTGCCCTCTTTCTGGATGTGATCATTCTGCCACAACAGTACTTCCAGCTAGTTAAGATCAAAATCATCATTGAAGATATTAATGACAACAGGCCATATTTCCCCATGGATGAGATCAGGGTGTCGGTGCCCGAAAATGCACCAGTGAACAGCCGGTTTGCAGTAGAGCAATCTGCTGTAGATCCTGACGTGGGAATCTACGGCGTGCAGACCTATTGGCTGGTTGACAACTATGGCGTTTTCACCCTGGATGTGGAGGAGAACGAGGGGGGAGAACTGACACCAATGCTGATCATTACTGAGTCGCTTGACAGGGAGACGCAGGCGGAATATGTCACTGAAATCATAGCTGAGGATGGAGGGTCTCCACCACTTTTGGGCACTGCCACTTTTAGAATCATCATCACAGATGTGAATGACAACTGCCCCAAGTTCACTGAGTCCCAGGTGAATGTGACACTCTTTGGAAACACTACTAAGGGCACACAGCTGACACGCGTCCATGCCTTTGACCTTGATCAGGGCTCCAATGCCCAAATCACCTACACTTTCAGTGAGCGGGTCAGCGAAGAAACCAGGAACCGCTTTCACTTGGATGCATCCACGGGGGTCATTAAGCTAGCTGGAAAAATTGACACAGATGCTGTAAAGTTCTACAGGTTGGCTGTGCTGGCAAATGGGCCAGCTTGCATCCCCGATGTGGCTACAGTCATTCTCAACGTTGTCAGGGTGGTCTCTGGCCCACCAACCATCATACCACGCTATATTGCTTCAGAGCAAAATGGTGTGGTTTCCCTAAGCGAATCTGAGCCACCATTTTCTCCAATTGCATTTTTCACCATAAAGAATATGGACCCGAAGCAAGGGGGGGTGTGCCTTCTGGAAGGGACTGGACCCTTCAGGCTCTTGCCGTACAAGCACTTTAAAAACGAGTACTTGCTGGAGACCACTGACCTATTGGATTATGAGCAGAAGAAGGATTATGAAATGACTGTAGTGGTCCGAAGCACAATCGGATTAACTGCTAAGACAGTGCTGAAGGTGCAGGTGCTGGATGTTAACGACAATGCGCCCATCTTTAAGCAATCAATTATCGACATCAAGGTTGAGGAGAACAACACCCCAGACATATTTCTTACTAAACTGCAGGCCACGGATGAGGACAGCGAGAGCAGGGGTGATGTGCTCTACCTCCTGGGGTCAGATGCTCCCTCCATTTTCCACCTGGATCGGTTGTCCGGTGTTTTGACTGTGAGCACATCTCTCGACCGTGAGGAGAAAGAGACCTACCGGTTTATAGTGCGAGCTGTGGACTGTGGCACGCCGAGGAAGGAGTCAATCGCCACGGTGGTTGTCACCGTGCTGGACCGCAATGACAACAGCCCTCGCTTCATCAACAAAGATTTCACTTTCTTTGTGCCAGAGAACTTTCCAGGATTCGGGGAGATCGGAGTGTTGTCTGTCACGGATGCAGATGCAGGAGAAAATGGCTGGGTGGCACTGTCGATCCTCAATGGAAGTGATATTTTTGTGATCGACACAGGACGGGGGACCTTGAGGGCAAAGACCTCCTTGGACAGGGAGCAACAGGGAACATACTACCTCTGGATCGAGGCTGTGGACGGGGGTGATCCTGCACTCTCCTGCATCACCATGGTCACCATTCTGCTTCTGGACGTCAACGACAACCCACCCACTGTGCTGTTTCCTCAGTCCAACCAATCCTTCATGCTGGTTCTTCCATCTACACTCCCAGGGACATCCATTACAGAAGTATACGCCGTGGACAGGGACACCGGCATGAATGCTGTAATTGCTTACAGCATCATCAAACGCAGGGGTGGTGAGACAGGCTCATTTGACATCGACCCCAACACAGGAAACATCACTCTCAGAAAGGCCTTGAGCAACCGGGGCCTCTACAGCTTGCTGGTCAAAGTCAGCGACCATGGCCAGCCTGAACCGCTGTACTCCACCGTCCTGGTCAACCTATTTGTCAACGAGACCATCAGCAATGAGACCTACATCCAGAGCTTGTTGACCAGGGAAGCAGAAATCGGCATTGAGGAGATTAGACCACCAAACAGGCTGGCCCGGGGGCCAGAGTATAGTGAGATCTTCCCCTGCCAGCCAGTTCTTATTGCCCTCAGTACCACCTGTCTAGGACTGTTTCTTATAGTGGTGTCACTGACTACATACATATGCTGTACGAGACAGAAAAAACATAAAAAGAAGAGGCTGGAAGTGGAGCTACCATTAAAAATGAACAGTGACATGCAGGCTATGGACCGGAAGCTCATGGAACTTTCCAACATGTGACAATGGGCCTCTCCAAGATTGTGCTTACTGCCTAAACAAAACTGTTTACAAATGGGAAATGTGCAGCTTCTAATTTACAAAGAAACAAATGGAGTGTAAAATGGTAAAAAAAAAAAAATTGTATATATTGTATGTATAATATTTTATAATTTTATGACAAAAAGAGAAAGCATAAAAAAATAAGATTGCATCTAAGCTTGTCTAGTTTTGCAAACCCAAACTTTATCAAATCAGTTGTTGCCCAGCTACATGATACTGTAATTTATTACAACATAAGTGGTGCCCTTATCAAGGTGTCAAATACTTCTTTGTTTTAGCCACTTTGAACCGTTTCAGAGGACAAACGGTAGTTACCCAGTCAAGCACAATATTCTGCATGTGTTATTGCTGTTGAATATGAAGTGCAAAACAATTGCTGTACAGTGACAAGTGGAAGTCCATAAGTCATTGCCAGACCTGACTCATTAGTGGACATATTCCATTCTTTGTGTTTTTCATTCCAGACTGTTTTGCAATGCATTTTCCATGATTATCTACTGGATTGCCACCCTGCTTTCTCCGATTTCACTCTGCACTGGAGTCTGTAGTGGGATTTGAATATTTGCCCTGGATTTGCTACCCTCTCCACCTTTCCTACCAAAACAGTGATACATTCTCAGACCTCTTAAGCCTGTGGTGTGAAAACAAACTGTACATGAATATTAAAATTTTATTTTCTTACCACACCTATCTCTTTATTATTCCATTATCCACTATTTAATTTTTATGCTACGTGGTATCTTTTATTCTCAACCTAATTTAACAAATAGCTCACTGACCACTGTGTTTGATGTTAAAAATTAAATGCTCACTAGACAGTAGACACTGGACAGTATTTTTCTATTTTCTTCTATTCTATTTCTATCATCCAGCTCAAAACCCCCCAAAATTTGCAATGAAAACCCAAAAACATTTAAGACAACCATTATCTTGTCAAATGTTGCAGTTTTTATCATTGCAAAGATTTGCTCTTGGAACCAAACCAATGACTGATAAGAATGACCCTATTTCAAATCATGTTTTTAAAAGCCAACTTGTTGAGAACATCTTATCTTCATTCTTCCCATATTTACATACTCCTCTCCACAGGCAGTCACGCGATTTCTGTAAACATGCAATAGCAGGAAGCAAGAAGGGCTGTTTACAGCTTCTCCTGTAGAGACATAGTTGGGTCATCCCACATCAGGTTATAGATCAATGCTTCTGAGCGACATGTTTCTGCCGCAGCAGTCAGCGCATGCCAGCTACACTGATGAGAATTCTACCTGAGCTTTCAGCTTTGTGTTCGTGCCAACCTGAACATCTACAACAGCAGCAAGTTTAGTTGGCCTACTGAAAACTTTTTGAACAATAGTTTCTCTTGAGAACTAGATCATATGCCTAAATTCTACTTTAAACTTCACGCATACAGATATCAAATCTTTGTTTAGCTGGCCATTTGACAACTCCATTCTTCCCCAAATGAGTAGAGGATCATTTTTCTCTTTCTCTGACACACTCACACACTCATTCACTCACACTGGCAGACAGACACTTAAAGCTCTGGAAAGCTGCAAGACAGATAAAGTATTTGTGCCTGCAGAGAGTGCAGGTTGTGGGTAAGGCCTGGTAGCTGGGGGCAGGCTCCGTGGCTAAGCTGTTTAACACATGCTCCAGCAACATGTGGTTTGAATTTCCTACACTCGATGTTAACAGCCCACATTTGCCCCAGAACAAACTATTACATCAAACAGGTTCCACCTCATGTTTGCAGCCGTCCATTTCATCGAGACTAAGCCACTCTGAACAGGACTGATATTCAAAGCATGTGAATGCAGGCACATTAATGTAAAGTGGCCCTATCAGGTGCCCCCTACCAGCTGCAGAACCGCTGAAGGAAGCCTGCATAGATTTATCATGCTACAGTCCTCATACGATTTGGTGGTAAAGTCTTTCATGGCAAAACACCATTCATATGGCTGTTAAAGAAGACTCCATCTGGAGTAGCTTTAGTGAAAGAAACAAGAATCTGAAAAACCAAAAGGTGCATTTTCTCACACTATACTGACAGTGTTGATGCAGATTTTTAAAAAATCTAGTTCCATCATTAATTTCAATTTTGGGTGCTGAGATCTCCGCTCCAGTAATCACTCAGGTATGTGTCTATGTGTGCGTGTGGGTGTGTACATGCACATTTGAAATGTTACCGCCTCCCCCGCCGCGTCCCATTGGTTTTCCATTTCACGCACCCAACTGGTCGCACATGTGCCCTCCCTTCCCATGATCCTCCTCCCCTCCTTCAGCCAGCCCTCTGTTCAGCACAGACCAACACAAACAGCCTGCAGAATCGCAGCCTGATTACACTCGCACCTGTCATGAAGGGTCACTGTGTGCAACAACAAACTCACTCGCTGATTAATAAAACAGATGGGGCTCTCCTCCACCCCTGGCAGCACTGTGTGGGGATAGTGTGAACCACAAATGGACCCTCAAATTTAATTAACTTTCCTTCCTCTGTTGACTTGCTAGTGTTTGAGTTAGTGTTGCTGTTTTACTTTTCTAGGTAATTGTGTTGGCTTGTCTGTTTTTGTCTGTATTGAGCCCAAGCCTGTTTCATTTAGGTTTTTTCTTTTTACACTGTTCCCTTAAAAAACATTGTTTGCATGATAGATGAGGTTCAGTGGAAATCTGTCAACTCACCTTTTACTTTTTGGCCACCTAATAAGCATTAGTTTAGCTGTGGCTCCATGCACCATGCTGTAGATTTTGTAATCAAATGTCGCGGTGAGAAATCCAAGCAAAGAAAACAATGCACAGTCATAGCGATCTATACAACAATAGCAGCATGAGCTACACTTGTGTAGTATACCTTTTTAGGAGCTAGTTCGATATTACCTGTTGCCTCACTGTTTGTTTCTGTTTTATAGTACATATGTTATGTGAATGAGTAATAAAACATTGCCCTAATAAAGTTTTACACGTTTTACCCATTTAATCATGTGAAACTTATCTGATCACGGGAAATTGGTAGCAGCCTCTTAACATTAGCGCTTGACCTTTTATTTATCCTGCCGACCTCTTCCAGACACGGGTTGAGACACGGAACATTGCTTGCAGCGTCTCGGCAGTAGCCCTCGGTGTCTACTGCTAGCGGGAGGCAAAGAGCTCTTGGCTGTTGCGTGTGCACAACATACATGTTCGTTGTTATATCATTTGCATGTTCGTTACTGTTCATTTGCATTTGTGAATGTCACATAGGGACACAAGACACCACAGACGTCCCTAGAACAGTTCATGTGAAAAGTCAGTCTCCAGGTATGCGCATTCTACAGAACCTTGTTCCACAGCAAGCACGGTACGTATGCAATGGGTGTGTGTTCGCATGCGTAATGAGGGCCATTGTTTCCCTCTGGAAAGTGCTGGATCTGAAATTACGTTAAATTATTAATCGCGTAGACGGCAAGTAATTACTATCAGTCATGGCCCGATCCCATTTCCAGATTGCCCTTATTGTTCTTCCTATGCCGTGGATTCAAACAAATGCAGCCACAATAGCGCCGCTGCTTGGGTTACGTTGTCGTGGACCACGCCAGTGTCCCCTGCCACGCTGTTATGACCAAAAAAAAAAAAAAAAAAATCTGTTTCCATCCATCTTGCTCTCATAGCAGAACTTCAATCATGCATTCAGATATTATTCGCCTCCCCCAAAATCTCAGCCTTTGATCTAATAGGTCTTTCGGGCCTGTGATGCAATAGAAAATAATCTAATCCAAACCCTTTGATCCGCTGGCGGATTACGTTACTCATTTATTTTCCCGGGTTTGCGCCCTCTGTGCCCCTTCCTCACTGTGTCTCGGCCTCTGGTCGTGAATGGAGAAGCGGGCTAACATGGTGGAGGAGGGCGTCGGGTGTCGAGAAGAGGGCCCTCTGTTCTGTTCAGTCAGTCCTTTGGGAGTGAAGATATACGCTTTCATCTCACCCACAAATCTGCGCAGCGAAATTAGCCTGGGCTCCGAGAAAGAAAAGTGGACATATAGCATGTAATTCACCACCGCTGATTGGGTAAATCATTTCTGTTCACTGAACACCAAGACAATCATTTACTGAGTATACTCAGTTAACTAGAAACTGGAATGAGTCACGGCTGTGACGTTTTACAAATCTAGTGAATTTAATTAGATTATTTCAGTGTGAGACGTCAAGTTTCCGTTTTCACCGTCGCCAGTGCACGGACTCCAGAAATCTCACAGACCCTCAAACTTTAAAAAGATGTTCAGTCACCTCATTTAAAGCAATATCGAACTGTACTGTTAAAACATGGTGTTACAACTTCGACAAGTAAATTGCTTAGGTGGCGCTTCTCGGGAAGACAATACAAGATCAGTACAAATAGATCAAAGTTTCAACGACATGCACTACGCCAAACATTTCTTCAAACATCCAAGCAAAAATAAATCTATTTATGTAATAATCTAAAATATAGTTAAAAGGTTGGGATCTATGTCATGTTATTATGCTTGAGTGCTTTTCACTTTAAACCATTCTCCCATGCTTTGACTCATTTTTAGAATCGTGCAAAATCCATAAATAAAATATTAAATGCACTTGAGAGAGAGAGAGAGAGAGAGAGAGAGAGAGAGAGAGAGAGAGAGAGAGAGAGCCATTCGATTCTAACTGTGATTAAATCTACTGATGTAATGTCCGAATATTCTTTCTTTCAGCAGGATAATGGCAGCTCTCGGGAATTCTCTTTTGTTCGGCATTATTTCCATTGCTCTCCGTTTATTAGGAGCTTAGTTAATCCTCTGCCAGGGCATGCAGCGCTGTTGCGGACCACAGGCGGCAGTTCATCAACTCGTTTGAAGCAAAGTAACCCCACGGATTCAAACAACGAAACTATGATGCCGCTGATCCGGTCTTGATCCGCTTCTTCCCCCCCGTAGTGCAAAGGCCGTCTAACGACACGGGGCTGCGGGGACTTGGGCATGTACACTAGCGTATTCATCCTTGCAGTTTCCTCCGACGGTTTAATGGTAAATAAGAGCATTCCTGCTCACAGAGCTTAATAAATATAAACATAGTATCAGTGGTGGAATCTAGAACTGCTAAGGCAAAAAACCCATAGTAATAAAAATATGTGCTTTGACAAAATTAGATTTAAAACAAAGCAACGTAGGACAGGTTTAAAAAGACAGGTGTGAGGGCAGGTAGCTAATGTTTCACGGTCAGGCGTTAACAATGTAAGATGTTTCGCTGCACAGCGATTGTCAGTATTGACACCAATAACTAGTAAATGGTGTAATTAAATTTTAATTGATGGCTAATTTATCACTGCGTAAACCAGTGGGCAGTGTGGTCATGTGCGACATTTTAGCTCTCAGGGCTTGGTAGTTCAGATTAATGGCTATTGGTGTGATTTCGATTGCCATGGGAGGACAGAAATAAAAGAAGTAAATAGCTGTGGCTGTTGAGGATACTCACAGCATGTTTAGCAGCGATATATGCCATTTTATTTTCAAACTTGGACTCCTTTAAGCTCCTTGAAGCAGATTCGAACCATTAATCCACTTTTTCTTTTGGCAGCAAGTGTCATGTTGAACACATGACACCATAAAAAGACACACACCATGTTCTTTGGCTGAAAGTAGCCCATACAGTTTCCTCACAGAGAACCATGCTGAAAGGGTTTCTTTTCCAAATGCTTGCACAGTGGCATTTTATTATGCACATCTGGGATATTAGGCGTACATAATTTAAGAGAGAGAGAGAGAGACCCATTAAAGCTCCTTGTCTCTGATTTAATTAAGTGACTCTCAGTTGGCTCACTGACAGTGGAACCTCAAAACACATCAAAACAAAACACATTTCTTCTTCTTTCCCCTTTCTGACACACAAGCCAGCAGTTCCTGAGCATGCATATTCTCTCTGTCTTTCTCTCTCTGTCTGCCTCCCTCAGGAGCATATGAAGTTAAAAGGCAGAGACCATACAAAACCATTAATTAATAGTCCCCTCACCAAACAAACACACACACAAACTAGAATATTGTGTATAACCAGTTGTCATTCTCAACTCATGTTTCTAATCTAACCCGGTCTTGCAGATTCCTCCTTTGTAACATATGAAGGATTCGACCCTTTCTTTCGCAGGAAGCTACCCAGGTGCTTGTGCAGTCTCTTGTGATCTCAAAGCTAGACTACAGCAACTCGCTATTTGCTGGTCTTCCTCTAAGAGCCATCAAACCTCTACAATTTGTCCAGAATGCAGAAGCACTGATCTTCAATCTTCCAAAGTTCCGAATGTTACTCCACTGCTGCGCTCCCTTCATTGGCTCACTGTAGCTGCGCGCATCAGATTTAAAACCTTGATGCTTGCCTACAAAGCCAAAAATGGACCAGCACCTTCATACATGAGGTCAATGGTCAAAGCCCCATCCATACCTCGAATACTTTGAACCTCAAGTACAGCTTGGCTTGAAATACTTTGCTTCAGGTCTCATGGACAACAAACATCGAGACTATTTTCTGTCCTGGCTTCAAGACAAGAACTCCCACTTGCTGTCTGGACAGCAGAGTCCCTTGCAATCTTCAAATGCAGACTGAAAACCCATCTATTTGCAGAATATTTAAAGGACAACTGACACTGCTCCCATATTGACTGACTAATTTAGTACTTATTGTAGGGTATTGTTTACGTTGTTTAACAAACTCTAGCACTTATTGTTTATAGCACTTATCAATGTTTATGGTAGACCTTATGTATTTTGTACTTCTAGGTATCAGCATTCATCCCTGTATTCTACAGTATTCTAATTCATTGGTATCTTTAGTTCTAACCTACTGTACTGTACTAGGATATATTCTATGAGTAAATGACAAAGCACTTTTGTAAATCGCTCTAGATAAGAGCGTCTGCTAAATGCTGTAAATGTATAAAATAAATTATTTTGGGTACGTTGGGCTAATCCTGCAGGCAAGCTTTGATTCATTGTCACTATTTCTTTTGAAGTCAATGGTTCAGTTGGAGAGATTAGTGACATTTGTGTCAAAGGTGCCGCCACACCATCTTACTGTCATGTAAGAATGTTTTAATTTCCCTGGAGTGTATTTAATTCTCTCTCACACACACACACATATACACACACACACACACACACACACACACACACACACACACCTAGGCATGGTGTTTCCTTCCATTCACCCCCTTCACCTGGCTCCTCATTCTAGGTGCGTCATCGGATTAAATTACTGCACTAAAAGCTGTTTTTAAGCATTCATATTTCAAAGGCTGAAAATTAATTAGCTCACCATTAAAGAAATCTATAATCATTGTGCTTGTGTAATCAGTAATTATGGCTATGCTAATATTACTACCAGAGCTGAGCACAGATCAGTTTCCCACATAATGGGTCCCATTTTCTTTCATGTTCTCAAGAGGGGTTTTCATTATTTTATTTGGAGTTTGAAGAGATGCTTTTTCTTAATCACACACACAGTCACTGCCTTTCTAGAGTATCAGGTTTTGAGTTGCAGCAGTTGTGGCAATTTGCATGGAAGATGGGGATCTTGTACAAGTCTGGATTTTATTGATACTAGGGGAAGAAAAAACAAATTTCACCTCTCAAAGAATGTTTTGCAACTGCTGCATCAATGTGGTGTAAAACTGTAGTGTAGAACAGAGTCATGTTAGCTGTGCACAGGGCTTTGGTTGGTAAGTCTGTGCAGATGGACAACCCAGCCACTCAGCGGAATACAAACTCAGGTCCGGCATTGCCAACTTGTTATGAGGTCCATTCTATAGGGATCATGAGAACAAAGAGCATTATAGATGAAGCCAAGTTAAAAATGCATGGTCACATTTGGCATTGCATTAAACAGTAGGATAGAATAGGCACGATCACCCCACACATCTAAGTGAGCATGTTCAGGTTTCAGCAGCGTAAGGGAGTTAATTTGGATTAAATTGATATAATGTTCATTTTGATCACATCCAATCATTGTGCACTTTATATCATACTGGTGCAATAAATAAAGTACAGATGTTGCTAGCCATTCAGCAATACAAGGTCTGTCCACCAATGAATATTTAAAAAATCCTCTGAAGTTCTGTGTGACCACTAACGTTCAGCATCACGTCAATTATCAAATTTCAGGCAGGAATGGGCAGGTGCTCACTGTTGTCATTAAGCTGTTGGTATCCATGGCAACTGCAGGCCGGCTGGCTGGTGGTCTGTACTGAGAGGTCCATTATCGGGACGGCTGATTGAGAGAACTTAGAGCCATTAGGTCCCATATGTCGCTTTCTTTATATAGGGCGTGACGTGGGATGTGACAGGAGCTTTGGGGGAGGAAATCACACTGAAAATTGAAATTTAGGGGGAAGAGAGGCTGCCCAGGCTATGTTAGTTTAACAAGAAGCTTTAGCATACAATCCTGCTGTTATTCTATATGATCGAAGCTATTTTGTAGTTACCAGTGTTTTTAAATCTCCCTTTCCCTCTGCTTTTAGCAATGTTTATGTTCTCTACTCAGACCGATTGGTTTGTGTTGTTTGCTCACTATACACCAGCATCTCGGTCTGATCTTATAAATTGCTTGGTTCAGGTGATGGCAACACTTTGGACTGACCGTCTATTCCAATTCGTCCTTATCCAGGTGATTCAAACTCACTCTGACTCCTTCTCATTCTCTCTCTCTCGTTCTCACAGGCACACATTAAATGAGAATGGCCTTATATGGTCACAGAGAAAACGGTGACTTCAGATTGAATTAGTGGCCAGTTCATTGACTGGGCTGCTTGTTAATTCCAGCCACTGATGCATTTCGGCCTGTCTGGTGTGTGTTTGTTTGTGTATGTGTGTGTGAGAGAGAGAGAGAGAGAGAGAGAGAGAGAGAGAGAGAGAGAGAGACTTACAATTCTTCAATTCTCTTAAGGATGTGGCTGATTGAACATCCCCAATGGGCCATCAACTCTCCCACCACCCACGGCAGACATTACACAAGACAACACAAAATGTAGGGGAAGCCTTAAATGAATGTAAGGGATGGAGCAGAAAGAGTGGATTTGTTTCTCACACAAAGACTGCGGTATCCTACTGGCTTGTGTTGTTTGTCAGACAAATATGTATGTTACAAACTGGCTAATCTGCTCCTTTTTTATTAGATATGACACCATCCAATACAGTAACAGTCCATCTTTTTCTGTCTCTCTCTCTCTCTCTCTCTCTCTCTCTCACACACACACACACTCACACACACACAGAGAGAGTGAAAAACAGTGTTACCTTTTGCCCTGTTGACCCTCTCAGAAGGTTAAATGCCATTTGCAGAAGCCAGCACTCAGGGTGCTGTTGTAATCTGTTTCCTGTGCTGCATCCACATAGGCAGCAACAGCTGGGACACCTGGCTTTGCCCCCCCGTTCAGGGTCCATCGGCCATACGGCCCACACGTGAGTGATCTGACGCATCTCCACGTCTCCAGAGGAAAGGCCTCAATCATGCATGGTGAGTGGAAAAAAGGTGGACCGTGTGGTAGGCTCGCTGTAGAGGTCATTTTCCAAAGCACTACGCTGAATTTACCTTTAGCCCAGTTCACAACTGTGGTCTGATTCCATCTCAAGCAACTGTGTTCACCCACGCAACTAAAGCTGTTGGATTAATATTGACCAGGAGTGAAATGAAACCGAGTTATGCATTAAAATGCAAAAAGTGCCATTAGGTAAGCAAAGCTGGTGCCACATAAGGAAGTTCTGTTTTTCATCTCACTACACACAACAGAAGGTAGGCTGTTTGAATATAAGACAGCAAGACTTATATGATACTACTACATAAACTGTAGGAGATTAAAAAGCTTTATTTCCATTGATCTCTGATGATGACTACACCATGACCACACACTCAGGAGGGAATATATGAACTTCATTTATATACCACTATTTATGTACTAAAACATCAATAGAAAAAAAACCAAAAGCAAATAAAAACAGCTGTAAGAGATCCATAGAAATAAAATCAGTGAACAATTTAAACGATTTAAACAAGGACTGAGTTGAAAACCATGAATAAATAATGTTAATAAAATTAAGAAACAGTTATGCAAACATAGAATCTGGAGCAAAGTTAGACTTAGTTCAGTTCAGTTACACAGTTGTTCAGTTACATAGTCAGACATGTACGTTAATTGTTCTGCATTTGAGCCACAACTTTCGCTGCTGCATTCCGGAGCAGATATAATTTGCAGATACTCTTGTTGGGGGTAAGTCAGGGCACAGTGCATTTACAGTAATCCAGAGGAGAGGAAGCAAAAGCATGAGTCAACCTCTCAGTGTCGTGCAGTTATGTAACCTCTGCCTTTGTCGATGTTTCTAAGGGGGACAGTGCTGTTTTAGTAACACTGTGAAGATGAAACTTCAGACTGATTTCGGAATAACACTACAAAAGGTCTAGCACTTTGAATTTAATATAAATCACCAGACTTCCTACCTTACTGGTTTTGCTCCTTTTGCCCGGGACCCAATAAGAAATATTTCCATTTATTCCTCATCCATTTTAAGAAATTTGCTGTTCCTGATATTGGATAAGCAGTTCAATAGTTGAATACTGGCATTCATTTCCTCAAGTGCAACTCAGATGTACAGCCGCATGTCATCTGCATCACTGATATAGCTGAGTGGAATCATAGTTCTAGAAAATAAGTGGCACAAAGCTATACCATAGTGAATGCCATGGTTTCCACATACTGTACAAGTTCACCAAGGTTAACAAAATCTTGTATATGGATTATAAATGTCTAGAACAACGTCAGAATAGTCCAGCCTGTTTTTCAAGTCTGTCTAATGGTATATTGTGATCTACCAAGTTACATACATCAAGTTCCATAAATATCTTGATATATTATCATGACTAAAGCTCAAATTGAACAAAGGCTAAGGTCAAGTAGTCCTGCATTCAACAATAGCAATGACTTAACTTCATACCCACGACAATGCTAAAGTTCTTTGAAATGCTGCAAAAATCTTTAAAAGAGCTTTTATTGAAAGCAATGAAAAGTATCTGTTTCCAACTGATTGTAGGAATGACGACATCAGTCGCAGTCCAGAAGAGTGCAGTCCTAGGAACAGCAAAATGACATCATAAACTATGGTCTTCAGGTTGCCAGCCCTTGGGCACAGCAGTGATGGTGATGGTCTCAGCATGGATTGATGGAATCTGTCTCACTGCCGTCTCCTCCAGGGGGTGTTGGTTGCTGTGCTCTGCTTTCTCTGCATAAATAGGGCAGTAAGACCGAGACCATCAAGCCCTGGAGGAGAGTTGGCTACATGAAAACCTGAGTTCAAGGGCATATGTGGTCACAGACCTCACTACATTCCAGTGCGGGAGGTTAACGCTTCAGCACAGGTGCACCTGTGTTATGTAGATGGGCAACATGGGTGGATTCACATAGGTAACCGACAACTGCAAACTGCAACACATGCAAATTAGCAACTGTATTAGCAATTGACTGTAAATATATAATGAAAAAAATTATACCAGGGATCTGGGATGAGTTTTGGTAGAAATGCAAAAACATACTGCAATATGCGTTATTGTGTGTATGAAATATGATAAGATATGTGGACAGTTGAGTTAGCAGATATCCAAATTTTATAGTTCAGTATAAACCAGTTGTGAGGTAATTGCTGTTGCGCTGTGAGGTGCCAAGGCTGAAAACCCCCAAAAACAAACCAACAAAAAATAGAATGTGATATACACCACCAGCATTAAATAGCAGTAATTAGAAAGGAAAGCAATTCAGTGGAGCAGCAGGCTATTTCAGATGCATAATTAATTAGACAAATGTTTGTGGTTTGTTTTTCCTTGTGTGACTCAGCTAATGGTATGCATTCCTGCAGCATGTCGGTCTATCAAAAGGTTGTGTGCTCTGTTCTGCTGTCAACAGTGTAACTCATGCATCACCGAGTGAGCAAGCCTAGCCGTTCACAGCTGTAACACAACATGGCCACATCACCATACAGTGTGTTCTTATCCACTCTAACTCATATGTCGAATAACACCTGATAATTATCAAGTTTAGTCCTACATTGACAATGCTTTGAAAGGGAGCATACATGCCTGTGTGCTGTTGGTTATAGTGAACCTGACAGTCTTCCTCCACATCTATTTCAGTTTCCCTGAGAACATTTCGCCAGCAACAATCACCTTGTTAATGCCATCTTGGCGAACTTGTAAATGCAATTACAGCAACACAAGAGGCTTATGACCCACTACAAGAATAGGGGCCAACGTGTGTGTGTGTGTGTGTGTGTTTGTGTGTGTAGGAAGCCTCTCCTTTGAACCTGTGACTCTACATGAGATATGCATTGTTCTGCACGCTTGAAGCAAGCCATTAAGGCTCAGCAGCTTGAATGCCAACAGTGACTTGATATTCCTGGTTGGTGACTAAGCTGCCAGTTTGCTATTCTGTCCTTGGGCTAGTCATATAACCGGCACCGCCCCAGGCAGTACTACCCTCCTCTGGCATTGTTAGGCAGCCAGATGACAAATAGTCATCATTAAAATATAAGTATATATTAACTTATTATAATCACAATTTTTAAAAAGTGAATGTAAATGACAAATTATGAGCACACGCTACTTCTGATTTAGATAAGAGTACACACTGTTTCCACATTGACATCAACAGACGCTATATCCCTTTTGTCGATAACATGCTATTAATGAAAAGGTAAGGTAAATTGTTTGTGCAGACGGAGTGTGCTGACGAAAGCCTGGCACAGGCTGCAGAGGGTGAAAGGCTGTCGTGAACCCCCATCTTACGTAAGAGTCCAGACCTGAAAGCAGCTCCTCGCCTCGCTGTGCGTGAGTCTACACCCAGATCCCAGACCAGCTCTTCCTCAGTCACTTGGCCTCTGGAGCTCATTAAGGCCCTCTGTTGGATCATTAGCATGGTGTGAATCCTCCGAGTGACAGGTGGTGACGATCAGCGTCTACGTACAACGTCTGGTTTTCAATCGCACTGCTGAAATGCTGCTCTTGCTCCCGCCAGCCTGCCGCGCGGCCCGTTCGTCTCTGTAATAGCCACTTGCCTGAGGTGCTCATGCAAATATTTTGTCATGAATGCCAATTTTATGGTTTAAACACCACATGACCTCCTTTGACCTCTGAAGGTGCGCTTTGCTGATCTCTGTAAACAGCTGTAAAATCCTGTGTTGCTCAGGCCAGAAGGAATACTTTTATTATAAACTAGCAAAATGTTGACCATAATCTAATCCTTTTTTTTTTATGAACTGCAATAGTTATATAAGCAATGACTTTTGTTCTAGTAGGTTTCATGTAAATATATAAATGATTAAGTATTGGGACAGTTGTGTATAAAATAAATTATTTTGTGTACATTGGGCTAATCCTGCAGGCAAGCTTTGATTCAGTGCCACTGTTTCTTTTGAAGTCCACAGTTCAGCTGGAAAGATTAGTGACATTTGTGTCAAAGGTGCTGCCACACCATCTTACTGTCATGTAAGAATGTTTTAATTTCCATGGAGTGTATTTAATTAAGATACACACAAACACACACACACACACACACACACACACACACAGACACACAGATAACTGTGCTTTCACCTGCTGGTTCTGTAGTATTTCAACCCACATCGTTAATCCCTGCTCAGATGCTTTGATATGAAGAATTTTTCATGCTTGACCACAGTTCAGGAGCATTTCAAACATCTGCTGGAAATTTTCTGAACTTGTAAAATGTCAGTCATTTTTAAAGATGTTGCAATGTTGAGGTAAACCAGTTTTACTCCTTTCATGTGCAAATGTGGTCAAAAAAGATGCCAGAAAGGAGCTCAGCCCCAGTGATTTGCCATTATTTAACCACATGAAGTTGATGAATTACTATCAAAACTGGCTGTCCCTGCACTGCAAATCACATCTGTCTAAAAAAGGAAACATAACAAAATTAGCCTGGGAAATGTGTATGCATAATAGGATTGCTTTACTCTTTGATTAAAAGCTTAATGTCACAGCAAGATATTGTATTATTGACAAAAACTAGGAAATGCTATTGTTACCAGGCAAATAAGTAAGGAGAGAGACTGTTTATTCTGTAATTATGCTGTATTTCACTCTTGACTGGTCATAACAAGGCTTGTTGCTGGTGATCTTAATGAGATCCTTAGAGAAAGCATCCATGAGTACAAAGAGAAAAACTATCCAGGCCAACTCTGCAAACAAACAGAAGTTTTATACTGGCACTTAAATTGGCATACCATCACCAAAAACAAAAAGCACAAATCTGCTTTAAGCCAGGAGCTGCTTTCTAAGCTATAGCAGGGTGGACCTGACCACTTTCATTTAATTAAGAGCCTTCATTAATACTTCGGATCATGTGCTTTGGCTTGGATCTTTGTACAGATCACACTTCTGCAAGCCACTCATAAACACTGTGTGTGTTCAGCTTCCAGCCTGGGGAAAGACAGTTTTTCCACTTCTTAGTACATGGTAGCAGCATGCAGGCCCCCTGCCTTTAAATGTATGAGAAGGAAATGACTCAAACTGGAGCTATGATTAGTCACACATGACATGGCATCTGTATCTGGAGCTGTTCCTTATATCCTTAACTCCTGCAGCCCTGCACTTTTAACGTTCAAAACTTCTGACTTTAATTTACTCTGTCTTTCTTCTCATCGTTTATCTCAATACTTTACACATTTAATTTGAGCTCTTTTAGCCTTTTATGCTTATACAAATCTTTCTTTGAAACGTGTTGCTTAAATCAACTGCTTTTAATTTTATCTTTTCTGTTTAAGTAAGTCGTTTTATTTGTCTGTGTAACAGCTCTTTTATGTGAAGCACTTTGAATTTCCACTGCGTATGAAAATGCTGTACAAATAAACTCGCCTCGCCTTGCCTGGCCCAGTGAAGTGCCAATAAGGCTGTCCTCTAATCCTGGCAGCAAATCCTGCCAGGCTGTCTCTGCTAGGGTCAGCACAGAGTGAAGAGAGTACAGAAGATACTAGATAAACCCAGCACCAGTGAGCCAGCGCTGACACCACAGAACGACAAAGACAAACGCCAAGTGTCTGTATTACTAACGCGACCCACACATGTAGGTATCTCCTATATAACATCAGGAGGAGAGAAGCCACTGATTTGTTGGCCTGGTCATTCTCAAGACTGCACTACTGAACTCACTCTTGGCAAGGCCTCCCTGCACACGCCACTGGACCCTTGCAAGCGGATCCAGAATGCAGCTGCATGATTTGTATTCAGTCTTTTTGAGCACATTGGCTTGCTGTAGTTGCCCACATCGGGATTAAATCCCTGACACTTACAAAGCCAAACACGGAGCTGCTCCCTTCTACCTGTAAGCCCTTGTCTCACCCCCCACTGTATCTCGCACCCTTCATGCCTCAAGTACAGCATGTGTCGAGCCAGCACCCCTAAAGTCATAGGGAAAGCATGCCACCAGACACATTTATACACTAGCATCCAAACAGTGGAATGAACTCCCACTACCTGTCCAGACAGCAGAGTTCCTCGATGCCTTTAAAACACAGACTGAAACAACTGCAAGGAACAAGATCAATCACTAAACCTTCACACATATATATATATATATATATATATATATATATATATATATATATATATATATATATATATATATATAATCCTTGTATGTATTTTCTTGCTTAATGGTGTCCTTGGACTCTGGCTAGCATAAAGGTTTTTCCCCAGGGAGACAAAAAACTGCTATTGTAAGTTGTTTAGGACAGGAGGGTCTGTTAAATGCTGTAAAGGTAATTGATTGCCCACTCTCCTATTCATATCTGCAAAAGAGTGAACGCAGTGCCAGAGACAATAACGCTGCACTCAAAAAACTTTGCTCTCTAAGAAGTTTTGCCAAATTGCGCTTTCATGGTACTAATCAGGAATTTAAAAAGCTGAATCCAATCAACGATCTGCACCTAATTACTAAATACACAAGTGGAGTGTGGAGATGAGTTGGGAATATCGATTGTGGAGATACTTAGGCAAATGCTAGTGCAGTAGCCTTCCATACAGCCCTGCTCCACCAGAGATCACAGCAGCCCAGTGGCTCAGATGTGAAGCTTAATAACCCAGGAAGTGGAAAGGGCTCAGCAATTCTGGGGCCTTTTTCATAAGTTTGTGTTAAGCTCACTATGTCCCATGGGCACCAGAGCATTTTTCGCCTCAGAGCACAGAGCTGGTTTCTACTACCCACATCATCAGTGTGAAGCAGAGCCCTCAGAAGGTCTCTCTCATCTCTTCTCAGTCTTTTCACACAAACAGGCCTTGCTGCATGAATTGAATACCCAATGCTGATGCTCCCAGGATGTGAGAGAGCGAGCGAGCAAGAGAGAGAGACTCATTTATCTCTATGTAAACTTCCTCATGTTCTACTTGTCAAAGTGCTCCATTCTTTTCTAGTATAAGACTGTTGCTCAATAATCTTTTCTTTGTGTTCTCAGGTAGCACTTGGTTCTGGTTTGGGTCCGCCATTGTAGCATGCGAGCCTTTGGATGTTTTAATTTAGGTCTTCAGCTGTATCCTTCCTTCTTGGCAGCGATAGCACACTGTCTCTCTCTCTCAAACACGCACGTGTGCACACACGCACAGACTGGTAAGAAGACCACGACAGCAACTGGCCTGAGGGCGGTTCCCCGAACCCATCACGCCCGCCCGTCTTCGCACAGTAAACACATTTATCTTCGGCGAGCAGAGTCGCTCCTCGCCTCTTTCAAACGGAGCCACTCGCAGGGGAGCAGATTCGTCTCCGGTTCATCTGCACAGCACAAACTGCAGCGCACTCCCAAACTGCTGCAGTGATGCAGCAGACCGATTCGCAGCCGTTTAAAGCAGCTTGGAAGAGTGCCGCAACACTCCCTAAGGCAGATGAAATGGACAGACATGACAAGCTCTGGGTCAATATGAAATAGGATGACTCCGACTGCATGCAGGAAATGGATTCACTGATCTGCCACCACAGAACTATGCAGTGTCATTGGTTCAAGAGTTCAGCACAGGATCAAAGGACCTCACTGAAACAGAAACATTTAGTAAAAACTCACCAGAGACATAAGGATCCTTTTGCTAGAGTTCCCCCCAAAAATATTATAAATTCAATATAAATGTAGAAAACATAAATATTAATAATAATGAATACTGATAAACATTCTACTGATACTGATATACACTGATAAGCATTCATTGTAAATGGTTTTTGGCTGTGCTTGCAATTTTCAGCACCCTTTCTGCCAGGTTTTATATCTCGCTTCACAGTGTTCATTCTGTCACCTGTTATGAGGGCAAAATTAACCCATTTGTGGCTGTGATTAGGAGACAGGCTCTGTGGGGGGGCCTTTTACTCAGGGTGAAATCAGAAATTGATATGTCAGAAGTGCCCCTCCACCCTCCGGCTTGCCGCATAGAACTCCACTCAGGTGGATGAAACACTCGGGCTTCGGCGCCCCCTCCCCACCCTATAGCCCCTACACCCATCTCGGAGTCTCACCAGACTCTTACGTATCTGTTGTTGGCTGGGTAATTCACTCTGTGTGGCATATGTCTCTCTCACCTGTTTTTGCCTTTCATTGCCTATGCCCCCTCTGTTCACTGCTGCTCCCCAGGGAAGATGGAAAACGGTAGCGCGCAGGCGAGACCGCAGGGTTCATGTGTCACTCCAGCCCCAGCTCCAGACATAGGCAAGGCAGGGAGAGGCGGTGAGAGCCAGCCCATGCCAGAGAGGAGCTGGAAGGGGGCGGAGGGAAAAGCAGTTATCCTGTTACCTCAGCCTATCAGGTTCCAGTGGGCACTGTGAGAGAAAGCTGTATGGGAGAGACTGCAGACACTGAGGGGCTCTGTACAGACCAGAGAAGGGTTGTGTGTATGTTTGTCTAAGGGCAGGAATGACAGAGAGAGAAAGAGAGAGAGAGAGAGAGAGAGAGAGAGAGAGAGAGAGAGAGAGAGAGAGAGAGAGAGAGAGAGAGAGAGAGAGAGAGAGAGAGAGAGAGACGTAATATATAAATACAGTGAGTAAATAACACTAGGAACTTGAGTACTTGATTTAGGCAGATATCCTACATCATATCCAGTCAGCAAAACATATTTAACAACAATATACATAGGACAGCAGAAATGATCAAAAACCAAAACACAGCATGCCCATAGTAGGATTTTTCCACTCTACTTACTACCTAACCAACAAGTTGATGTGATTAAATGGGATATTGTATTACATCATGACCTTTGTGAGACTTCTCAGCAGGGGTCACAGGAATTGTGTTCTACAGCTCAGAACAACAACAAAAAAAACCCATTAGAAACAGTTCTAATCTTTCCTCAAAAGACAGAAAACACAAAGAACAATCACAGCAGGCAAATACGTTAAAGTGAGGCAAAATCCAGTCGGATCATGCAGTTGATACAAGAACTCAGCTGAGTAGTCTTTACTGATCCATGTGAACAAGAATTCAAGCCTTTCAGGACTTATAGCTTGAGTGTTATGTCAGTTATAACCAGTTATAACCAGTTATAACCAGTCATGGTCATTCCAGCAATAGATGCCTCAAAGTTTTAATCACAGGAGCTCAAGAAGTTCACCTGTAAGGTATGGATGATCACTAAGTATGGAAATCAGTTCCAGATTCAAGGCTACATTTCAAAAAAGGGAGTCACAATATCCTCAATTATTTTGCTGCCCTTTAAAACTAATCACCTCTGCATATACTACCCCGAAGCGCCCAGTGAAGGGGAAAATGTGCATAATAAAAAGGATTTGTGTCACACCAGCATATTAGCACCACTTTTACTATCAGCAGCATTCATAAACCGCAGACTCGCTACTTACAGCCTGTAGTGGATTGCTTACGGCTCTCTCAGATGGGGTAATATAATTGGGGCGCGTCAGCTGCCAGCATACCAGCCCCTAACAGGGAAGTTAATGAGAGGTGATTAGACCCAACATACACACACACACACACACACACACACACACACACACACACACACACACACACACACACACACACACACACACACACAGTGTCTAATGGGATTTTGTCAGAGATAGCATTAGTGGAAAAGAACTTCGCTTTGAGGCTCTTCTTCCTTGTCATCTTTAGCCAGTATTGTAATGACACAATAGGACCCTTATTTCAATTTACTAGACATAAATATGGAAGATTCAAGTAAGAATTAGTGATGTGATGTTTTTAGTTTAACTATACCAACATGGCCCCAGTGTGTCACACGTTCATGCATGACTGGATGTTTTCTATGCGAGTATTTATGCACTAAAGGTTTGTTAGGACTAGTTCATTTCCACAGTAGTAGGGGTGTATACCTCCACCCTAGCCAACTACTTCTCCATTGCCTTTAATGGACGTTCTCTTGCAGGATGGGTCTCGGACACACGCACACCATCTGGACAAGACTAGGACCTCTAGAAAGTTGGACTAAACATTAATTGGTTATTTTATATTTATTTTTATCTTAAAATTGTTATTATTGTGATGACTAATGTTGGTCAGAGGAGGATGCCCCCCTTTGAGTCTTGGTTTGTTTCTTCCTCATGCTCTAGGGAGTTTTCCCTTGCCACTATTGCCCTTGGCTTGCTTGGACTTGGACATCTGTTGTAAAAAGCGCATTATAAATTATTTTTGATTTGATGTTATTATATGTTCACCTTGCTGAGTCCCTAGATCATCACTACTGGATGGGTTAGTAGTGATAGTAGACTGCACAGCCCTAACACACATAACTGGATAGTAGATAACTGACTGGGTTAGTAGTGATAGTAGACTGCACAGCCCTAACCTAGATAACTGGTTAGTAGATAACTGGATGGGATAGTAGTAGACAACAAAGCCCTCAGGTAATTTGTCTTGGCTAATCAGTGGTAGTATAGGACTACACTCCCTCAATCAAGCCTGGACTCTGCCCACTCAACTTTCATCTATTCAGGATTGGTGTCTATATTACAGCATGTCAATAATTTATATATGCAAGTTACAAGTCTAATATAAACCAAAACTTTATCACAGAAACATCATATTCCATTTGCCCCTTTTCTGAGAATCATCTTAAATGGAGTCTGTATACCATTGATGTTGGACTGTCTTTATACATTAAAAAGCAATGAGCAGAGACCATTTGCCATCTATGAATGAAGCTGGCCATAATGTCTTTTGTAGCATGAAAAATGATATCTTCCCAGCAGCAAGGTCTCTGTTTCAGGCGGATGGGATCGGCTTACTGAATGCATGCTTCGCCTGCTGCGATGTTTGGCGATAACAAAAGACACAACATGAGCAGCCCCTCATCAACATTATTAACAGTAATAACCTGGTACTGTGAGCTGCATACTACACCCTTGCACGGTATAGGCAACATCTCGGGATAAACTAAGGCTAATCTGGGATCAGATCACCCCTGTTCATTAGCCATATTCACTGAAACATGAATCAGCAAAGGTGAGCCTAGTTTCTTATACATACACGCCTCAGTTTGTTACACAAACCAAACTGTGGACCAGCTGGGTTGTGCACAGTCAAGGAATAGCCCTGCGCCTTAAAAATGGGATCTGTTCAACAGATGGCCGATGTCACACTGCAGGGCAAATTTAAACCCTATTGAATATTATCCGGTATTCACTGCTCAGGGGTCGGGTTTATATAACACCACCATATCCGACCTCACCAGTGATTAAGCATCAGGTGTTTTCCATTACAAGCGTAGATACTCACCTTGCACACTGCTCAGATAAATATAAAATAAAAGACACAGACGCCAAAGAAAAAAAACACGGGTGCAGTGATTTTTATGATCATTAGAACCGAGTGTGGTACAAATCATCAACATGTACAGCAGCCATTTGCATTTTCATGTTAACGTATGTTCAGATATGATCGATGCATCTTGTGCAGCAAGCCCTTTAGGTTCTCTCCCAGTACATTCCCCATTTTAGAGAGAGCGAGAGAGAGAGAGAGAGAGAGAGAGAGAGAGAGAGAGAGAGAAAGAGATTCAGAGATGATCATCGAGCGTGTGGGTTGACTTTGCCCCGGAGCCGTAGCTTTGAATCAGATGTGATCGATTGCCTTCAGCATACCGTCCCAGCACTGGCCTGAGGAAAGGAGCAAAGCACAGAGCACTTCCAGTTAAGCCATACGCATGTGTGTGCTGCTTCCCAACCTTAACCATGCCTGTTTGTTAATGTTTTCAGCAGAAGATCGACATACTGGATATATGAAGATGAAAAGCCTGTGAATAACATGCCAATACAAGACTATCTGAAGTGGCAGGTGGTTTCACAGGACCACTGGCTTAGTGTCTACAGAACGCCAGCCTTAAACGATGATGTAAAGGCCTAGCAACAGTGGTGCGTGATGGCCAATTAGAGCTGCAGTCCTGCGCAATCAGGGGGCGGGCCCTATGGGTCGGGCCGATGCTTCCTGCTGCATCCCATCCAACATATTCACAGCAACCACAGTGCAAACTGCGCAAGACCAGCAGAGCACCGTTAAGAAAGAGGCAAGGCCATGCCAGCTCGTTCTGAAGTGAAAATGTGGGGTCAGAGTAAGCCCAACCTCAGTTCGTGCAAGTGCTTATAAATATTTACATCCTGATGCATGTGTGAAGGCTGGTAACACACAGGAACTGACAAGGCAGCCATGATTATGAGTTGCTGTCAAACAGTTGTCAGGCCTGAGTTGTGGAGGGATCTACCTGCATGCACTAGTTATTCTCTCTGCTTTACACTTTACACATGTGCGCGCATGCATGTGCGTACCCAGTGTCAGTCTCTTGCTCGGGGTGGTTGGTAATACTGTTGTGTTGGTCGAGTGCGTCTTGGCTGTCCATCTCCTCCCCGCCGAAACTCCAGAGAATTCTCGTAGTAAACATCGTCCTCGTCCTATTGAAAAGGCATCAGGTTACAAAGGATTAACTTCAGCACAACACAAACAAAACCCAATCTGTTCATTCAGCGTGAAGGTTCCTTAGATGCTAATGACTATAATAACAACATGTCCATCGTGGCAGATAGGAATGCAGGAAGCACTCACTACCCGGTTGACTATATCTGATCTGTCACGTCCTGTCAGGTGGGAAACAGTCCGTGGGAGAGGTCCGGTACCAGTATGGAGACAGTATGGGACCATGCTGGTGGAAGCTCTTACCCATGCATCCATGTGCACAGGTTTGATGTTGTGAAGCAGGACTTCTTCACAGTTCCCATAATCACTAAACACCACCACTGCCGTGGAGCCTGAGGGATGCATGGCATCAATCGTGGCCCGGTAGAACTGCACACCAGAAAAGATAGCAGAGGTTTCACAAAGGTTTAACTGATATTTTGAAGAGGGCTAAAAACACATTTTAATTGCAAAGTTTCCAGCTTAAAAGCAATGCACATATAAACAATCCATTCAGAGCTCTTAAATACAGCTCTTTATGCCATTTACTGACAGCTTCTAAAGTTCAGAGAACCACCTATGAAGTACAGAAGAGCACCCTGCCCAACATTATTCTTCTTCAGTACGTAGAAAAGAAAAAACACTGTAAAGGCTTTAAATTCCTTTTGGCAATTAACCCTGTTTTACTGGTTTGACATGAACTAAATACCCTGACATCTTTGGACTGGATTGATCTTTCCAACAGATTCTCAGCAAAGCATGTCACCGGTTTAAAAAGCTTTTACACTGAAGTTAATATGGCTGGCTGACTTTAAAACTGTAACTTTAAAACATGACTTCTGACTGACCTTGTTGTCCTCCCAGTAAAGTGCAAGGCACTGGTCACCAGGTTTCCAGTTTCCGTGGCTGCTATACTCCGGTGCATGACCTGTGTTTGACCCTCTGTAACCTCTGACTGGTCCAGACCTTTTCTTGGGAGCAGAGTTGAAAGAGCTGTTGTTCTTGTTTGGTGGACCCAAAGATTGTGGTTTGATGGGACCAGTCCGTCTATGATCGGAATCACCATTTTGGAGATGCATGTTTGGATTCCCTACCGCTTTAGCTAGCTGACCCTTTCTCCCATCCTGTATAATGGTAGAGTCCTTTGCCCCTGTAAATTGGACAGGGTTCAAGTTGCCCATTGCCTCCTGATTACGATCAAAGTGGGCCAAATTGGGTCTTTCTGACTTGCCTTTTTTCCTGCTGTGTGGTTCAGGTCTCGCTTTAGGGTCTGAGGTTAACAGAGAAGATTCCAGCGTTCTGGCTCCTAATGGCCCATTCGTCTGGCTCTTCCTAAATGGAAGTGATTCAGACCCTCCTATCTGTCCTTGTTCTCTTGACCCTCCATCTTGCAACACCTGCTCGGACCCCTTCGGCCCTCCCTGGTCTTTTGACCCCTGGTAGAAGCTGCCAGAAGGACCCTGTTGCTCCTTCGATCTCGGGTTCCCTGAAGATGTGGAGCTCCCCTGCCCACCCTTCACATCCCGCCTGTCGTCCTTCCATCGGTCAGACCCATTCCTACCCGCTCTCTCTCCATCCCTCCATCTCTGTGGTGGAGGCTGCAAGGGGGCTGTGAGTGGGGGCTCAGCAGGGATGGCTCTGGGGAAGTCCACCTCGCGCTGGAAGCGGGGGGGTCTGTCGCTCCTCTGCACCCTGCCCTCGGTGCGGCTGCCGTGCTTGGGCTGCGGGCCGTCACGGGGGGTGTGGTCGGGATTTGGGAAGCTCGTTCTGCCCACAGGCTCCTGTGCCTTCTGCACTGGCTGTCTTTTTGACTCTAAAGCATCAATTAAATGAAGAAAATTTTATATAAGGAGTTGTAGGGTGTATTTGAGCCAAAAAGAAGTGTCACATTTTATATTAACTTGGCATTCTAATTTATATGCTTGACAGTCATGCCAAGTGTAATCTTGCCTTTGTTAATGAAAGCAAAATCTTACATCAAGGGATGCAAAACAATTGAATAGATGTAGGCAGCAGCAAATTAATTTATGCCTGTACTGGCAATTATTTTAAGAATATTCACTATGGATTTAACCAATTGCTAAGCAAGTAGCACCGAAGCACTGCATTTGTTACACATATAAACTCAATCAATTTAGATGCAGTTTCAGAGTTGATAAAGGCTTACTGAGAAACAGAGCATTACTGCTTTAGTGATAACATAAAGCAGAAAACTGTGTGCGTTCACCATATAAGCCTCCTTCATTTCCTCAGTAGACCATATGTCAACCTGAGCTTATCATCAAGCCCTAGTGTCCAAGACTTAACAAAAGCTGGCTAATAAAACTTCCCACTTGATTAATGCCTTCATTTGACACATGCCATATGTTTCAATCTCCCACACATTTTGGCTCAGAGCCAGCATGGGATATGTGAACGCAAGTTACCGTGAAAGGGAATGTATGAATACTTTGATGTTATCATCAGTACTACTGAACTGGCAGTCACACTTCAGTGATTCTTTGCATGTTAAAATATGATTGGTCTAGCTGTCTATAAAAAAAATAAAACATTTTTAAAAAAGCACATTCCATTTACCAGCAATAGAGAACGCTCCCATTTTGGACTCCAGAAAGTCAAACAGCGTGCTAGGGCCAGAGGGTCTTCCTCCTCCCTCCTCATCCTCATCTTGCCTGGATCTTCCTCGCCCTCTACCCTTACCTGTTTAGAGACATGGCATTAACATAGCATAAGAATTTCAACAACAAAATATAACTGCAAGCAGCAATCACTGGAGACCCGGCCCAAGACAAATTGCACTAAAAATTGTCCTTATTTATGATTACCCGCCGACTGGTGTTCAGTGTTCCAATATAATAGGGTGCACAAGTGCAAAAAATGTACTGTATTTTTCTTTTATTCAAGCAAGGTATTCATATAATAGCAAAGGAACACAGCATTAAGCATTGTAACTTTTTGCTGAGACAAATTCAAACCAAATTTGACATGCATCTTCGAAGTGGAACTTTACATTTTATTCAAATTTAGTGACAGCCAGCCATCCCGTGACTGAGATACGGCCTAATGTCATACTCAGCAACTACTTGGAGCTTAAATGGAAGCTTGTTGGACATCCCATGCTGAACCCTTGGGCATTAATATGGAGTTGCCTCCTCCTTTGTCATCCAAAAGATTTTGCAGTGTGTGAGAATTAGTGTCCAAAGAGCATTCATGAGATCAGGCACTGATTATGGCTAAGAACGCCTGGCTTGCAATCGATGTTTCAATGAATTCCAAAGGGGTCCACAGTGGAGTTGATATCAGGAATCTCTGATGGCAGCTGCATTTCCTCCAAATCAAACCCAAACCCATCAAACCACATCTTCATGAGCCTTGCTTTGTGCACAGGGGCACAGCCATGTTGAAATTCAGAAGCACAGAAGTGTCTTTGTAGAATTAACATTATCCTTTACTTCAACTAAGGGCCCCAAACCCTGAAAAAACCCCCAGCCCATATCATTATCCCCCCTCCATCACACTTTACTGTATGTTCCAGTAGGTAAGATTCTCCTTTCATCCATGAAACCCAGGTTCTTCCATCAGGCTACCAGATAGTGCAGAGTGATTTATCACTCGAGAGAACACATTCACCAGCGTCCAGAGGTTGTTTGCTTTACACCAGTCCAACCAATGCTTGACATTGCATACATATTACATCTTAGGCTGCTGTGCAGCTGTCTGGCCATGAAAACCCATAAATGAAACTCCTGACACATAGTTCTTGTGCTGCATCTATAGTTTGGAACTCTGTGAATGAAGCAACGGTTGCTAGGAGACTTTTACATGCTTCCACATTTAGTAGCCCTGCTGTGTGAGTTTCCATGGTCTACTGCTTTGTGGCTGAGCTGTTGTTGCTTTAAGATGCTCTAAGATGCTTCACAAAAACATCATTTCACAATAATAGCACTTCCAGCTGACTGGGTCAGATCTAGTAGGACATACATTTTGACAGTGCCACATTTAAAGACACCGAGCTCTTATTATAGTGCATAATAATTACCGATTAACTTATAATATTTGTCTTTTTTTAAAAATTGATTAGCAAATACAGCTCTGTGTGGAGCCCTAGCAGGGAAGAATCTCTTATTCATGGCTAACCGCCAGGAGCTGCTACCTCGGGGCGGAGGGCGGCCAGGCTCCACGGGAGCTGCTTTGGTCTGACTGGCTCCTGTGAGTAAGGAGTTGAGGGCCACCTCTACGTTATTGTTGTTGTCCAGCAAAGCCTGTCTGGCTGCCTCCTTATTGAAGCCCATCTCCATAATGTCCCGTAGAGCCCGTTCATCCACCTACAATTAAGAAAAGATACAATGGGTGAGAAACCAGTGAGGGCATGTAAAGGACCACAGTGAAGACAGAACATAGGCAGAAAAAAGGGCAGCACATACTCAGCAACTCTTTGTATGGCAAGTAGTACGAGCAAATGTCCATCTGGGAAAGTGTACAACAACCACCTCAGAGAAGAACCCCCCATGTTTGTGGTTAGAGGCCACTAATTGGGGCTGGGCAATATAGTCATTGTTCTATTAAACTGCATATGATATGAACTTCTGAATATAACGATGGCCATCGTTAGTACCTCCACAATACTTTTATAAAGATAGCATAACTATAGAGACTGTTTACAGCAATCCGTGGTGTCACTGTCAAATTTAAGCTGCATAGCAACAAGACCGATTCACTGACAGAATGATGTATTATGCATCATCTTATTCACTTCTTTTTCCCAGTGCTTTGACTTTCCCCGTTTCCTTCTTTGTTTAAACATTAAATTAATATGCATCAGTAAACTCTGGAAATCAAATAATATTTCGTGCATCAAAAAAGTTTCAAGTATAGTGATGATGATATTTTTCCCCCATTTCATGCACATGAATTTATATACAGAGAACAGAAGAGAGAGAGAAATAAAAACATCTATCCATCACATGCTCTTGCTAAACCATCACATGCTCTTGCTAAACTTTTATCAGGTTTTGGTAAATTATAGCATTCTTCATCTGGGTTTATGTGGTGTAATCTAATCACGCTACCAGCCAGGGTGAAACATACTCCAGGGGTTCAAGGTGCCTGAACCCTTACCAGCTCTCGATAAACCCCCTCCGGTTTGCTGTCTGTCCAGGCCTTATCTCGCTCCTCTCTTCTGCGCTGGTATGTGTCGCGGTTCTTGGAGACTGCCGTCGGGTTGGCGAGATTGCCCCCAGCGCAGCCTCCACCCCCAAACGTACGCATCTGCACACAGACAGATAAATAGCAGCAACAGCAGCATCAAGGACTTGTGACAGAGGGGATATCAGGTTTTGGTAAATTCCAACATTCTTTGTGGACAGAAAATTATAACATAATTACAACGAACATTGTAATACTGGAAATGAGTTATTGGCAGAAATTATTATTTTGGCCAAACATATTAAATTACATTTTTCATTACTCACTTGAGAACACTTATATTCTGTATGAGAATAATTACGCATAGCCTAAGGATGAAATTATAGGAATGGCAAAAAACCCACAACAATTACATATTATGTTATGAAAACTATTGTCCTCTGAGTTATTACAGAACTGGTGCTGAGGTGACTGAGGTTTCCCCAGAGTGTTCTGCAAATGTTCTGATGAAACACACAATGTCCTGTGGAACACACCCCCACAAATTAAGAAAATACCTCCATTAATAGCTGTTACTACTAGCACTTACACCACTAGAGAAGCAGATGTAATTAAAGGAATAATAAGTTTCAGTCACAAAAGAAGCATGTTTTCATTCCTGCCAATGCAGGACCTGTGGGACAGGAAGCAGCAGGGACAGGAGGGACAGGAAGCAGCAGGCACAGCAGGGACAGGAGGGACAGGAGGGACAGGAGGTACAAGAGGTAGGGCCCCACCTCTTTGCTCTTGGCGACCTCAGCGATTGCGGCAATCCTCTGCTTCTCAAACTCGTCATTTTCACTGGCGATTTTGCCCATGCCGCTGCTCTGTAAGGTTTTCCTCTGGTCCAGCACCTTACTGTCCACCTCCTCCTTGCGTATGCATTTCTGAGGACAGAAAAGACTTTCTATCTGTCTTTCTATGCACAGAATTAGGTACTCTGCAAGCGTGGCAAGTCAACATTCGAGAGCACCTGGCACTGTGCAGGACCAAACCCTTACCAGCCACTGTTTTACTATATGCCTTTAATACCCACTTTGTCTCTCCCTGTAAGTGCATGCTAAACTGTGTGCACCTGTACACTAATCTGACTGTTATGCCACACTTTCTTGAGGGATAAAGCGATTCTACCTGCTAAATATAAATATTTACCAACATTTGGTTGTTGTCTGGTGTTAATTTGCCATTCTGTCTGTAATTACAAGTAGTTTTGAGTCATTATTCTTTGAAGAAATTTTGTTAAGATGAATTAAACTGTCACTCATGTTCAACTTACCTGTCCAAAGGGCACAAATGGGGGTGGCCCACCCTCTGCACCTATGTTACTCCGGCTGTGCTTGGCCAGACTCTGTGGAAAATAGAGCTGTCAGTGCTTAATGACATACACATCCAGTACAGTGGCTAATGGCCAAAGGTGGAGAACACATCCAACAATTACCCAAGATGTGTGTGCTGCATACCTTTTCTGTGCATAGAACAAATACTGAGGAGAAACATTATTTGAAAATAAGTTCTCATACAGTACAAGACAAAAGATTGGACATGCCTAAAGTTGTTTCTAAGACAAACATAAATAGCAACCATCTGTCAAATGTATGAGTTTATTTTAAAAACTCAATTTTAAAAATACTCCTCAACTATTTTATTCTTACAATTTTACTCCCTGAGCCAAGAAATGCTCAGCATATGTGAGATCTCCAGGCTTTTTCTCCTGGAAGAAGGCAGAGAGAACGGCAAGGTCGTGTAAAGCTGTCCTAAGCGCAATGTCTGGCAACTATAATTCAATCTACAACCTAAAATATAAGATTTTTTTTTATTTCACACTTTTTTCATAATAGTATGTGTCATTTTATTGTTCTACGGTCTTATTCTAAGATGGAGAAAATAGTCAAATAAAAACAGAGTAGGAGTGTCCAAGCTTTTAACTGGTGCTGAAGATTTTACTTCTGCTTCAAGGATTTGCTGCTCACCCTCTGCAACTCCCATTTCTCGATCATGTGATCCACCTCGCCACCAAGGACTGTGATGTTTGAATCGTCGAGGAGCAAAAAGCTGTTTTTCAGTGGCACAGAGCCCACGAGCTTCACTTTGGTTCCAGGTGGAGTGTTCAGGCTGCAAGCAGAGTGAAAATCACAGCAAGCTCAGGAATGAAGATGCCACTATCGATTCGGATCTATAAGACAAGGCGTCCGAAACACTGAGTTATCAACAGAATGTCTGAGAAAGGCTACCATATGCCAGTTGCCTGGGGGTTTACCCACTTTCTGCTGTCTGGTAGTTGTTTTTCAGAGGGAGAATCCACATTTAGAAGTTCCCTCAGTTTTACTGAGTTTGTGAAATACCCCTCTTCTCCACATCAGCTGTGCAAATTGGATTACCAACCAGCAGTCTGATTTTAATTAAACTGAAGTTACTAAAGAGGAAGAAAGGGGGAGTAAATTAAGAGAAAGGAGAGAGAGAGACACAGGCAAACAGAAGGGACAAAGGAGGAAACTCAATTTCCACCTCACAAACATTCCAATAAGGCCCGAGCCAGAGAAGCCCCAGAGCAGTGAACACGCCAAAATGTTCGCTTATTGCCTCAAATAAATATTGCACCCCCTCCCCACAACTTCCCATCGTGAATGACTCCACTCTATTTAAGGCGACTTCGCTCGGACAGTGCTTGGGCAGCCCCCCACCCCTGTCAGGCCTGGGGGCTTCTGAGGCCTCTCAGTAGAAATGCAAAGACGTTTAAGGGGATTCGAGTCGCTGACATGGGATGCAACCGGCGCAATTGAAGCCGCCCTCCCTCTCATCCCGGCCTGCTGCTGAGCAGCGCGCAATGAAAGCCAGCAGACAGCGTCTAGCTGGCCCCCTCAACTCTCTCGTATCACCCAACACTGTGATCCAGCAGCCATGCAGCCAAAGCAAGTGTGGCCGTTTGAATAACATCCAGTATTACTGCACTTGTTTTTTGTTTTGTTTTTTCCCAGTGATGGGTACATTTCAATACCTTCAGACAAACAGGTTTGTGTTGTCACGTGGCAGTAACACTTGTGATTCATCCAGTTCGAGAACACAAAGCCACTCCCACCGTACATACAGAAAATTTCACAGATTTACTCCTTTCATGAAAAGTGCTTTTTAACCTGGAATTTTTTAAATTGCAATACAAAGGGCATTCTCTACCAATACAATTAAGCTAACGCTATACAAATGCCAAGAGTATCATTTAAATTATAGTGCAATGCTAAATTTATCCTTCCATTTGACCTCGTCTTGTAAAAGAAACAGTAGTCTGCATTATCTCTTGAAGAGGTGGGGTAAGCGAGGGATGGATGAAGTAAAGTGGAAGAAAGAAAGCAAGAGATTGAGGGAGGAAGGAGGTCTACATGGATAAAGAGAAGTTTGTTCTTGAGACTGCATGGCAGAGAAATGCTACAGTCTCCACCTGTAGAGGCTGGCACACTGCCACAACGAAGACTGCTGCCCGGCCAGAGCAGTCACTAAGGCGTGCTGATTGGAGGACGACGGCCCAATGAAAATGGGTAAAACCCAGGATAAAGGAAGGGGTAGCAAGTAGAGATTACCAGTCATTGCGGTTTGAATTTGGCAGCTTCTGATAAAGAAGAGGTCTTACATACTGATCTAGGATCAGATTTCCCCTTGTAAAATTGGACTTGCATAGACTGTGATTTAGACCACAAGACTCACCCTAGAACAGGACATCTTTGCTAATTGTGTCTGCAAGCCAGATGTCAAAATTGCAGGCAGTGAATGTTAAAATCTACCAGACACTGCATATCTCAAAGACACTGCAATTTCTGCAGCAACCACACACTTTTAAACAATCCTACCTACAGTTCCCTATGGTTAAAGGAATAACCAACTGAAATAACTAATCAAGTATGATAGTCATTTCACTGCACTGCCTTAAAAGCATTTAACACGGCTCAGCTAATAACGTTAACAAATAAAATGGGCAGTAATGATCTTGTGTAAAACACGTGAAAGTGCATGTAGAGGAAAATGTACAAACCTAGCCTGGAGAAAATTATAGGTGAGACCTGAAAAGGCAGTTTGAGCTATTCGGCGGGGGGAAAAAAAGAAGAAAAAAAAAAGATGACAACCTGATTGCAGCAACATGCCTCTCGTCAAGCCTGAGGTGATCACGAGGGCCCTTACTTCAAATAAGGTTTGCGTTCCCATAAGTGGCAGAATTAATCTGAACATTCCTATTGAAATGTTCAGTGCTTTGAGTTTGTGATAAAATAAAAGCAATTACGCATCATTATCAGTGGTACCTTTAATATATTTAAGCTCTCCAGTTTCACAGTTACTGATTTTTGGCTGAAGGTAAAATTGAGCTAATTATCCCCTAATTGCTTAGCAAGCCTCAAAGTCACGACTATGCAAGAAATTAAAATTTGATAGAGAAGACATTTATACATGAGCTTAGGTGGACTGGCTGGTTTTTAATTTCATGTTTGATTAACTACGCTAATGTTCAAAAACACATTAATTAAATACAAGAGATGACTTTGTTTAAGCTTGTTTGTGGGTGGTCAGCACAATGTATATGAGTTAATTGAATTCTGATAGCTTTCATAAAACACGTGTAGCTGTGGAAAACAAAAAAAAAGCTATATAGATGCATCGCGTTAAAACCAGAGTGGTGCTGAAAGGATGGCTGAAAGGAATCCTGGAAGAATAGCTTTACCTGATTTTTGACAGGTGTTTAAATTCCAGCCCTGTGCACATGGTATGGCCGTCGGTCATCTGGAGGCGGAGCATTCGAGGGGCGGCCTGGGACTCCTCATGCTCTTTTGGGGCAGCAACGTTCCTGATCTTCTGTACCTGCAGCACGCATGGGCCCTCCAACTGCAAATAGAAAAGGGAGAAAAATGAAAAAAGGTGAGAGTATTTAAACCTCTTATTAGAATTACCCTACATGGGAGTAACCATCAATACAAATCGAATAAACAATCTTAAAGCTTTTTTGGTTGCACATAAGAAGATTAAGCAATCTGATTTCAACACAGTTTCTTTGCTTGCTCTATTTTGTTTTAATTATACATGTAGTAAAAGTTATAGGTGACAGTAATGTTTACTAGTGCGCAGAAATGTGAGCTCATAGAATATGACAACCTGTTAGGAAATCATCAGGAAAACACCCACACAGTTTATAATTGCTTCACTTCCATCTATACCTCAGAGAAACGGCCCAACCCCAGGTACGTAGCTCCTGTAATTTCACTCCCTCAAGGAAAAACGAAAGACTCAGGCTTAAGACAATTTAACTAGCTGTCCTCATCACTTGTACTCTCTTCTTCCACACAAAGCCTGCTTTAAATTTACTTACAGGGACCTCCAGTGGTCACAATGTGGTATTGAAAAAGTATTTTCCTGGAATTACTATTCCAGGTCACAGCAATAACACAGATGGGCATGAAAACAACCCCACTGACACATTGTCTCTTACTCACATACACACATGATCATTCAAACAAAACTACCTTCTCCACTCTGCCACTGTTGATGTCAGATGGCAGGAAACTCTTTCCAATTGGTCTCAGATCACTCTGTGGGACATAATAAAAAGCTTTAAATTCATGTGATATATACTTGTTTTCACTGTTAATCTGTGCAGACATTTAAAATCACATCACTGAGAAAAGACTGACAATCGAATGCTAATTCCCATACTTCTGCATAGCTATATGTAATCTGCTGGCTAGCCATGTTAAAATCGTGCAGACAAAAATCTTACCATCTTTGACCATTTCAAAACAGTAGGAAAGTACTGAGTTATGCTCTATGAGTGCCATGTTAAAGTAGTAGATTATAGCTGTATGTAGACTATGACAGCTTTTCTGAAAATGTATAAAACATACGTTTAATGCTACGACGATGATGTCACTGAGTGTTGCATTCTCTTTCTCTGAAGAGCTTTTGCACTCTGCTATTCCTTCATCTGTGAGATACCTGACAGGAATTCAAAGAAAAACAACACAAGCAGTGTGTTAAGATGTTGATGCAGTGTATTAACTGTAGATTTGGTAACTTTTGGAAATCCAGCTTGCACTTCTGCCTTGTGAGGGTATGTGGGTCAGTTCTACTCTGTGAACTGCACCATCTTCAGTGTTCTACACATGAATCAAAGCTTGCTCTCTCACATCAGTCAGGAATTTAGGAAGCTGCTTCTATCTGCATTAAAGCATCCAATTTATTCTTTAAGATAAAGCTAGTAGTATTCCAAATCCAAGTCAAAATAATGTAGAATTTTACTTAGTTATAAACAAGGCAAACATTTTGAGATTTGGATTTGCTTAAAAACTGTGGGTTAAAGGATTAAAAAAAAAAAACCCTCGAAGCAAGAACATATAGCCTGCTCCCTGTGTAATAGCCAAACCCAGCTTGCAGTGATGGCATGAAGCCTGGAAGGCTCTCGACAGCCTCGAGAGACTGCTCTCAACAAGCTAAACTGCTCTATAAGCTTGCATGACGGCAATTCAAATTCCAAAAGCTTCACACACTTAGAAGATGAATGTGGTAGTTTTCAACTATGAACCTTATGAACAAAAGGTGTACATACAAGGACATCCAGCATCTGATGACTAGGCATTACAGAAAATAATATAGAGAAAAGAAATACACTGCACATAACATCTGGCCATAAAATATGTATAAATGCCCTGAACTGGTGGGACTATAGTATGTGCACTATACTTTCTAAATGGTGCATCAGTTTAGGATAAAGAAAGTACATTTAGAACAATCACAGCTAAACAAATACTCCTTTTCCAGAGTACTATTTAGTCTTAGAAATTGTAACTACAGTATGGGTAAAAAATGAACAAATTTGTGTTTAATTAAAGACTTTTACCGATTTGTTGCTGGCATTGCATACAAAAATGAACACCGTGCAGTTCTCAACACATCTCTGTAGTGACTGGATTTATAAACTCCAAACTCCATCCCCAAAAACATGACTGTTTTCAACCTATGATATCTGTGTATTGCCTAGAAATTTGTGATCGCAGCTGAAATTTGTATTTTGAAGTTTAGCAAATCAAGTACCTACTATAAATGTCTACTACTTTGCTGTCCAGAAATCAATGTATCTTTAAAGCCCCAATGAGGAATTTCTGAAACTAACAGGCCAGTATTTGGTCAAAAGAAAGAAAAGCCATATGTAATATGTACTTATTACTTCTCTGTTAGCCAACTCAGTGCTAGGCCTAGAGTGACAGTTGAACTTTTGGCGATAACTTATTTAGATTCATTGTTACAGGAATGACATATAAAGTCCGAGAGGGCCGTGACATACTGGCAGCAGTTTTCACGTCTGCGCAATGACAAGACTTGTGACACAGCTTTCCAGGCTTGATGCCGCACCAGAGTACAGAACGTTTAGCGTTTACGCCTTATCGGTAGGTACAGTCGTCTTCGTATGTCTGCAAATAAGCTTTGGCGGCGCGTTTGAGGATCATTTTCCTTTGCAACGCAACATAGTAAGCAACAACCACTTAATCTACCTGAAAATGTGGGCTTCCTCTGTAGACTGATGCTGTCTAGTGCAAACATATTTAAAAAATGCAAATCCCCCCCCCCCCAAAAAAAAAAAAATAATTCACACACGCAAACAAACAATTCTGACTTAGTTTCCATTTAGGCTACTCAAGCTTTTACGAGACCTGGGCAGCTGACGCTGGCGGCGTTAAATGAAACAATGCAGACGAAGGCTACACCAAATGTAATTTAGCTAGCTCACTGACAAAGTGGAATTAAAAATGCATAGAGTAAAACACAATTTCTGACTACAAATGGCAGCTAGGTTAGATATGTAGCTTTCAAAAATGGGTGTGTCGCGACAGACTGGCAAATGCTTTATTCTTTGTGGCGATAACTAGCTAGATGGTTAGCTAGTAAGATGCTAAGGCTAACAAACGTAAACATTTAGTAGCGGTGTTCCCAGTCCGTCGCAGTAATGAGCTAGTCAAGTAGCCAGCGTTAGTTCTGTTAATCTTGTATTACAGCGCTCTCTCAATGGGAGCAATAAAACAGATTATCTACTTTGATCCCCGGCATTAGAGGCTAGCGAATGCTATCTACCCAGATAATATATGCTATCAGGCTAACAGCGCGAGCTGTGGCTAAGCTAGCTGGCTAGCTACCCACCAGCCTTCTTTGGTGAGAGCTGAGGCCGGTTCCGTCATCTTCGAATAAGGGTTATTATATCCCTTGAAATGCTTTTCCCATGCTTTACCACCGCGTATGCGCAACGCCGCTCTCTGTTCAATACAATGGGACTCTGCCCGAGAAAAAAAAAAACAAAAAAACACAGATGTGGTTCCTAAACTTCTGAGACGTCAGAGGTCAAAGTTGAGGCACTCCGACCTCCGTGTGATGACGTCGCTGAGCCGAAAGTAGGCTGCTGCATCAGTTCGGCCGGCATGGCCTTACGCTGGGAGCCAGTGGTGCATATGATACGGACCGTAAACTGGGCTAA
Source organism: Electrophorus electricus (assembly GCF_041902795.1). Taxonomy (NCBI): domain Eukaryota; kingdom Metazoa; phylum Chordata; class Actinopteri; order Gymnotiformes; family Gymnotidae; genus Electrophorus; species Electrophorus electricus. The sequence goes on along the minus strand of NC_137499.1, from coordinate 4,123,595 downwards.
TATTTAAAAGGGCTAAACGTTACTGGTCAGAACGTCGAAGATCTGAAAGCTCAAACCTATAAAATCTTTCGCGACATACAGCAAAGGACCTTACTAATAATAAAATAATAATAATCGTCATCATCATCATCATCATCATTTTTATGCATAGACAGTCTATGGTTTTATACCTTTATAAGGTTTACAAAGTACTTTACAGAGTCGAAATTAAATGACATGTAATAAATTGTGGGTAAGACAACAACACCATTGAAATGTCAGTCCAGCTATCTGAGAACAGGTGAAATATTTAGCCTCATTCTTATGCATGTCAAAACTCTCACCACAGCATTTTTGCACTTTCTGGAAGCTAGAGATGGAGTTATTTGATAGGCCAAAAAGGAGAGCATCTCCTGCATTTTAATTCATTTTAGATCACTGAGAAATGTGAAATGTGATGAGCCTGAAATCCAGAGTGGAATACCACATATTGAGATAACGTAGAATTGAATATAAACCACATTTTTCAAAAATGTACAGTAAGGCGATATGTGAAGTTGGTTTGTAGTTGCTGTGAACAGAGAGCTCCAGATGCACCCAGGTCCACCTTTGTCTCATTTGACATCAAAATAACTCAGGCATTACAAATAGTGCCCCCTCGCCCTGCCGAAGACACGCTAACATGTTTCAACTACATCACTTGCGTAAATGCAAAAACATTGGAAGGCATTTCTCTCTCCTGTCCTCACATTCACATGACTATTTTGTTCAGTAGCCTATACAGAAGGCTGCATGATTTAATATGGTTAAAGTCATTAAAAAGGGAAGAGGCATCTGGTTCTTTCGTTTTCTGTTTATTGCAACATTGTACCAATAGTGCTTAGCTCCCAAAGATGCTATGAGTCAAGTAGGCCTACTAAAAAACTTTTACACCTTTTCAATTTTCTATTTCTATAGTTTAATGTCTAATTCTTATAACTGAGTTTGCAAGCATAACATGGTTTGCATTGTTCTCGAACACTGATGAATACATTTCTTATGCATATTCTATATATAAATATAAAACATTTCATATACACATATTCCATAGATATTACTGATGAAACTGATCCCCTGTAAAGAATCCCATTAACAGTCAGGTACAGTAGTCTGACAGAAGGCGGTTGGGCACTGTGTTCCTACCTGGAAGTGCCAGAACCACAAAGTTGCAGATCATTGTCTGAGGGAAAAAATGTCACAATATTAAATACAAATGTCTGTCAAATCTCACATATAATCAAGTACGGGATAATGTTTGTAAGGTAGCCCGCTACACTGTAATACAGTAAGCTAAAACTAATACTTAATGTAATTAATTTATAATGCAGTTGCAGTACAGAAGAGACAGTATGGTGGAAAAGGCGTCTTACCTGTGCATTAGTCTTCAGGCTGCAGTCCTCAGGCTTTATAGTGCCATTGTTTATGCAAGTGGTCTCAGCCACTTTTGCTGCTATAGAGTATTCAATCCGGGCAGGAGGGCAGAGCTAAATGTGGTATACAACAGAAAGTGTAGTGTTACACACTATTTATTAGTAATTAACAAGTTTAAATATATAATTTATTCATTAGCTACATGATATTATAGAATATAGACTACATTCAAATTTATTTTAAATGTTTTTTTCTTGGCTTATGTGAGCTTTAAACTACAAGTAGTTACCTCCTACATTTGGCACAATATATTCTGCTATACTTTATCCAGTTTTCTGCTTTTTGTCACCATGCACACAATTATTCAGCATATTAGTGTTAACACATGTTAATGTACCTCTTGGGTACCACATCACCAAAAAGAGTAAAATATTAGAACTTAATACATTAAATGCAAATTAGTAATAAGAAAACAAAAAAACAAAACAAAACCAAACCCCCAACATTTATTGCTGTATCTGACTACTTTAAGTCATGTTACTCACCTTAGCAGTGTCAGACAAGATGTCCACAACTTTATAGGCATAGGGATAGTTACTCATGTGATTGTGGATGTGGATGGCAAAGCTGGCCACCTTGATTACATCTGGGTTTACATTTTTTGCATAACTGCGCCCAGACATGATATGAGCCATGGAAACAACTCCAAAGAGCCTTAAGACGTAAGTCATCTTTCTACAGCACAGGTCTGTGGAAATAAGAGCAAGAAGCTGAAGATGCTGGATAAAATATAATATGGACAGAAAAAAAAGATGCTCTGTGTGTCTTTTGTTGCAAAGTGATTCTGGTGATGGTTAAAAATTCTACAATAATAATAATAATAATAATAATAATAATAATAATAATACATTCTATGAATTCATTAATGCCAGTAATTAATTAATGTCAAGAAGAAGTTCGGAAAAGATCTGATCCAACCGCATGAAAAAGGCTTCTTATTCATCTGGTCGGTCCGTGTAGCTTACCTTGTGGTCATCCAGTGTGAGCGACGCTCGTTCATTTACGCGTTTAACCGCTAGTGTTGCAGCATTCTGCTGACGGGGAGACTCGTACAGTGCTTAGCAGTTACCATGTTTCAGCAACACATAGGTTTGCCCACGGGGGGTATAAGTAGGGTAATAATTACTGAACTGCAAAAATGTATTTTTTTTATATGATGGTAGCATCCTGATTACATGAACTAAGCGTGCTTGCATCCACAGCCTCCGTTGATGAGAAATCTGCTACGTAAACCTGTTTGCCTACCTGATAAAAAATAAATCATTTGGGAGAATAATTCAGACAAATCAAACGTACACTGATGTCCTTTGTCGGCTATAGAATACCCAAATAGGACAGCATTAAAGGCAGTGCGTGTTGTAAATTAGCGCGGAGGGTTCGCTGACTCAGCCAGTCCAGCAGGGGGCGATGTGGGCCTCTGTCTCGCGCCGGTGGACCGGACCAGCTGCAGTCCAGGTGATAACCAGTGGGAGTGTGTTCATTTTCTAACCCCAAAACAGTAGAAATTATGCGATCAATGTCCCCGAAGAAAGTCGTGATCGTTCCGGGAAATGGCGCAGGTGATGTTAAGCACTGCAACTGGTATGGCTGGGTTAATGAACGGATAAATAAGGTATGAAAGTACTGGATTCCGATCAGCTGTAATGTTGCCGTGGCCAGCAAGATAAAACGTGTCAATTTGGCGAACCTGTGATTCTTGCTAATTGTAATTAAAAGACCAACATATTTTCATGCATGACGATGTAGTGATTTTCGCAGCACTGTCTGAAACATCTAGAAACCAGTTTATTCACGCGATACAACGGTAGCTCCTTAGCTTTTGGTGCCGCACACTGTAGCACATTTATGTTGTGCAGAAAATAACTGGATGAGAACACCACCAGAGAGCACCTCCTAGAGTCAGGATACCGGGTCCCTCTCAAAGATCTTTTGATTTGTACTCTGCAGATTCCCGGTGTGTCCTGTCAGTTGCAAAACATGCCAGACCCGGGTATGTTGACAAGTTAATTAGAAACGGAGTTTAGCCGTTTATAGATTTGTCCCAACTTATGATTTTTCACATGTTCTTGCTTTTCTTTGGAGTGATTTAGTCACCGCCAGGGAAAGCATATGGCTGCCTTTCATGGAGAAAGAGCTTGGATGTGACGAACAGACCGTAATCGTTGGTCACAGCTCCGGAGCGGCCGCCGCTATGAGGTCTGTACCGCAGCGACAGGCAGACGGAGCCCTGGCAGGCGTCTGCGGCTTCTTCCTCATTGTGTAAAACAGTGACACCTGGTGGTTTTCAGGAATTATAGCAGCCATAGGTTCAAAGCTGCGTACACACACAGTGGCCTGTCCTCTTCTCTCCTAGTACACTCTTCTGTAAATAATTTTATTGATTTATGAATTTTACAGGCAGCGTCTGTGAAGGAGCAGGACTGATTCTTACAGAAGAGGCAGTGCAAACTGCAAACACTACACTGTTTTCATACTTCATAAAAAAGATTTGATGATCAATAGTGATGTTTAGTCAGAAAGGTTTTGCAATAATTAGTTAAAAATAATTGTTTCCCTTTTATGTGAAAATGTTATACAATAGAATGTTACAAACTATATTGGGAGGCGACGGGCGACTTTTTAACGTTTATTCCCCATTTTTGCTTCCATATTTTCCACATATCCAATTTTGTAGTAAAAGGATGTCTGGGGATTTTACACCCTCTTAGATAGCTTGCAAGTTATAGGACAGTGTCAAACCTATGAAACAGTCCTCTGGGACGTTGGGAGCTTCGGATATTCTTAGTTAATAGTAACTTTGGTACAGTCTTTGGTACACTGTGGAATCAGTGTGCTTTGCAATAGTGATATGAGATTCGGTATAGAATGTCCCATCACTACTTAGCCCTGAATTTTCACATAGCTACGTGTACAGATCTGTTCTATAGTCTTATTGGTCAGCAGAATTTGAGCAAAAATTGCAGTTTGTGACTGTTGGTGACCTGGGTAAGGGTTGGGAAGGCAGATTTACTGGTGTGATGCTGTTTCTCCAACTTATAACAGCTTGCACTTTTTCCCTCCACCTGCACATCAGATATGCTGAGACACACAAGGTATTTGGCATTGTTCTGGTGGGAGCCTACACCTCAGACCTGGGAGACGAGAATGAGCGTGCAAGTGGTGAGCATAGCTCAAGCATCCTGATGAGCTTAAATGTACACTTTGGTGTTAACCAAAGCTGAAACCTTTGGCCATATGACCCTTTGCCTTTCTGTTTCATCTATCAGACCTCTTTTGGTTTGTTGTTTTTAAATTAAGGTGCCTATTCTAAATCCATTGTTCGTCACGTTAGGGTATTTCAGTCGGCCATGGGAATGGGAGAAGATTATGGCAAATGCAAACCACATTGTCCAGTTCGGATCAACAGATGACCCTTTCCTACCATGGGAGGAGCAGCAGGAAGTAGCTGATGGACTAAATGCAGACCTTCGCAAATATTCCGACCGTGGACATTTTCAAAACACACATTTCCCAGAGGTCATCACTGCTGTGCAGAAAATTATAACTGGATGAGAATGCCACCAAAGAGCATTTCCTAGAGTAGTAATAGTCAGGATACCAAGTGCCCTCTCAAAGTTCTTTTGATTTGTTCACTAAAGTACATTTAATTTTCATTTGTGAAATTTCACTGGGGATAAAACCCAGTTTCCCCATCTGCTGATATTAGTTAATTTGTTTTGTCAGCAAGTCCAAACTGGAAACTTTCAAATGACATTACAATGGCCATTATCATTATATATTTATGTTTACATTATGCTTTAATAGACACCTATGGTTGCTGGACATTTTGCTGTCAGTCGGACCAAGCTGCAGAGGTGTCTATCTAAATAAGTAAGCCTGTATGAGTAAAATGAAGCTGGTTGAAAGGATTTTTAGTTCATTTTCATTCAATTTCATTGAAATTCAAACCAGATTTAAATGCTGTCTTGAAGATTTTTTGGGGGTGCGACCATCACGCTCCTATAATGTACTAATTGGTGATTGAATTCATATGTATTGATGTAATCACAACACTGCTTAAAATAACAGCAATTAGCATCTTATGCAAAGCACTCTCTCACACGCATACACACACACATGCCTAAGCAACCTGTACCATCTTCACTCATCTGTCACTCAACCGCCTAAAGCGGGTTTTAAGCACTGACTCCAACTGACTGTCTGACTGACTGGTTTGTGGATTCTGTCCCATGCGTATTGGGTTACCTGCAGCGTCCAACGGAGCACAGCGCGATGGGGTCTCCCATGGCGGCCACCGGGGACTGGGTGTGTGTGATAGCCGTGTTGAGGAGCTTGTAATTGGACAGGAAGCCATAGTCCAGGTCCTCTGTGGAATCCTCCACCAGCTGCTCCTTCCATTTGATGGCCATCTGCTTGTGCTTGCAGGTGTGACGCGTGCGGACAGTGCTCAGGAACAGCACACGGAACTGCTTACCTGCGGGGGATTCGAGGGTCACTGCATCGCAACAGCCATTCTCCTCAAAGGACCGTGCCCCATTTCAATGAATCGAGTATGATTTGAGACTTTGTTACCATGGGACAGAACAGAATTATTTCACACTAATCACTGTGGGAAACAAGCACCTGAGGACCCGGACCCCTTCAAGGGCAATTTCAGCGCACAAGCCCAGGTCGTCGTCCATTACATCAATTAAGCACAAACCAATCTAACTCTGCAACCACTGCTGCTCCTGTAAGCGTGTTCAAAGTCGCAGCCTTTAACAGGCCTTCAGTTGCTCGTCTCTCGCTGGTCTAGAACCACCATCCATGGCCACATACTGCATCCTAAATCAGCCATATAACAGCACACAAACTAAATCTCTCCTAGAATTATGGTTGAGGTCCAATAGGGTGTAAATTCCAAAACAAAGCAGAAAATCCACCAGTGTCTACATGTTTTGGACTGAGCCCATTAGAGCAGTTCTTATGGCCCTGTGTTGCTGGACACACTGGAAATCCACCAGTGCCTACTGGTTTGGACTGGGCCCATTAGAGCAGCTCTTATGACCCTGTGTAGCTGGATACACTGGGTCTCAGGCAAAATCATCGTTCTTTAAAAATCATTTGTTTGCAATTTAAGAAGGTTTGCCATGCTCACCAGTTTGTTTCCTCTAACTGGTCATTTTCTCTTGGGCACAAACAGCATTTTTAATAGTGGTCCAGGCTTGTCATACATGTGTACAGCTGTTGCCAAAAGAAAAAGACAGCATTGATGAAAGGACTGTAACTACTTTATTAATTTCATTAGAAATATGGGTGAAAATAAAAATTAATCTTCACTCTGATATTCTCCCTCAGCAATCAACTTGCAACAGCAGATGTGAATCCTGGTGGGTTTTCTTATGCTAATCTATGAAAACAAAGTTTTTTTTTAATCAGAGGATGACGTTTTTATGAATGATGCTTCTGGACAAAATTGGGCAGGGCACTTAACGATTTTCTGGTGTCAAATAAGATAATACAAAATTCTCATGAATGAACACTATTGTGCAAACGTTTACAATGGGAACTTGGAACAAATTGTGGAATTTTCGAGTGCTTGTTGAATCTGACAAAAATATGGTCATACAAACTGACTTCACAGCAAAAGTATGAAAAATCTGAGGGATATGAAGACGAAAAAAAAAGTCCCTACACGAGACCCATATGTGCAAGTTCTAATTTGCAGGACTGCGGTCCACAATTAATTATAATCAATTATAATCGCATGCATGCTTGCTTTCCCCCCTTTCCTTTTCCCCTGCTTTGTACGTCAGCCTCGTCAGGAAAAGTGAAGTAAAAAAGGTCACACCTACTAGTTTTCACAGAGCAGAATCCTGCAGAGGTACTCGGAGGGGTAGTGCTCGTGCAGCCGGTCCAGTAGGGACACGCGCAGATTCCTCTAGCACACCAGAGTATACGCAGTACCATACTCTTAGAGGAATACTGCAAGCCTAAATCGCAAACAAATGTCGATTCATGCATCAATCAGATCAGTTTCAAATGGTCTTGATGGATTTTATTTTGTCAAATGAAAAATAAAAGTAGGCTATAACTATGCCCTGAAGAAATCCAAGGATGTGTGGTTCCTAGATTTTTCCACAAATTCTCAACAGTTTATTCAATACACACTAAATATAAATAAAGATGCAGACTCTGGAATTAATTGAAGAGAACAGCTGGTCCAATATTTATTTGTGAGATCAAAGTTGCATACAAACAAGGCATAGTCTGGAATATGTCCAACAGTCTCAGGTAGGCATAACTTTTATACATTTTCTTCAAGGACAATTACATAACTACTTTTATTTTTTTCATAATACTTTTCCATGGTTCCACCATTATGTTCAAATCATACATTAGTTAATATATGCAAATTGATTTTCTGGCCTTAGACTGAGGCCTCTAGAGATCTGACACAGAGGCCCTCGGAGGCCTTTTTCTATGTGAGCCCAGTTTATTTTAAACCATCCGTACTTTTCTTCTTAAAGTATCATTTTATTACCTCATTTCCCCCCTTTCATGACTTGTCACGAACCTAATAAAGTCAACATTTTTTGTTTGCAACCTATGAACGATATATCTAATGATATACTCAAACAGCTAAAACACTATATGTTTGCTATTGATATTACAGGTTAATAAACTAGCCCCAACTTTTCCTTCTTACCTACACCTTGTATCCAAGGTGGCTATCCTCGCCAGAAGAGCCCATGTTTAACTGTCATTAGACATGGGGTAGGACATTTGAGTTGTCATTTCTGCTATATAAACACAATTTTCACATTTCATAAATGATGTGAGTAATGACGTTATTACAATTCAAGATGTTTCTAATGATGTGAGTAATTGTAGTACATCAATGTGCTCGACTGTATGCAACCTTAATACATTCTCGTGCTGTATGCAGTTACAACTAATATATACTGGATTGTACTTGTAAATATTGATTAAATGCTGACTGATTGTAGTCAAAGAGATAAAACAAAACAAAAACAAGAAAAACATAGAAATAAAACAAAAAAACAAAAACAAGAAAAAGCAAATTAGGAGTAAACCTAAAATGTTAGAAACATTAGAGACTTTGAAATTAGGATAGACTTTAATGTAATTATCTGTCTATGCTGCTGTATGCTGTTCCTCATTTTCCCTGAAGAGGACACACCACATTAACTATTAACTAGAATGATGAGTGAGGTTGTCCTGTACTCAGTCCAGGATCTTACCGGTCATTGGCTGTCCAGCCTATGTTGGCACCATCACCACATGTTACCAGCCATCTCGGCGGTACCAGGAGCTGATGACACAGTGAGTCAGGATATCAAAGTTTTATTATAAAACTTTTTAAAACAAAATTACATTACCCATCTGCTGAATTGCCAACTATTTATAAAACACACCACCTCAGGTGATAGTCAAGTAATCTAACCAGCCCCAGCCTCTAGCCGAAATGACCAAAGCTTGCCAATTGAAAGTTAATATCAAATATCCCAATTGGATCATTATTTGTGAGGGGAGAATAAGGAGAAGCATATGCCTAATGACGCCTTTCACCTCTAAGGATATAGTACCATCCACAAGCTAAAGTAACAACCTAACCCCAGTTATTAACATCGAGATGTGTGTCAGTCTGTGTCTCACATGTGGCTGTAATCTCCCAAGCTAAGGAGGTGGAGATGGTTATCTTTGGATATCCAGTATACATTTGGGATGAAATAGATTTATCAACTGCTCTTATGATCAAACCTCTAGTGCAAAGAATAATGAAACACCCACATAATGCCTACAAAGCAACTCCCACTACTACACTGGTCAGTGCCAACAATCAGTTGTTTCCAACTGCCAAACATTGAGTCAACCCATCCAGTAACACTATTGTTCATTCCTGAATTTTAGATAAGGCTCTTGTCAGGGAGCCATTAGGGGCTGTATTATTAGGAATAAATGTGCAGCAGGACTCATCAAACAGAACACAAACACCTCCCTTTTCTGCCAACACCACATCTTGCGACACATGATTCTGCCATGTCATTAAGGAAGTAGCCTGTAAGTGTTCAGCCACAGCCAATAATGCATCATCAGTATAATTAATAAAACACTGCTGGTTATAATATATATCATTTATCCAATCTACATTTGTGTTTATAATTACCCAGCAGAAAAGCGCTGATTCAAATCCTGCTGCAATCTGACCCTGGCTTTGAATTCATTTGGAACCCCTCTAGGGACTCCAATGGCATCAAGGTGCACTTTATCATCGTTTTTCAATGTGGTGATGTATTTGATGAGCATAATGATGGGTTTCTATCAATGCGGATTTAGGTACTGGAATCATGGAAAATGGCACTATTAACATAACTCGGGCACGTGGGCCTGTCCATTTGGCTGCAAGGGTCACATATAATCTGTTATGTCCACATATCCAATCAACATCAGGAACCGTGACACCGTCCCAAGCAGTGGTGATTTGGGCAAGACTAGGTGAAATTCTTGAATATAGAATTCTGCCATTTGAACTGTCAAAATACTCAGGGTATCATTTCTACCATAAGCACAGCTGGAGGCATGGTCTGAGATCCAAATCTTTTCACACTTCCCTGAAAATTTCCCATTTTCGGACCTGTTCCCCCCATACTATAAAAGCAATCTGGAAATGTTGTAGTGTTAAGCCACTCTGCTTTTATGTCAGTTTCATTACCCCCTACAATACGACATAGGATGGCGAAAGGACACTATTATACCTATTTAGGAAGTGCTTGCATTATATATCAGACACCAAAAGTCACAAGGCGTCCCCCTAACGCATGTGGATGAGTTAAAAGGAAGGGGCCATATGATTGGTTTAATTTTCCCTTTGGTGCATGCAATGAAACTATCTTTTGTAATGGTACGAGCAGTGTAACTAACAGGACAACCATACATTATCTGGGTGTTTGATTGCAGTATACATCTTCTGTCCTTGCAAAGTTATGAGCAAGTTTTTCATGGCTGAGGCAACGCTACATTTGCGACGTACGTACCTTTGGGCATCAGCCTGGTTGGTGTAGTTAAGAGCACTTGTGTGATTCAAGTCCTCTACATCAGTGTGATTAACACAGCATGACATGTCACTACAGTCAACTGGATTTTGTATGAAAACCAGTAGACACAGCAACAGTACAGACAAAAACCATTAGAAACAATGTGCAGTTCATGCTCCTCACCCAATTAATTCCATCAACATCCACTGGAAACTCCATGATTTAATTCACTTTTTCTTGATGAAGCTGTAATCCAATTGCAACTGGAGCATTAATGGAGACAGTATGGGCGGCACTAGGCTCACACCTTTACTGTGTTATCTGCATTGGAGTCTGAATGACTGTTTACCAGTTGTAGTCAAGACTCTTGTTCAGAATCCTCACTGTCTATAGGTGGCCTCTCTAGTGGTGTCTGATGAGTGACACTTCCGAGTTACGGGCCTGGAAAGTCCACTCGGTCCTGCCTAAGCAGCTCGATCATCGAGTCTGCTGTCAGTCACTGGAGCTTGTGGTTGTGTCTCTGCGTGTTGTGCTGGTTTAATAAATCCAGGGCCCTAGAGCAATTATTCAAATGAATCCACACTCCACATCCCTCCACCTTTATAGCAGTGGGTGTTGCTAAAACCACTTTATAAGGGCCTTCACATCTGGCCTCCTGCCAACCTCTTTTGAACGTTTTTACATACATAGTCCCCTGGTAGTATGTCTCTTAATCCTTCTTCAATTTCTTCAATAAATGGCTTATGGAAATGTACTCTCTGCCAAACAATACTGTGAAATTTGATTTGGTTACTGTATTATTAAAACATGCAAAAATACTACAATGATTAAATAAGGTACATGAGATACCTTACATTTATTAAAGTAAAACTCCGACTAAGATATATTTTTTTTAAATCCATGTTTGTTTATTCAGGACACACCAAAAAATTAAAAGTAACAAGAACATTTAAGCATTAAAGTGGTTTTTCTTGTAAATACAAGACATATAATACCCATATAAACTTACATTAATCTAAACCAACTAAAAATACCACAGAAAACTGAAGGGGAAATTCTGTGTCTCATTTCGCTGTCCAGAGTGACAGATCTAGCTTGTAACTGTCAATCACTCTAGTTAATCTTGTGACTAAATCCTTTCTTTACCTGCATTGTTTAATCTGTGGAAACACACTGCAAGAGGTAGCTAAATCAAACCATCACTGGATTAAACCTCTACTGAACAAATATTAATCTGAATTAGATATATTAAAGGTACACATAGTAAATAAGTAGATAAACATTACTAAACAAACATTATTTTTAAATGCAAACTCCATTTATTTGTGGATCAGTAAATTCCTTTCACAGATGAGATGCAAAAATCAGTAACTTAAAAGATTTTCTTCATTAACATTACTTATATTTCTCATGTAAACACCAGTATAAAAAGCAGTGTTGGAGTTAAATCTAAGTTTGTTAAATCTATTAGGTTCAGGGAGCCAGCTTGTTTTACACTTAGTTGAATTGCCCATTCAAAACTCTCTCTTTTTTTTTTTTTATTAGTCACGAAGCTTTATATATTATTTATGAAATGGATTCCTAGTAGTCTGTAAAAATTAGTTTTAACATAGCTAACTACTTTTATCTAGTGCAGAGCAGCTGGAATTTATGACCACTGCACAATTTACTTTAACACTGATACAACCCATCTGCTAGCCATAAAGCACCCTGAATGACTTTATATGCATTGTCCAGCTCCAGCACGTCTAAAGAGCCAGTGGCTGTAAACACTGACCGGTTTCAGCTTCCCCAACACTGATTATGACGATTACAGAATAATATATCAAGTCAGGTTTTCCATAAATCCTGTTAGATTTATAGATCACTTTTCAATGATCCATTATTCTATAATTCTGCTTTTAAGAAATCTTTTCAGCACAACCAAGTCTACATGCGTCTTGTACAGTTTTGTAAAAACACCACGTATTGCTTGGGTTGAATACCTGAGAGAATAATAAGGTGCAAACAGCTAATACTGAAACCAATCACCATTGCCACTGTTATAGCACAATTATTTGTTCCCTTAAAGGCTCAGCTCACTTATAATTCATGGATGAATATGACTCCTTACAGTGAAGACTAAATTTAGTCTGGTTTTCTCAGTTTCAATGACATTTTTGACTGTTCTAAATAATAGATTCACAGAATACATTGGCATCTTATTTTTTAGCTGTAGAAGGCAAATGTCTCCTTACAAGGTAGAGAAGTTGTTTATAGTTTGATGTCATCTAGGTCACTGACTTGTGTAGAAGTAAGTCCAGTCACCTTGACTTGCAACTGACAAAAATCACAGAATTTTGGGGTCTAAAGCAAAATTAACTCAGGCCTTTATATGCTAACTTTTGTTTTTCTGTCTTTTGATATTCCTTACCCTGGATGTTTCTGAAGTGAAACCATAGTTAACTATGTTGATTTCCTTTTTTTCCTGGCTTTGGAATATCCTCGTCCAAACCACCCACCCTGTATCATATTCTCTTCAGCTTTACTCCTATCATTTGGCACAGAGCCCTCCAAAGTAGCAGGGGCCGCTAGCGCTTTACGGCTGTGACTGTCCTCTTCTTCTGGGCTCAGGGGTGTTGCCAAGATGAAGATTGGGTCCTCTATTCTGGTGTTTAGAAAGCATGGGTTAGTATCTAAGCTTTGAAAATGTATATATTGCATATTAGACACACACAAATACGCGCGCACACACACACACACACACACACAAATACGCGCACACACACACACACATTATATATAAAATCTGACCAGACACAAAGGGATTTCTTGCCTGTTGTAGTTTGGGATTTCAACACCCAACTTTTCCATCAGTAGCTGCATTACATCATCACATTTTCCATGTATTTTCAGAGTGGCTAAATCATCTTTTGGTGTCCACTTAGAAAAAAAAACAAAAAACAAAAAAACTAATCAACATCAACCTGTGTCTATTTGTAGTCATTATGGTTAGTTTTTTCTCATACGTTTACATTAAACAGCAATCACTGCAAGAGCAAAAAGAGTCTGCTTATCGAAGTCCTTACCTGTAGGTTGACAATATATAGCTTGGGTCTTTTAGCCACTGGCTTTTTCATGGACCATAGACAGGCATACTTCTTCAGGACCTGCAGCAGGAACACACGTGAAATTAGCGACCTCGCAAAAGGTGAGAACAGAAATAGCTGGAGGTACAAGACCCTCGCTGGCCCACCTTCAGGCTGGAGCCGAGGCACAGGATGAGGTCAGCCTGCTGTGCCGCCTGCACGGCTCCTTTCCAGTTGAGCGGCTGCTCCAGGGTGCCCCGCTCGCCAAAATGCACGATGGTATCCCGCAGCTCGGCCCCGCAGTGCACGCACAGCCGTCCCGTCCCGTGCCGGTGCAGCGCCGTGCGCTCCGTCACGTCAAACAGCCGGATCAGCTCCCGCACCGGAGAGCAAGAAGTACACACCTATGTGAATGGTGCGGTGACATTAAATCCTCAGACTGAGAAGCGGCCCAATTCTGGACCGCTACACACGGCAAACGTGCAAAGCAGCTCCTTGCCTGATAATAAATGTTCTCGATCACCAAAGCACAAGTTACATTAGCTTAGGGGGTGACAAATAACATGGCACAAAATTAAAGTGGGGCCAACGAGAAGCACGCCCCACACTCTGTGTACAGCTGACATGCTTTGGGTGCAACTGAACACACCATGAATTGCTTTTGTTTTTCATGAAATGACAGATGGTTCAATCAGTGACATTGTAAGGGAGTGAGGGTCACCTCTATGAACATATTCCCATGCAACTCAGAGAGGGCATGTCTGGGCAGGCCGCTACGCAGGTGGAGACCATCACAGTTCTGGGACACGACATGTTGAACCTACCCATAAACAGGCACAAAATGTTACATGCACATTATATAGAACAACATGGAGGCAAGACATATCTGTGAAATAACCGTTTTTAATTGAATAACCACACACAATTTAAATAATCAGGATTTTTATACTCAAGGCCTGTTAATTGAATTTCAAGCATTAATGACATACATACCATTCTCAGTTTGTGCAGTATCCGGATACACATGTGAGTCAGAGTCGGTTCTGCATCACTTAGGTCCGATGCCCTGGGGAACAGGCAATAATCTTTGGGTGATCTTAAAAGTCTTTAATCCACAGGATGTAGAAAGACCACAACTGTAAGGAGGATCACTCACCTGACAGTCTGTCCTCTCTGTAACTGAGTCCACACTCCATTTGGTCCACGATAATCTGGGATGGAGGCTGCCTGTCAGACAAAGACTTTATAAACTTCCACTGAGTGTGGAATATAGGAAAGCAGGTGCAGGATGACTGAGGTCAACGATACCGTGCTGATGCCGGCCCCTGTGTAGATGATAGCATGCTGGGCTTGGCAAATCGCATCAGCCAACTGTTTCACTTTGGTCCTCAGTTCCTCAGCATCATCAAAGAGCTGAAAGCAGCACAGCACAAAAACAAAGCAGTGCCTTAGGAGAGCTGGGTCTTAACAGTCACATCACGTAGCGGATGCTTTTACCCAAAGCGACATACATTTATGCCTGAGTACAGTTTGAGCAATTAAGGGGGCCCAACAGTGGTATCTTGGTAGTGGTGGGGCATAAACCAGGAAACTTTTAGTTAATTTAAACCTTAACTGCTGAGCTACCCCCCCTCAATGAAACATTTTAAACACAGTCCAGCTGTATGACCCAATTAGGGAACTTGGTTCTCCCTCCCTGCCAGCTATCTTGTGTGCACACGCATTGAGTGCTGAGTGCGAGAGTCTTAGGCGGCAGAAGCTTTGGAGAAAGATTTGAATGAAGGATGCCAAATTGATGGGAGCAAGTGGGCTCTCTCTGTGTTGAAATCTGGTGGAAGTTAGTAAAAGCCATAAAACCGATTACAGTTTAAGAAGCTAGTTGACAATCCTACCTCTTCTTGCTTCCTTTTCAGGACACTTCTTCGATTTTGACGCTTATTTAGTTCTTGAACCGTATCCTGATGGCACTGAAGCAGAGCAAAGTCCTCCTCAGTTCGTTCACATTCAGATTTCTTTAGGATTCTGGCCACCTATAGTTAAAAAAAACATTATAGATAAAGCCTAGTCCTAGACTGAATTTCTACATTATGTCTGCTACAAACTAACATTTAACAGAAAGGTTAATTGTAATGTCATTAGTTTATGAGAATTTTTCTGCACATGGATAACAAACCACAACATTCTCCTCTCTGTTCTCTCCAGACTTGGTGTGACTGGCTCTGCATGGAAATGGTTTCAGTCCTATCTGAAGGGATGGTCCTATCAGGTAACAAGGACAGGATCCACATCCAAACCATATAGACTCTCCACCAGTGTTCCACAGGGCTTTGTATTAGACCCTCTACTCTTTTCTTTGTATACTCATTCTCTTGCTGATGTAAAACTGTCTCATGGCTTCTCCCATCACTGCTATGCTGTTGACACTCAATTATTTCTCTCTTTTCCACGCTCCGGCATGCAGGTCTCCAGATGCATCTCAGCATGCTTGACTGACATTGCGACATGGATGACAGCCCACCACTTGAAGCTCAACCTCACTAAAATCGAGCTTCTATACATCCCAGGAACTCCAAACCCTTACAAGAACTCCCTGATATCACCATCTGAAGCTGCTCATAGCCTGGGTTTAACTTTGGACAACCAGCTGTTGTTCTCAATTCATGTTTCAAATCTGACCTGGTCCTGCAGACTTCTTTTTACCATATGAAGGATTTGGCCCTTTCTCTCGCAGGAAGCTGCCAGGCACTTGTGCAGTCTCTTGTCGTCTCAAAGCTCGACTACTGCAACTCACTACTTGCTGGTCTTCCTCTAAGAACCATCAGACCTCTCCAACTTGACCAGAATGCAGCAGCACGACTGGTCTTCAATCTTCTGAAATTCACATGTCACTCCACTGCTGCGCTCCCTTCATTGGCTTCCAGTAGCTGCACACATCAGATTTAAAACCTTGATGCTTGCCTACAAAGCCAAAAACAGACCAGCCCCTCCATACATGAGGTCAATGGTCAAAGCCCAATCCATACCCTGAGCACTTTGAACCTGAAGTACGGCTCGGCTTGAAATACCATGCTTCAAGACTCATGGAAGACAAGCATCGAGAGTATTCTCCGTCCTGGCTCCTAGATGGTGGAACATACTTCCTCCTGCTGTCCAGATAGCATAGCCCCTTGCAGTCTTCAAACGCAGACTAAAGACCCATCCATTTGTGGAATATTTAAATGACCACTGAACCTGCTCCCATGTTGACTAACTGAAACTAGTACTTATTGTAGGGTATTGTTTATTACAATGATGTTGACTGCTTCTTTGTCGACTAAAACTCTAGTACTTATTGTTTATTGCACTTATTGATCTCTGTATTTCAACAGTATTCTAGTTCATTGGTATATTGGACTCTAACTTACTGTACTGGCCAGAATATGTTCTATGGGGAAATGAAAAAGCACTTTTGTAAGTCTCTGCATAAGAGTGTCTGCTAAATGCCATAAATGTAAATGGGACAAGGCGTGTGCACTGCTGTAGAACACAAAACCAGTCTTGTACTGCAGTACACACAACTTGTCCCATTTACATTTATATACATGAATTAAACCCAGTCTTGGATTGCAATGACAATAGTAATTCAGCATTGAAAATAACCATTTGTTCAGTTTATATACAGACTTAATCTGGGTTTGAAAGTGTGTCTCCAGCGCTATGGATTAAACCAAGACAAACTCTTCGGAAGAGAATTGCAGACAACCTCTCTACTGCTCGGCGAATATCTACTTTGCCTGACAAATTCTGTACCTAAGCAACTGCCATAGCGGCAATCAGTAAGTAACGTAGCTAGATCAGTGCGTGGATAGCTCTCTCAACACTGCTAAAAACACACAAGACAACTTGTTACAGTCGACACAACAAGCCCGTATCAGCAGGGATTTCTGCCGGCTGTAACATTGGTCTTAATCAGTGGATTTTGTTATTCAGATTAGATATTTCGAGAAGAAAAA
Organism: Electrophorus electricus; assembly: GCF_041902795.1. Lineage (NCBI taxonomy): Eukaryota > Metazoa > Chordata > Actinopteri > Gymnotiformes > Gymnotidae > Electrophorus > Electrophorus electricus. The sequence goes on along the minus strand of NC_137499.1, from coordinate 4,106,048 downwards.
AAAATACGTCCATGCACTCACGACTTTAAACGTCTTCCTCTGAGTCTCTTTCTGGATCAATTTAGCCTTTTCAAGCGCTTTTCTTTCTGTACGAGAAAGGACATTCGTCTCTGTTTGTGACTCCATTCTTGTCATGTTCTTCCTGGTAACAATCATCACAGTCTCGACATTTTAAAAGAAAAGTCCTATGCGAACCTTGATTTAGGAGTAAAAAAAGTTCATTTGTTGCTGTTTTCAAGAATTTGACCAAGGTACTACAAAGAAAGAGTAAATTAGCTATAAGTGCTTATTGATACAAATATACAAATATAAAGCAGTTCTGTAAAAGATAAAACAAAAATACATACATTCTTGATATGTAAATTATGGCGCTCTTGCTGGTGACATTACTTCTTTAAAAAAATCACCGCACGACTTAATTAATGTGTGGGAATGAACACTTGAAATAATTATCTGTTCAGACTTATCTTGATGGTCTTGATGATTCACTAAATCGTTTCATAGCCTTATATATCTCGCGTCCACGCCTTACAAATTCGTTTTATCGCATTATGATATGGTTCTATCGTTTCCTTAATAAGTCGCGGCCACGCCTTAATTTTATTAAGAAGGAACGTCACCAACAGGGCTCTGTAGGTTACGCTCACAAAGAGCGTTTTAAAATTCCTTTATGTGCACTACTTTTACAATAAGAGCCTTTTATTTTGAAATATATCTCTTAACGTCTCTGAATTCTCCTGCAGCGGTCCTGAGGAAAACGGGAAGGTTCGCGACCCATTAAGCCACAGCCTATGTTCGAAATAAGATAACAAACCTTCTGAATCCGGGCTTAACGAACTGCGTCGTGCACACATTTAAACGCGTATGACCTGACCGTCTGTGGTGCGGTTTAGTACTCTAAATTTTGGGCTCCTACGAGCTAACGCTAATTTTGCTAGCTAGCAGGTTTGCTAACCAGCGGGCCCAATAATGAACTCGAGCACTAACGTAGTCCAAGTGACAAATGTGTCTCCCAGCACAACTTCGGAGCAGATGAGGACACTTTTTGGGTTCCTGGGTAATATTGAAGAACTGAAGCTATTCCCACCCGAGTGAGTAGCTACGGTGTGCATCTGCGGTTAGCGAGCTGTGCTACATCTTGGCTAAAATAAGCTAAGCTAGGTTAGCGTAGCTGCCGTTAACCGTCGTGTTCTGTTCCGGAACCTTAGCTACTGCAGCGCGAGAAGGAAACAAGCTTGTGGGAACATCTGTGTCAGTCGCGATAAACGTCTTGTTATGGTTTTCGTTGCTCTTTAAGAAGTGAAATGGGTCATGAGATGATGGGGCTCTGTCCATTTGTCATTTACGGTAGATTAGGTAGTTTAATCAGCTCTAGATAGACATATTCATTCATTCATTCTAGCGTTAGCTAACTAGCGTGGAGTCATTACTTTTCTTCTAGTGGCTACTTCCAGTTAGCTGTATGCTAGCATGCGTTCATGAACGCTGGTTCATACGTATTCATGCTCAAGGGGAAATGAAACCTTTAAACTCACTTTACGATAGTGAACAGGCTCTTCCACCCATCTAGATAACGTTAATTCAGTCACCATGGGATGTCGATGGTTGCCCCTGTTATTACTCCAGTAACACACCAAAACGTGAATCCTGGTGGGCTGCATAACCCTTTCACTGCCCAGACACGCCGAAATGCGAATTCTGTGGCATTTCAGTTTGACAAGCCAGTGATACGCGACCAGTTGTTCAACCAGTGCAGCATTTATAATGAGGTTTAGTATTTTGTTTTAGTCAACGTGCCTGCACTTTGTTTCCTTACCTTCCAAGGATACAGCCTGCTGGGTATTTTGGAAAAGTTTTTCTTTTGTTTACATTTATATAGTGTTATGGGGTATATACCTTTGTTGGCTTTTTAAAACTTTTCTAAATTGGCTGTCTTTTGACTGAATTGTGCATGCAACATTTTGTCATCCACCAAATTTTAGACACAGCCTAGATTATTCATTATGGATTTTTCTACAATGGATAACATTTTAATAGCTAGTATATACCTCTGCAAACCTAAGCGGTATAACAGGCTAAATATTTTATATACACTTAAAAAAGCTAACTTATATTCTGCTCTTTTGATGTTTTTCACCTGTCCAAAAACATCTGGCTTCACGTCATAACTGCAGTTAAGGTAGGATTGTGCAGAGCTTGTACTCTGACGTTCATTTGACGGCAGACTTAGAGAGCGCAGACGGTGTATCTGTAACACTGGCTCACTTTAATGCAGGGATTTGGGATATCAAATACATGGGAACATTTCACCCAGACAGTGCAAAAATATTTAAGCTTGCTTGATTGGAGAAGGTGTGTCCAAACATTACATGTACACCTTGCAAAAGCCTTTATATTTTCTTTCAGTGATTCTCCCTTGCCTGTGACTTCACGTGTCTGTTTTGTAAAGTTCCTCGAATCTGAATCAGTTGGAGTTTCCCAGCATCTGACGAACACAGTCTTCGTGGACAGAGCCTTGATTGTCGTCCCATTTGCTGAAGGTTTGTGCCTACCTTTAAGATGACAGGACATTCATTTGCATGTGGTATTTTCACATTTGATCCAATCCAACCTCTTCACAGTCTTGGATGTGAGGATAATACCACTGTTCTCCAAATGGATTAATAGATACTGAGTACACAACCAAATATTTGGTTGGGCATGAGCTGAAATGGCCTAAAGACTGGAGTCAAATGAACAGGGCTTGTACCTGTTTACAGCTCAGGTTTACTCACAGCTTTTTGTTACGTTTTTGTTTTGTTTTTTTGTCGTGTGTGTGTTTTTGTGTGTGTGACTCTTGTAGTGGACAAGGCAATTGCAGAGCCGGCTGATGACTGACAGTGCTCCTCTGCTACCATCAGGGAACTATAATCTTTAAAATGACAGGTGCTCAGCCCATGGCCTGTCCTGGTGTAAAAGTTACTATTTTGTTACATATGTGCCTGCCTGTTTGCATTGATGCTTCCCAGAGACACATCTCTTTTGGATGCATCAAATAGTATTCTACATGGTGCATACTCAAATAATTCAAATCAGAATATTTGATGAAAAGGATTTAAAAAATGCATTGTTTTAAAAGCATGTTAACAGGAAGGCATGGTAGGATCAGTGTTTTAAGTATAATTTTAGAGTTTATAGGTTTTGCATGTGCAAGTGTTGTAAGCCCTGGGAGTGGTGCGTACACACACACATACACACAATCAGTTGTGCTGTTCAGTTAATTTTATGGCACTCTTTTCATTGACTGTCACCTTGGACCTTTTTCACATTTAAATCCATTGTTTCTCTGTTAGTGGTCTCATGAAAATGAGATGTGACACAATTAAGTCAATATAGTGTTTGCGGTGGTCTAGAATGTAATGTTCATCCTCGCCACTTGACTCTCATATAGGCTGAAAACCTTTTTTAACAGTGGTTTTCTGTTTTTGTTTTTTTTGTTGTTGTGTTTTCCAGTTCTTTTCCCTGGTTCTTCCAGTCCTATAAACCAGACCAAGCAGAAAACCCCACTCAACAGTTTTGTCCTCTGCAGCTTGTCCTGTTCAAGTCTCCCTCTCTCTCTCTCTCTCTCTCTCTCTCTCTCTCTCTCTCTCTCTCTCTCTCTCTCTCTCTCTCTCTCTCGTGCTTCAGTGAAGAGAAATTATTTGTGTGGAGTAAAATATTGATTGCAGTTTTGCTGCAATGTCCCACGGATTACGTGCATGTCACGAGACCTGCGTTATTAAACTTAACATCTGCGTTATTTCACTCTCTTTCTCCAGCATTGGGAAGCTCTGTATTTCAGTTAAAGTGGGCTTTTGCTGGCAGGGTATTCTTGTCCTTTCCTGCTGTTGTGACCTTTAGCACATATGTGCCTGTTTGAACATAGCGCACATTTGACACTCAAAAGATTTTCAGAATTAGTAGGCTCAGATCATTCAACTTTGGACACCAGCAAAAGCCCAATGAAAAAACATGCTACTTTTTAAATTTCTGTATTCAGGGTAAGTCAACCCATTAGTAATGAACTGTCATATGATGTTGACCCCCGAATCATAAACTCTGTTTTGTCTATCTTGATGTCTTTGTGTGCTTTATAGCGAAGCCGCCGACGTGAGTCGCTTGTTCATAAAACATCTAATGAAACTTGAGAGCACACCCCCAGTGGACAGCCGGCTATGCTTGCTTACATTTGGTTCATGACTTAAAAAATCGAGTTCAGGTGATACCATCTTGGAAGTGTGTCTAGTGACTTTTTTTTTTTTTTTTTTTTTTTTCCCTTTCTTATTGTAGTATCATGAAAATATGCATTTGTAAAGGGACCTCATCTCTTAGATACCTCTGAAAATCATCTATTGATGTCAGTCAATTGTAGACTTGGAAAAAACTGTCTTGTCTTGAGTTTGTGGTTCTGTTGGTGTGGTGGATGCATCAAAGGTCTCCTTTTAACTCATGGTTTGCGGGGTGTGTTTTTTTATTTTTATTTTTTTTATTTATTTTTTTTTTTCTGTTTTGTTTTTTTTTGTTTGGCTCTCATGCTGCAGGAGTGATACCAGATGAATCTAAAGCTCTATCACTGCTCGCTCCAGCCAATGCCGTTGCAGGATTGTTGCCAGGAGGCGGGCTTCTCCCCACACCCAATCCAATGCCATCTGTAAGTGTTTGTCCTACTTTTAACATAATGTAAGAGGTGTCTATAAAACAAGGACCATGTAACTGAATACTGTATTCACCCTTTTGATTCCTTTGCCCTACAGATTGGTGGCGTAGCACTGGGTGGTCTGGGAGGGCCTGCCATGGATGCTATGGCAGCATTGGGCATGCCTGGACCCAATATGAACCCTCAGGTTTGACACACCTCTCACTCAAAGCTGCTGAAAAACACTGCACTTTATAGTTGTCTTATTTACTCATGTCAAACTAGGAACTGACTGAATGCATTTTCTCTTCAGTCTTTGTCAGCCGAGCAGCTTATGAAGCTTATGGCATCAATGGATCCCAAGTAAGCGTCTGAAACTCTCCAATGCAGACTTCCGATTACTTCAGGATTTCTTTTTTTTTTTTTTAAAGCATTTTCTGTAACAGGTTATACTTGAGCCCTAATCAGTGACTACAGGGCACAGGTGCTTAGCTGCTCACTGCAACACTATTTGCAGGTTGAACCCTCTGGCCGCTGGGTTGAACCTGAACCCTGGACTCAAGACAGACGCATCAAACAAGGAGATTGAGGAGGCTATGAAGCGGGTGAGAGAGGCCCAGTCTCTAATCTCCGCTGCCATTGAGCCAGGAAGTGAGTGCTAACCTCATTATGGACATGAGGAAATAATTATGGACAGTCTCTTTGACCGCAGAGTGGCCAAACATACCTGTCCACAGGTCAGATACACCTTGTGTAATGTATTGCATGGTTTTATGTTCATTGTCTCTTTCAGATAAGAAGGATGACAAAAGGAAGCATTCGAGGTCGAGTTCAAGGTCACGGAGAAGGAGATCGAGGTCCCGCTCCAAATACAGGTTGGAGGAAAATACTTCTGAAACAATCATGCACACTGAGGTTGCCCTCTCCAAAAAAAAAAAAAGTTTAATTTAAGCATTAAGCATCACCATGCTCTTAAGATTTTGAGCCAGCATTGTTTTGTTAAAACATGCTGTGTCGCAGGCGTTCAAAGAGCCGGTCACGGCGAAGGTCTCACTCCAGGAGCAGGAGGAGGTCGAAGAGTCCAAGGAAGAGGAGATCTCACTCCAAAGACAGGAACAGACGGTCCAGAACAAGGTGAGCAGAGTGACGAGCAGTACTTGTTCTCAAAAAGTGGGAAAAGGGATTGGGGGTTACAAAGGGAAAATAACATGGTCTCAATACAGTCTCTGCAATGAGAAGTTTTGAGACAAGTTTGCTCTTCTAGACCATTTGGTTTTTGATGATTCTCAAGTAGGGATCGGCGGAAAGAGGACAAGAGTAGGAAGCGCTCGAAAACCCCACCGAAGAGCTACAGCAGTGCCAGGCGTTCGCGCAGCGCCAGCCGGTATGTACTGACAAGGTGCTCAGCGCACATGGACACAAAATAACACGTCTTCAGTTGAGGGTTTTTTCTTTTCCTCCTTCAGCAGACACCACCGGAGGAGCCGCAGTGCCTCCCGCTCGCCAAAGAAGTCAAAATCTCCCAAAAAGAGACTGTCTAGATCTCCTTCTCCCAGGAGGTATGGCTCAGGTACCCCCCCCCTCCCCCTGCAGATTCCAGTGTTTTGACCCCTTTGACCTATCATTTGAACTGTCGCTTAGACATAAGAAGGAAAAGAAGAAGGAGCGCGAACGGGACCGCGAACGGGACCGCGAGCGGAAAGACGACCGCAACCGAGACAAGAGGGAGCGCTCCACCAGCAAGAGGAGCAAAGACAAGGAGAAGGAGCGAGACAGGAAGACGGATGGCGAGAAGGGCGACGTCAAGGTACCGTACACGTCCTCACAGCTCCTGCGCTCAGGGGTGCCAAACGTGGACTCGGCTAACGTGACCCCCCTCCTATCGCAGGTGACGAGGGATTATGACGAAGAGGAGCAGGGCTATGACAGCGAGAGGGAGGAAGAGCGGGAGAGGAGCGTGGAGACGATGCTGTCCCCGCAGGTGGTCGGCGCTCGGGCCGACAGCGCCGGGAGAGGGGAGTCAGATGGCCACAGTGACGAGCCGCAGGACGAGGACATGGACATGAGCGAGTGACACGGTGGCGGCCCTGTTCACTGATCGGAAATTAGCGCTGCCTTTCCTCCCACAGTGTTTTTGGTTAGAGTTGGGGCAGGGGTGGCAGTTCTTAGATCAGTGGGGAAGGTCATGGGCACCTTGAGCCAGAATCTGTGGAGTATTCCTCTACTTATCTAGCTATGTCCTCCTCCGAACTACTGTACTTGTAGTCTTATGTCCTCATTCACATTTTCGAGCCTTTACTCCTTCCAAATATCCTGTTGAGACTTGGAATGATGTTACTTTAGGTTAGACTAGACACCTTTTGACACTAAAGAGATCATTGGATCGTTTGTAGGATATTGCATCACAAGACACTGACTTGCTTTTGATTTAAACATTCTCACAATCAGGTGGTGTTTGAAATCCCATGTTTTTTAATAATCGTCAGGCCTACTGTATGATACTTTGTCATTTTAAGTCTTTGCAGAGATGGTAGTGGGTTACCAATGACATTAACATGGCTTTTTATTTGTGATTTTTAGTTTAAAGTCATGACTGCTAATAGTATTACAGGTTAATTCAAATGTGTGCTGCAGTTTCTTTAGATTAAAAATTGTTTAATACTCTTAACTCGTCTTTCCTATCATCTATTGTAGATTACTTAGAGAATGGTTACCTGTATTGTTTGCAATATGAAAGTTGAAAATAAAACTAACTCAGTGTCCATCATATGAATTTATTCAGTGACAAACGTTTAATCTAAAATACGATGGTTAGAACTGTAAGAATTTTACATTTGGTAAACACTAAACTACGCTGGCTTTTATTAACACTACTTCTTAAAATTTCCATTTCACTTGTCATCCTACCTTGCTCAGGGAGGTCACTGCTCCCCCAGATCTCTGCTTTGTAAAGCCCTTTCCTGAATTCTCCACCACAGCTTTCTCTGCAGTCCTTTCTGGAGGCAACTGGAGTTAATCATTAAATATTCACAGCATCATCCAAGGACTAATCAACTCAAAATCCACATTTTTAGAACACACTCTCTCTCTAAAATAGGGAGGGGGCAGGTGGGTTGGTTGGATTTTGAGAGCTGTAGAGATTGTGTATAGACGAGAGAGTCCAGTTCATTGAAAAACGGGATTGCATGATATCTCGTGTCTTAAAAACAGCTATTCAAAAGTGATTTGGTACACAGACATTTTATTAAGTATAATCCTTTATGAAAAAGTGTGGCATACAAGGTTTTCATTGTACAACTAGTTTGTCCATGTTTTTCTGTCAAAACCAGGTTCAGAGTTCAAGGCGCAAACTAAAGTCTAGAGAAAAACAACAAAAAGACCTGAAGCTGGTAGAAAAGAAATGTCTACAAGAATTTGCCACACTAACCAGTAGTGAGGCTTGGAAGCATATTAAAACTTGTGGCCACTTGAAGGCCAAAATCCAGTGTACATTAAAAAAAGGAAACACACTGGTTATATAAATAAAATATTTCTATTCAGAACCATTCTAACGATGTTTGCTGGTGCAAATTTGACCATTCTTCTGTTTTCTTCTGCTGCACACAGCAAAAGCCTCAAGCCAAAATCTCCAGTTAAGGAAGTCACATATATATATATATCTTAGGGGCTAATTAAAAATGTACTCAAACATTTTTTTATACACTACTACCTTACCAAATGGCTGTCAGTATAGGTGTCAAAAATTCTAATCTCGAAAGTGTTATATCTACATCCATTGATAAAGATGGAAATAAACAATGCATTTGCATTCAATGGCTGAAGTCCAGCTAAGAGGTCTAAACAAAAACTATATAGATTGATCTGAAATCATACACGTTTAAGAAATGAATGCCTGCCACTGGGACGAACGCAACAGGAGGGGGTTCCGGAGTGTTCAGCCATCCACTAGCTGGGCGGCATGAGTGTAAACAGGTGTGTGCCCATTGGGGAACTGGGGTGGTCCCACGCAGTCAAGGGTGAAACAGAAGAAGAGATGACCAATCACAGGGCATCATACAAACCAAGGAAAAGAGGCGTAACAGAATAATTCCGTATAAAGCTTTGCGTAAAGATGGAGTGTTCCTCCACACCCTACTACGAAAGGACAGTTTTCCAGGCGCTTCCTGAAACACAAATGACCAAAAGAACTCCTATCCTAATAGAAGTATTTACATCTGTAGAAAGAACATACCGATTATATTTTGTGACAGTTTTCATACAACGCAAATCATATACAGGTAATTTTCTCCCCCACCATTGTACAGACACACATTTTCTTTTCCTTTATGTGAAGAGTACAATTTTGTAACGTTTTTTTTTTTTTTTTTTCTTTTTTCTTACAAAGATATATGAAAACAAGGCTTACATAAATACAGAACTTATAATGCCTGATTTCCTGCCATTCGGACTGGGAGGGTTTCCACCTTCAGGATATTGTGTTTCTGATGCATTATCACTGTGTACAGAGAGCTACACTGGAGTGTCTGCAGTTCTGAGAGGGTGGGAGGAAACCCAGAGTGCACTGGAACGGTGCCTGTTCATGCTCCTCACTACACCATTAGGGCAGCCGGCAGCTCTCATCCGCACACTGAGGTTCTGGGCGCGGTTTCACTCAGTGTTACTACACGACGGTTTGGCGCAATCCCTCTAGACCAATATCACAGTATTTTAGACAGGAAATTAATTCTGCCTGCATTTCTAAAGCCAAGTGTGACACTTTGATCCTCAGAGATGACGCTCATATCAGGGCTCACAAGTTGGATAGTTGTTGTTCCCCCCTGGAGAGTACATCGATCTGGCATGTTAGAGGAGAACACAGAAAGGACACAGAAACTCGGGGTGGAAGGAGACAGATAGGGAGAGAAAGGAGGGGTGGAAAACAGGCAATGTGTGTGTGTGAGAGAGAGAGAGAGAAGAGAGAGAGAGAGAGAGAGAGAGAGAGAGAGAGAGAGAGAGAGAGAGAGAGAGAGAGAGAGGTCAGAGGTCTGGGAAGCGACTGGGATCCTCTTTGTAGTCGTTGGGGATGGTAAAAATGGACTCCTCGAATTCGTCATAGCGGAACTCCTGAAAAGTCACGGTTGCCGTGATGGTGGGAAACACCGGGATGTCTGAAAAGTCCAGCAGAAAAGACCTTTCATTTGGGTTCCTTCACATGCAGGAATCAAACACGTCAAACCCCACACAAAAAAAAACTCATTAACTTAACCAAACATCGCGTGTAAGAGAATTTGGCCTCGTCTCACCTAATTTTACCGGGAAGCCTGGCGGTAGTTTCATCTGAACAAATTCTCGGAGTTTATTAAAGTGCTTGAAGGGGGCAATCACTTCCAAAACATTCAATAATCTGGGGAAAAAAGAAGATGAAATGTCTGCTGAATCTTTACTGACAAACACCACAAAAACCCCCTCCATGTCTAGACATGTGATTTATTTGGCTACATGTGGCCCAGGTTGGTGCCTTGCATCACCAACACTGAGAAAAACCGCTGGATAATTGTTGATTTGTGTACATATTTCATTTTGAAAGCTTCTTTCCAACACAGGTTTTTATTAAAAGAACAGAACCACTTACGACTCAATGCCCAGAGGGAAGTCTTGACTCATGGCTACAGTTGCTTTGAAATTTTTCTTGTTCTCTTTGCACACAAGCTCCCTTCCCAGGTGGGGGGCCCTGATTGACAGAAGAACACAGGGAACCATCAGTGGGAGAAAAAGATCTACTGAATCCAACTGGTCATTTGTGGCTGTTAAAAATAGCAATTCTCATTTCTGACATGAATAACGGGGCATGAGTGAAAACGCGGAGCATGGAGCCGATCTCAAGATTGTTTCAGAGGTCCCAACAGCGCCATCATTTGCATGAAACGGTAAATACCGATATAATGGCTTACTAAAACGCAAGACAGTGTAACGGCTATGGCTTCACTGACAGTTTAAAGACAGGACGCCGTATGGAACTCACTTCCCAGCCTCAGCTGTAATGTACTCTTCCCAGGAAATGGAGCTCGGAGCAGGAGCAGTCAAGGACTGTCGTCTGGCCGGCTACGGACAAAAGAGAAACAGTGAGAGGGAGAAAGGGAAAGAGAGGGTGTTTGTGTGAGAAAAAAAAATAATGACAGTAAATTATATGTTGATTGTAAAATGATTCAGCAGGTGTTTTGGTTTGCCAAAACTGTCAATGCTGCAGAAGTCACATGCTCAGTTTCCTGTCATCTTCATTAAAGAACCCTTAAAACCTAAAATAATTATAAACCATGTCACGTCAGTGAATTCCACCATGCCTTGATGACAAAAGACATTTTAAAATCAAGCCTAAAGCCTTTACATGGAGATAGAAACACTGAATGCTGAGCTAAAATACGTTTCAAAATTTGTAAAGGAGCAGTGCAAAATTTGAAAACAAATTTCATTCTTGATGATACATGATTAAATTGTTAAAACTGAAAATGAACCAAGGATATAATCAGTTTTCAAGAAGCCATTTGATCTCTCAGTTCATTCAAGTTTTTACATTCACTTTGAAAAGATTCGATGTCCAGGGAGGCATAAGACGGTATTATTTGGTGATGCTGAAATCAAGCTCATGTTAGCAAAGTGAGATGGAAATGTCCAAGTTAAAGTGGCAGCTAGTTGATCTTGGTTGGCTGTATTAAGTTCTGTGTTCCACTGCTTCTCCTGTGAGGTATCCAAATGTATTTGGGAAGCTCATCTAAAATTGGAAATGAACAGAGGTTGAACGGCTTTTTGGAAATGGATTATATGCTTACTTGAAGTTCTAAAATTCCATTGCACATCTTCAAACATGAACTAAATTTTCAACTTTTAGAATGCTCCTTCCTAAACCTTAAAATTTAAACTTTCAAAATTCAATTTCTAGGGGTACGATACAAATTCAGAATAGCAGCATTAAAATTAAAATCACATTTTTAAAAACAACGTGACTCCAGCTCAACTCGGAATAAACCCCTAAGCAGAGCAGGAAGAGGCGGAGCCCGAGACGAGCGGACAGGCAGGTCTTCTATTTTAATCTTCAGCAGGAGCTGTACAAGATCTCCAGGATCTCCAGCATCACCAGGGAGCTCGGAGCTCATCTCAGAGACCGCCCCCACGTCTCTGCCGCTCCAAGTTCCAAAAATAGGGGCCAGGCTACTCTAATACCCACTGCTGCTATTAACCCAGATTCCAGTGTTGTGGAACATTCAGCTCCCCCTACCCTTCTTAAACACGAAGAGCCAATCGCTTGAGGAAAAAAGACGACGATTATGTCACCGGTCCAAATAAACCGCCAGAAACGCACGCATGTACGTCCGATTACCACTCATTCTTACGGTTATCTCTGCAGGACAAACGGTCTGTTGTACACACCTGCGGCTGTCGTGCCAAGATACCAGCCTGCACTAACCGGACACCAACATTTGTTCCAAACTGTCCGAGTGCTTCAAAGCTGGCCAGTACTAAAAAAACATACACACTCAAAAGGCCCAAACAAAGATGGAAGGTGCATAACATTCACACAGTTAGGAGTTTCAACTACTGCACACCATTCAGCCCGTCATTAAAGTGACAGATGAACCCATAGTGTTCTAGCAGCCAGAATACAAGCCACAGGAACAAACTCAAAGGCAAAGGCAGCGTTACGCTTAGGACGATGTCAGGTGCAGATGAAAGCACCGCATGGGTTAAAGCCTCTCTCAGCTACCTGAGTTTCCCAGTCCTGAATGGGCAGCCATGTTTTCTAGCACTGCCTCATTGTCCACCTCCTCCCCGTCTCTTCACATTTCCAAGGAGCGCACAAATTCACTCATCTTCAAATTATTCAGTTACAGTCTGCAGAAGAGCTGGTCATTTTTTTTCATCCCCCTCCACTCTCACGCTGGCGCGTTCGTGAGGAACGGCTCGGGCATGCCAACTGGCCGGGATCCTTGGTGCAAAGGCAGCATAAGACAAGGAGGCGGAAATCGCGTGCGGTTTCCATGGCGCCGGCTCACACTGTGAAACCACGGCAACGGAATGGAGGAGTGCTGACTCACTTCGAAGTTCTGCTCGATGAGGCTCCCCCCTTTGCTAAGGCTCTCCATGATGGCCTTGTTCCTCAGAATGTCCTCCTCACTCAGGTGTTCCCTCCGCTTCCTGGATTCTAGGACCAGGCCGTTGACCAGGTAGAAATCGGCTAGGAAATTGCCAACACGCTCCTGCAGAGAAACAACATGAGGTGGGGTGCAGCGGTCAAATTCTCTCATACACTACAAATGCCTCAAATAACAAAACACCAAAAAAAAACAAAAAAACAAAATCAGGCCTGAAAAACAAGGTTTGTTTTTTTTTCCCCTCATCTGGTAAACGAGCCTGAGGAGGACTCACGGTTTTGTCTTCGCGGAAGAGCCACCCTGTCTGCGCTCGGGAAAAGGTGATGGACTTGGTAGAGAGGGTGGCTGAGTAGATGTCGCTGCTCATCAAGATGTCCACCTCTTCCTCTGTCTCCATCTCCGACTCCTAAAGAGCCGAGAGGCATAGGGGTCAGGACCACGGCGCCGGTATCCAGCGGAGGGCGGGACTGTGCCGTGCCGCACTCACCTCGTGGTGTATCCGCTGGTACACCTTCTGTTCATTGTCGAGCACCACGAAGGACTCGGAGGGGATGGCGTCGCCATTGAAGATGAAGCTCAGGTCCCCTCTCTGGCATTTCATATCCGTGAAGTCGATGAGGGTAGTGTCCAACCTGATACAGCGGGAGATGGCAAGAGACGGACAGACAGGCACAGATGGAGGCAGCAGGAGATTGAGACAGCAGGACATAAGAGAAGGTGATAAAACCTCCTAAACACAAAATGACAACAGCTTAGGAATAAGCTCGACCACAAAGCTACACGTGAGCAAAGACAATCCAAATGTTTTTTTAGCCTCCACCTCTGCCATCATGCAAAACAAAAGGGACACTAAGGGACTAAAGGCACACTTTGAATAATTACAAAGCTGGGGGAGAACAGCTTGTTCAGAATCTCCAATATAAAATCTAAATAAATTACCATAACATTCTTTTTGCTCTTTCTGCATTTCTGAAATGCTGCACATAAATACATTCCGGGGAGATTTGATACCATGCTGGTGGGGCCAGAAGTGGATCCGATATCCTAGAAGCCTGGAATATAGTTTATAGTGTCATATTATGCCCAGCATTCTCAGGGGTCCTCCGAGACACTCTGAAGTGGACAAAATGGCGCACAGGAAAAGCTGGTCAGTGTGTGCTCCCAAGGAAATCTTGAATCTTGATTGTTTTGCTAGATGCAGACAAGCAGGACTTGCAAAAGTGTTGCCAGTGAGCCAGATGGCAATGGAGAAAGGGGCTCTTTGACCGCAGGCTACTACTAAGCACCCTGAGGACGAGACAAATCCGGACAGGACCCATATAGAAAGCTCCGTCCCATCATGGCATTATTATCTGAAGAGAAGCAACAGGCCGAGTCATTTCTCAGCCCCGCCAATGCTGGGATTTCGCACTCCAATGGGCGCTGTTGTCGGTCGGGCTGCGCCAGGCCACAGACGGCTGAAGACTCGGGTGTACGTGTGCATGTGTTTACCGGGCTGCTGTTCTGACCAGTAGCTCCGGGTCCCATATTCACTAATGCTGATGAACGGCATCATTGAGGCTTACATGACATTAGACTGCCCTCGCCCGAGTGACTCATGAGCAGTGAAGCATGCGCTACAAAGAGGCTCAGACATAACACTGGCCTACTACTGAGACAGCTGCCTACTCCCATTAACTGTGGCGACCATAACAAGCCAAAAGAGGCTATTCCAATCGGTCCAAATCTAGAGGTTAGATAGCCTGAAGGAATTATACAACAGACAAAACAAAGTACATTTTTAAAATGCAAAGCAATGTGGTGAGAACAACAATTGCAAAGCGGAACACCATTCTTTTGCCAAACGGAACATACCTGATATTTATCCCCTGCTTGTAGATCTTGCAGGCATCAGAGGGCAAAATTCTAGACAGTAAAGGCACTGATGGGAGGAGAGATTAAGAACTCCTTTAGTCAAAGAGTGGACACTATTTCTCGCTTCAACAATACATGGAGTACAGAAAGTCTAGATTACTCAAGTTTCAGTACAAGAGTAAAAGGATTCATCAGAACTGAAAAAGAGCGAGTCACTGCACGAGGCAAAGTAAAAACAAATATATTAGGCCTTATTGCTTTGTCACTGGCTGACCACTAGAGGTTCTGCTAACCACTCCCTCTGAGCGAGGCCACTCCCACAGAGAGAGGTTCTGCTAACCACTCCCTCTGAGCGAGGCCACTCCCACAGAGAGAGGTTCTGCTAACCACTCCCTCTGAGCGAGGCCACTCCCACAGAGAGAGGTTCTGCTAACCACTCCCTCTGAGCGAGACCACTCCCACAGAGAGAGGTTCTGCTAACCACTTCCCCTGAGCGAGACCACTCCCACAGAGAGAGGTTCTGCTAACCACTTCCCCTGAGCGAGACCACTCCCACAGAGAGAGGTTCTGCTAACCACTCCCTCTGAGCGAGACCACTCCCACAGAGAGAGGTTCTGCTAACCACTTCCCCTGAGCGAGGCCACTCCCACAGAGAGAGGTTCTGCTAACCATTACCTCTGAGCGAGGCCACTGGCCAATAGAGTTGGCTCTCTGGTGCACCCTTTCTTTCCCACCAATCCCTCTGTCTAGTCTGTGCATCTGATGTAATCCCTCTCTGCGCCGCTGTGCTTTCATGAACTAATAACAGCTAGATGCTGTCCTGCCACTGTCCGCGCTTCACTATACCATAAAGCTACATACGGCCTGCTGAGATCCAGGGGCACTGTCTGAGATCCAGGAATCTACAAATAGAGGAACTTACCCCAGCTTTGAAAATCCCAGTGAAGCTCCAAATAGAAGTCCCCAAGCTGAAAAGAAGAACACGGACTCACTGTGATGTTTTTAAATGCTTTCATCTCCAATAGCACTTCACATCAGTCATCAGATGCTACCCGAGCAGTCTGCAGTCGGTCCTGCACACTAGTGCTCAGACCAGCCCAGGGAAGTTCAACATTACAGCAGGACTCGTTATGGGGTCCAGACACACACCAGGCATCAAGCATACTAAACACAGAGACTTATCCGTGCGTGCGTGTGTCTGTGACTGGGTGGGATAAAAAAAAAAAAAATTTAAAAAAAAAAGTGTGAGAGAGGAAACGGTATCAAAAAATAATAATGTATGCCAGCGTGTGTGCGCGCATCATGCAGATTCACAGACTGCCCAGAGGAACCTGCCGAGGCTTCATGCCTGCAGACAAGCAACCCTGAGCGCTTTCAGTTGGGCCAACATGCCGTGTACTGGAGGAACTAGCTGGCACACAGAGCCAGAGGTCTATGCAGCCCCAACAACTGGGGGTGGTGTGTGGTGTGGTTACCTCTTTAAGGGCTTTGAGCAGCCGCGGCCTCTTGTCCTCCACGCTCTCTCTGGACTGCTGCTTCAGCTTCCGTAGCAGTGCTGTGACTGTGGACACACAAAGGCACGCACTCGTGAGAAAAAGGCACAGGCTCACAAGGCAAAGGTGAGCACTCAAGTGAGAAAGGCACGTGCCCTGGTGAGACAGGACCCCAGCTCTCCATGCCAATCATGCCCCAGGGCCGGACATCACGCCACAGATGGCGAGTTTCACTGTCAGTGAGGACTGTAGTTCAAGAGAGGGTTCACACTTCTTGTGCTTTTCGCTTGACCTGAAACCAAAGCAGACCGTGAGCCACTGTTGCACTTTTCGATTGCTTAGGGCTTCCGTTGGTCCACTGAACCAAAAGACATGAGCAAATGCTCAGCCTAAGTGGCAAGTCAGACGGTTACAAAAATATATGGATCCAAGAGCAAACATTTTACTTCACGGGAAATTAGCTTGACCAGCCCAAGCCCTTTGCTTTATGGCTACAAGTGTATCAATGCCCACGCATTTGTCTGCAAGTCCGTACAGTGAGAACTTCAATCGATCCCCATGAACAGTCTGCCAATTACCAACGGAGCTCGTGCTGAAAGGAGCACATGGAGAATTAAAACTCATCAAGCAGAACAGGTGAAGTTTCTCAGTCTCGTCTCAATGTCACTGAATTTGAATCTCTCTCCACCAGTTAACGGATCCATCACCTGTCAGCAACAACATGAGGTAGATACAACAGCATTTGCAGTGGTTATTACTATAACCACTGCATCATAATAATTATATAAGCTTATTAAAGGCATTCAGAGGGGACACATTAGTAGGATATGGAGGAAGCTTGGGTCAGCCCTAACCAAACCCTAGACTTGCCCAGTCTAAGTCTCCTGACTGGTCACACGGACGCCGGCTTCATGAACTTTGGACTTGTCTTCTGTGACATCTTCTGAAGTGTCAACGTCATCACACTGAACCCTGCAAGGCTGCACTGCTGCAAGTGTTTAAAAAGTGCTGAGGGACTTTAGCTCGAATTGTATCCATGGTTAACAACTATGGCAAAATATGCTACCAGAAGCAAGACGTGCACAACTAGCACTGTTGCTGTTGTTTACGTTATTGTGCATTTAATAACCAGTGCGGAAACGCCGTGGCAGAGGGTTGGATTACCTGATCCCATCTTCTCGGGTTCTTGCTCTCCAGGTTAGAGCTATGCAGTTTATCTTAACACAAATTACAGAATATGTTAGTGCCATATTTAGTGAACGTTTTGCTACTGAAGTTCAGCAGTTAAAATTTAAAAGAGCTGTAATTCAACACACATCATCCCACATGTAAAATACGCTAAGTAAACTACAATAAAAAGATGTGATCAAAATCATTCCTCTTTTGTTCATGTAGTCACATGCATGTTCAAGCAATTCCAGCAGATAAAGTGCTGCAAGTCTGGACATTTCAACTGGGCATCTGAGTAAACTCACGACACTGGCGAGATACAGGGGCAGTGGCTGAGGTTGAAGCACTAGCCATGTTTAGCACCACAGGGCACAGCATAGGAGACCGGCACGAGGGAGACTTGCGGAGATGCTGACACAAAAATCCCTCTTTAAATAGACTGGCCGCAGCCAACGCGCCAGCAGACTAAGAAATTGTACCCTATGACTTGCGCGCAAGTCGGTAGACGTCAGCAAGAAGCTGCACTTGCGTCAGAACAAAGGCAATAACAGGCTCTGCTGGGAACTTGGAGAACGTAGGCTGCACACTTTGCCCCAGTGCTTCACACTTCAACAATATTACCTAATAGAATTTCAGCTCTTGTTACTTGCTGTGTGTTGCAATCAAAAGCATAGGCGGGGGAAAAAAAACCCCAATGTTTATACAGCAGATGAAAAAATTCTCTCTCTGCGATACTCTGCCTGGTGATTAGCCGCTCAAAGCCCTCAGTGCTCAGTGAGGTTGGGGTCGCCTCTTTCAAGCTTGTCGTTTTCAGAGGCGCCTGGAACATGCCGCCTCACAGATGCAAACGGCACCGCGGCCCTGTACGAATGACGCGGCCCGGGCTCGTGGGAGTGGCCTAACTCACAACAGCACGCCACCCGAAGAGGGGTCTCATCATCTTCACCGTCTCTCCGCAGGGAGCAACTGCCCCACCACCTGTCCATGCGTGTCCAGGAGTACGCTTTGTTTACACACCTGTTTCCTTACTTGTGTGTTCATGTGAAATGCAAATCTGTGTTTAGTTTAGCTAGAGTGTGCAAAGCTTTTGTAGAAAAGTATATAAATAGCATAAGGAAAAATGTAAGGTTGGAATCCGTCTGTAAAGGCATTACGAAAAGACAAAATGAGAAGACCAAAACCGGCAGCTTTCATTGTCTCACGCACACTCCGCCTCCAAACCAGCTTCCTACCAATGGCACGCACTCGGCTTCTGGCAGAGCAGACGTAAACATGACTCCAAGCGTTTGTGTCCCGACATGACTCGCAGCGCGACGTCCAGCGACTCTCGCCACAAAACCTCCAACCAAGGCATGCTAGAGAGACTGCTGCTAGTGCGCCGGGTTCAGAGCAACATGGCACCCCAGCAGATAAAGGACTTCCTCTGGCTCACATCCCATTACTGACTGGCCTTGTTAAAGCTTCGGCTGACAGCGGGTGGATATCGAGGCCGGGCAAAGCCTGCGGACCAGTGAGGAGCTCCATTTCTGGCTGGGCAGGCAAACGGCCTCCATCCAAAGGCAGCTTTCCGTCCCAGAGCGGAGCAACATGTGATGGATCTCTCTGCAAGTTAAGAAAAGCTCAGAAAACCACTAATTGCCTTTTGCTCAAAGGAGTACTTTTATTAAGCTTAAATCAGCAGTCTAGGAGTGACTGTTGGCTCAGCGCTTCACTCTCAGGGGTAAGTAAGATACACATGGGATTACACATCTTGCAGAGACTCCTTGTTACACAGAGACTAGTTACCATATAGGGTTTGTTTTTCTTATTGGAAACTTTTTCAGAACCACTCCACCATCTCCCTCAGCCGTTGCCCTGTCTCAAAAGCAACTGCCCTGCCCACAGAACTGACCATCTATCCAAATTAGGGTCCTAACTTTACTAGTTAATCAGACCGATGCATCTCTGACTATTGTACATTAATGGAGTGCACTCACAGAGGTCAATGATTTTTGTAAAGACAAAATAGCTCTTTACAAAAAAAAAAGAAAAGAAAAAAAAATTGCTCATTTTTATTAAAATGAGGCACTACCGCACTACTATGGTTTTTCTGTCGCATTGTGTCTGATCTACCTTAACAAACTAAATATTGACTTAATGAGTGAGTCGCATCATACATCGATGACCCATGATATGATGGTCATATGTTGCCATATCACCCACCCAAACGTTGGGCTGGAGATCACATCTGGAGTGTTCACATCCTCTAGCCTCGCTCCTCTAGTGTGCTGCCAGAGACGCCAACCACTTACTGGGTTGCAGCACTTAAAACTGGCGACTCAATATCACTTGGATTTTCAGTATTTATGGCGCAATGCTGCCATTGGATTACTGAGCAAGAAGATCACCCTGCAAATAAAACAAAAACCAAAAGTGCAGACGCAGCAGGCAAGCGTCCGTTTTCCTCCCGACAGCCCTGTGATCCAGGTAACTAGTAATCAGAAGGTTGCCAGTTCAAGCCCCATCACTGCCAAGTTCCCACTGTTGGGCACCTGAGCAAGATCCTTAACCCTCAATTACTCAACTTATACTCAGTCATAATTGTAAGTCGTTTTGGAAAAAAGCGTCTGCTAAATGCCATAAATGTAAGTGACAATCTTGTACTGCTACTGGCAGAATTTGAGAGGCTTCGTCTCTCTGAGTGCTGATGACATGGTCATATGTATGCACAGAAATATATTAAATTAAATATATTTAATTAATGTAATATATTAAATATATTATATTAAAAATTCTGACAATGCCCAGATAACACTTTACATTAGTGTTTCCATGTAGCAGGGGGTAGCCTGAACTTAAAATGATCAAGTTTCTTCAAAAATACAATATCATAAAACCCACACATCATCATATCATAATGGCTGATGTTATCGTCATCAATAACATTCTGTATTCCAGAGATTTCTGAGCAAACTGGAGATCAACAACCTAAACTATAATGCACCCATAGCCAACTGGGGCTCCTACCAGATTTTTATTGTGGAAAAAAAAGGCAGATATTAGCACTAGCAGGTGTGTATAAAAATAACCACAAATTAATCCACAAGTCAACAAACCCAAAAGAACTGTACCATCAGAGACATGGTTGCATTTTCCCAACATTTTACTGTAACACTAGAAAAACCAGGATGGGAATAGCAGAAAAGCAAAGAGAAGGAGAGATGATACGACATGAGGGAAGGAGAAAAACAACCAGAGGCAGAGCCCTTGAAAAACCTAAACTAGAGTGCAGGAAGGCAGGGTCAACAACACGTCGAACCCAGTCCGCCTCCACTGACCACGGCCTGAAAATCCCACAACCCTTCACCCCAACATACGTAACTATGACACAACCTTGGGCTTTACATGTGGGCGGGTGGAAGGAAACACCTGCCATCGAGCACGACATCAAAACGGGGTCTGATAGGGGCCGGGGGAGGGAAAGGTCAGGGACAGCTGAATGAGCTCGACTGCTTCTGGCTCGCAGGGCGCGTAGGAGGCTACGGAAAAGCATGTATTCCAACATTCACATTTACGCTTTCGCTTTGAGAAGCCCAGCCAAGGCTAATCTAAGAAAGGAATATTGACACTCTGAGATGACAAGTCCTCCTACTAGCTCTCAGGCATACATTTGCACCCTCACTGAATTACGGACAAAAGAAGCCAGTCATTCATGCACACACACAAGTCAGAACTGAAGGCGCCAACATGCGCACAGCTCCGAGCACTAAAGAAGCATGCTTGTGGTGAGGGGTGGCACTCAGTCTCGACACAATCTTGACTCAACTGTACCATGAAAAGCAGTGATTTCACACGGCATGCTGACATGAAAACAGATCTTGTCTGAACTTCTAAACCTGCCATCCAAATCACTGGTGAGAGGGGGAAAAAAAAAAAAAGTTTTTTGTGCTGTTACATGCGTTTGAAGCTCTTACTTCCCACTTTGAGTCACTAAATTAGAAAAAACAAAACTGCTAGTTAATGTTACAAATGTTACTGGCAGCTTCATTGAAAAACCAGGAAGTAAATATGAAAATAATTTCAAACCTTGTGCATAAAGGAAGCCTGTTCAAAGACTTCATATCCAGACTGTACACGGGATGTATATTTTCACTCCCTAAGAATGATGATAGCTGTTCACATTCTGCAGCTTAACCCTTTAATGTTGCAAACCACAGTGTACACGAAGCTGGGCTAAGATGCATGACCAAAGCGCTTACAGGCACACGCACGCATGCACACACCTTAATGAATTCCTTTTCATCTTATAACCAAGCGACGCTAAGTGGAATTCCCCTCCCCTCAAGCAATTAGCCAAAAGGGTACGACTTCTGAACACAGTGATAATTTGCAGTGTCAACCGAGTTAAGGTCAGCAACAGGTTCACTGGTTTAAAGCACTTAGGTGAAGTGCCCGTCTGACGAGCAGATTCCAAACAAAATGGATGACGCTTGAGAAAACGGCCCTCCAGCACCCATGGCGCGGTGAGGGCGACTTACTCATCTGTCGGTCTCCGTAGCTGATGGCCTCCGCCAAAGGACTCCATCCCTGAGCGTTTTTGACTTTCACTGGTGCATTGTGGGCCAGCAGGAGGTGGGCACATTCTGAAGCGCAAAAAGAGAAGAAATCTGCATTAGGAAACGACATACAAAAATAGAAACGGTGCTTCTTCGAAGGATTCAACTCTTCTGAACTGATCAGTATGAGTCCATTCATATTTAAACACTGAAATTGGGAAGAAATTTCAAAACCATCTTTTATTACACACGCCGAGCCCTAACCAACCCTTAAACTCTAAACCTCTGCATGCGTTGCTAGGGCTTCAGTGTCTTGTTCAGACCGCACACTTCCCTGTTTCAAACACAAAAAGAGGCCCAGGAAGCTTAATTTAACATCACACTGATGCCATAGGCACAAAGGAACAGCTCTAATTTTGTATTAAAGACTCCAACCCCCCAGGGAACAAATCCAACTTTGCAGCTTCAGAGAAGCTAACGAAGCCCTCGCCTGGTAGCCCAGTAACCAAACTAAAACCCAACACCTGTGATTTAAGGGGGGTAGGGGTGGAATGGATGGTTACGGCAATAACAATGCTTAATCCTCCCTCTGAAGCCATAGAAATAACATTTTCTTCTTCTTGCTTGTTCCTCTTTAAACTAGCCAATCACACACAAGAATATTTCCTTCCCTGTGAAAAAGTAGTGGCAAACTGGTGGTTCCTTTCCTACCCACTGTTCCATAAACCCCGTTTGTGAGGAAAATAAGTAAGTAAACACTAGCAGCCAAACAGGTGACCCTGATTCAGAAGAAAAGGACGAGGGGAGAGTGAAGAACAGGCAGCAATGAATAAGCAGTAAGGTAGCTATTAGTAAGGAATGATTCATAACCCACTGCAACTGATTGTGCAAAAATAATTATTTAACAAAAGGCACATCATTGCTCTAGTGGTGCTGAACAAGACATATTTTTTTACTCCCACCCAAGCCTCTGTCAGGCTATGCTTGGCCTATTTAAATCAACACATTAAACGTGGGGAAAACACCCTTTTAAACTTGAGCAAAAATTAATGGGATGACACAGGCTTGATTCATATATTTTCTCTCTCTTAGTAGAACACTGGAAACACATGTTACATTACAGACTTGCAAAGACTGGAGGAACTGATGTAGTTTGTGTAGAAGGAACTGCTGCATACCCTGATCAGCACATTTGTTTCTCTCATTCCTATGCACAATTGATGAGCAAAGTTAGCATGCTAAAAGGCAGAATTGTAACAGAACATATTGAAATGTATGCTCCCTTTCTGTTGTCTTACGTGTTGACTTATGTATACCATAATAAAAAACCTGCTTGGTAGATGTAGTGTGAAGTTGCCGAATGCTTCTTTAAAAAAAGTTGTTATTCAGTTTGTTTATTTTTCTTATCCTTTTGATATGTCGATATATATTTTTTGTCAGAAAATTAACCGCATTATTTAATGTTCATGTCAGAGCTTTCTGGGGAACTTTCCTAAAGAGTCCTCGGGTGACTACTTAGTTTCAGAAGGCCTACCAAATTTCCAAATCTTAACTCGAGGTTAAACAAAGCCAGTTACAATTCTAAGAAAATTAAACACCTGCTGCCTTCCCACTCAGAAAACCAGAATGCAAATACTTGCAGCATTTTGTGACCCTTTCTTAATGTAAATCCAGTTCTTGTTTTCTGTTTATATTACTGCTTAAGAATAACGCATTATCTTTGTAACAAGCTTACGAACGGGAATACTATCTGGGAACATCTGCAGCTGGTGACAGAGAGAAGAGGACTTATTTTCCCAGCGGTACCACAGATGTCAGTGTGCCCCAGTGAATTGAATGTGGGTGTAAACGTCAGAGCCTGCATTTGGAAAGGCCACTCTGGCCTACTGCAGCCAAAGTGCATTACCACACAGTGCATTACCACACAGTCACCACAGACAGTCAATCTTGCATGATGATGCAAGCACGTCCTTTCCCGGTCCCCCGCCCCCAGGCCTGGATTGTGTATTAATGACAGCGATGAGCAGATGTACTGTACTTAAAGAGCAGACTTTCATGGCAAACGGCTCGGCCTCTCCCCGTCAGGCCAGCCAGGCTTTCAGCCTGGGCTCCGCTTGGCTCACCCTTCATCAACTGAGTGAACACAAACAGGACGGCTGGACCGGTGCCTGGTCACCAGTGTCACGGTGGACCTCGCCATCCCGCTCACCCAGGAACCCTGACTGCATGTGCGTGTGGGACGCCGACAGGGCACTAGGCTCAGTGTTTCAGCCGCAAAGCTTGCTCCGCCACCTTTTTTCTGTGTGTGTGTTTCTCTCCCTCCCTCCCAAAAACAAATGACAACGGTGAATTATACTTTCACTATGGGTTCAACCAGAAGAGACATTGCTTATCCATATGATTTTAGACCAAAACATAAAACTGCTGAATATTAAAGTGTGCTCAGACGATTTAAGTAATGGACACATCAGACATGAAGGTGACTGAAAAGAAATTAAGGGATCATTTGTGGCTAAATATGTACCAGGGTTACTGTAATAATAAATATTTTATTGCAATCACTTAACCAAATCAATAATTTTAAAAGTTTTAACTGAATCATTAAAAGCTTGTAATATATTACTTCAATTAAAAGGATTGTATGCACTCATAAGCCACCTGTACATTATTTATTTAAAAGTCCTGTATTTATAATACACTCAGAGAACCATAAGCATTCACCGACTACACAAATACGCTATTTGTAGAGCTCGGGTGGGATCTGTATCTATATTTTGTAGTCAACCATAAAATATTTTCTGTTATGGTATATGATATCTGGGGGAAAATACAGACCCATGTAAATACATCTAAATGCATAGAAATGTGTTTAAACAGTTTGACTTCAGGTATCAGTTCAACACAATGTCATCACACAGCCTGGCTACAGTTCATTCAGGACTGGACATCTTTTTATGATAAACTCATTTCAGCCCATTGACAGTGGAACACTGGTCTATTTGCATTTAATTTAACTACTTAAAAGTAGAGAAAGCAAAGTATAAAAGCAACTGTCCCACATTCACGTGGAACTGTCAACTGTCCCCACTGTCCCAAGAGTAAAAGCAACTGTCCCACATTCACGTGGAACTCCAGTTCTGGCTTACCTTTATGTCCCATCATCACAGCCAGATGAAGAGGAGTGTTTCCTGAGGAAGAGAAGATGCATGAATGACCACTCTAGGCGACTGAACACCTTATCCCACTTACAACCGCCACAACAGTCACAGCGCATCAGACATGAACATGGCAAGAAAGGCTGTATTTCAGCAATGAACACTTCATCATATAATTAGACTGACAAATTTTGAGGATTGCAAGAACAGTATACACTAGGCCCAGAAGACAAGCCTTATTGCTTCCCGTGTCATATTAAACTTAGTATAGTACCATAGTAGCTAGGAAACTGCTGTTATATATTAAATTAATATAAGAATATAAGAGAATATTTCAAGACTACACTCTACGAGGCAGCTCAAAAAAGCCATGTACTTGTTGGCATGGCCTATATGGCCTAGTTTTACTGCCACTTCGGAATAAGCAAAATATCAACTGAGCAGAAACCAAAAAATGAACCTGTACCACCAGCGGGGCATGTTAATACATTTAATGAGCTTAGCTGACTATGGCAATTTATCAACTGAGGAACATTTTCATTTTTGTCATGTTATCCATAAAAATACACATTTTAAATGACTGACAGAGAAGTGGCTTCTTAATGGCACTGTAAACACTATCCGCTAAGGCAAGGTCTATGTTTGGTTCCCAACATGGGACACTCATAGGTGCTTATTAGGGAAAAACAATTCTATGACAAATTCATTTTCATATTCACAAAAATATTCAGTCTGTTTTGATGCAGCGCTGAAACCCCTTTTAGAAGGCCTACCACATTTCCAAATCTTAACTCGAAGTTAGAATTCTAACTGGCTTTGTTTAAGAAAATTAAACACCTGCTGCCTTCCCACTTAGAAAACCGGACTACAAATACTTGCATTTTGTGACCCTTGCTTAAGGTAAATCCAGTTCTTGTTTTGTTTATATTACTGCTTAAGAATAACGCATAAAGGTTACAAACGGAAATACTATCTGGGGAAAGAGGACTTATTTTCCCAGCAGTACCACAGATGTCAGTGTGCCCCAGTGAATTGAGTGCAGCGCTGAAACCCTTCGCTAGGTTACGTAGGCCAAAGTCAGTCATTAAGTGGTCAGCGGGCCAA
This sequence comes from Electrophorus electricus, assembly GCF_041902795.1. Taxonomy (NCBI): domain Eukaryota; kingdom Metazoa; phylum Chordata; class Actinopteri; order Gymnotiformes; family Gymnotidae; genus Electrophorus; species Electrophorus electricus. The sequence continues at coordinate 4,079,957 of NC_137499.1, read as the reverse complement.
CTAGTTACGATCACACGGGCTTCTCCAAGTAAAACCAGAACTGCAGGTTAGGCAGGGAAGCGATGTCGCGGTTTGAATGTCCACCTTGGATAAAGTGCCGAAAGGAAAGCGACTTCGACGCCAACTTACCATGCACATCTTTCTGTGCAATGCTCTGGGTCCGGATAAGTGATGATAATCGTCGCACGTCCCCTTTGAACACACATTCGTGCACCGGGAAATCTTCGCCGGTTCGAATAATCGGGTTTTTGTTTTTATCATCCACGGCCTCCGAACTGGTGATACTATTAGTGTTGGCGTTGATTTGCGATTGCTGTTGCTGATTGTTGTGCTGGGACGTGGATTTGATTATCTTATGGTTGCTAAAGATCTTGGTGGCTCTGCCTTTGCTACTAGTCCTGGTTGACGAGGTGAACGTCCCGGTCGCAGCTTCCTCGTCTGGTTCTAGTAAATCCTCCTCCTTGCCCGGTTTGTGGTCCTTGCGGAGGGAGCGGATCTTTTCTCCTGTCATCTTTCAAACTAGCAGTAAAAAAAGAAAAGGATGCAGTTTGTCTTTGACCCTGGAAAAATGAGTGCAAGTCGTCGCTGCTAACAGCGCCAGTTGATGGTCGCACAACAATGACTCGCACCACATTAAAACTTCTAATCAATCAACTGTAACACTCGGCATCAGAAACGGATTTTCACAACATGCCGAAAATTAAACGAAAGACTACTTTCATGTTCCACCCGTGATAGTGTCATGCTAGCTAAAACGGTGCATACCGTCCAACGAGGAAGCCCCATCAGCCTCTTCCGCCTGTACTCTCGCGAGATTCCGTTTGGCGGTGGCGTTTTGCGTGAGGACATGGCTAAGCCCACTGGTTGTGTGAACTTGTTTACTATGTGTATTTCATTTAATTAATGCCTGTTGAATACCGGACTTTGTCTGAATATGAATTAAGAACGATCACAGATGTGGCTTCGGAAGTAAGCACATGTACCTAAGTATAGCGGTACAGAAATAAACAATTCAAATAGGACGCAGTATTGGTACTTTTACAAAATGTTCAGAAGGCATCAACTACTGCCACCCAGTGTGCCCTGCGGGAACTGGGAATCACAAGCTTTGTTTGGATAAAGCTCTTCCTGTTTTACTGTAGGTGTGGACTGGGTGTGGGCACCCAAGTGCACGGTACAGAGTGAACTAACCCACCCCAAATCAAACCTGTTTTCTCGTGCATTATTTGTTTGTTATGACTAAATTTTTTAAAGTGTCTCTGCTAGTCAGTGTAGTGAAAAACAAAACAACAACTCACTACTTTCTGTGACTGAGACACTCCCCTCACGCCACATATTAACACTCAGCGTCAAATATAACGAAGATAACATTACACGATAGCCTGAGCTATTTATAAGCCAGTCATCTCATTAGACTAACACATTGCTATCTGTTTACTAGCGTACAATTGACTGAAACCTAATAGCCTAACATTACAGCAATAAAATGTAATTACATATAGAAAAATTGAAATAATTAATCTAACTTCAATACCATGTTATATATCTGTTTGTATATCCTCTAGGTAACACAATAGTTTTTTTTAAACTATAGAAATGCAAATAATCAGTATGCACAGAAATTAAACATGGTATGATCTATAGTGGTGTACTCTAGGAGTCCAGTGCATATGTGAAATACTTAGTTAGCTAGACTACAGCCAACTAGCTATATCCATTTGGTCTCCCTCCCAAAGCAGAGGACAATGAGTGTTATCAGCACAATGAAAGCACTGACCTGTGAATGACACTGTTGTGCTGCTCTGCCTACCACCGGAGCAAGTTCAGACCACAGACAGCTTGCCCAGATCAGCAGTACCACTATGGGATCTCTAATGGTTTCTTTGTACATTGGCAAGTGGTAATCAGTAGCTGGATTTTTACGCTTTCTGGTAATCAATCACTTTATGGACTAGAGGAATATTCTCTTGGTTTCTCTACAACCCAGACTGAATCTAATGGAAGATTAATATAATTTTGGTCAAAAATGAACCTGCCTGTTAAGTGAGTATCGATTCATCTCCAGAAAAAATTGCCTGTATTGTGTGCCCTTTTTATTAAGTTTAAATTATTTGATTTTTACTTACTGTGCAATTTTTGTCAAAGCTATAGATTGAATTTGGAAACCTCAGTGGCTTTAGGTTTCAACAGTTCAGCCAATGAGCATGGTGCAGCAGTTGAAACATGAGAACAAAATAATCTGATCACCCCCAGGGGGTAAACCCAGAGAAAAGAATACAGCCTAATCAGAAGCAGTCAGGTTACAAGTATGTAAAGGTTTAAATCACAAGTATATATGTACAAGTATGTAATGGAGGAACTTTGTCATCTCAGCAATAACATTCAAGGTAAAAGAATAAAGCATATTAGATAGTAGGCTGATAATATTTTTTAGGTTGTTTGATGAGCCATCATAATTCTATTTGATTTAAATTAACATTACATGAGAAGGTTAGGTTGTATTTTTTGGGCATTATTTTCTATATCATTTTCTTTCTGTTTCTTTCTGTTGTGGCTATTGTGTGTTAGCCTGTGTATTGTATGTGCATGTGTGTGTTAATGACATCATCTATCCTCATTGTCCTGCAAAACTCCAGCACTCTCCGGCCTTTTCTCATCTCACTTTTACAATCAATTCACATAACATTCATAGCATAGATAAGATAAAAAGTTTGTTTAATATATGAATATTACATAGTCTATAAAGCTGTTTATATATATATATATATATATATATATATATATATATATATATATATATATAATTTTCCTAATCAGTTAAAAAATGCTACTTAAATGATATCACACGTAAGCATTTTTAAGTATGGTATAACAAACAAAAATGCCATCTAAAATCATAGAATCATAGATTGCTTTTCCTCACAGAATCTATACAGTTATGCAGTGGGATGATGGATAAACAACTAAGGGCAACCTATCCTGTGAGTAATAAACCTTTTAAAAGTACTAAATGATTAATTCAAAGATAATAACTCTATTATGTACCCAATGTGCACAAAAAAGAAATAATTACATACATTCATTTTCTAAACAGTTTTAAATGAGGCAAAAGTCAAATTATATATACACACACATACTTTCAATAAAGCAAACATGTAGGAATGCAGCATGCAGTATATTACTAATTTAGCCAAGGATTACCTTGGATGGTGCTTGTGAGAAGATTCTAGGAGCTGACTGAATCCTATGCTTTCAACCCAAAAGCGCTATACATAAAACTACACAAAGCATAAAGCTATGATTATGCATAAATTAACATTTTTAATATCTATTTGGAATCATTTGATGGCATGACAAATATTCCTGTAGACTTTAATCGGTGCATTGTTATTAATAAATATACTAATATTCAGTGCAGACCTTTTCATGAACAATGTTCAGCAAAACAATGTTCAGCAAGGTTATAATGTACATCACTGTATTCTTCTCTGGGTGTTCATAATTATACTTAGTATTTATTAATGTGTTAATAATTTATTAATGTGCATATTTGTGTTTCAGATGGCCACTATTGAACCAGACCCTTATAATGAGCCCCAGCCTGGTGATCTCATCGAGATCTTTCGACCAGCTTATCAGCACTGGGCACTGTATTTGGGAGAGGGATACATCATCAACCTTACACCAGTGGGTCAGTGCTCAATGTGTGTTTGTGTACATTTACTCACATATCCAAAACATGTACTGCATGCAATCTTCTGGGTCATTTCTACTTTTCCGACAGATGAGAATCAAGCAGCGGCCATGTCCAGTGTGAAATCAATGTTCAGTCGTAAGGCAGTGGTTCGTATGCAGCTCCTGAAAGATGTGGTGGGGGGAGATACTTTCCGTGTTAACAACAAATATGATGACAATCACACCCCCTTACCTGTTGGTAATATCATTCAGCGAGCTGAAGTCCTTATTGGTCAGGAAGTGTCATATGACCTCCTGGGTAATAACTGCGAGCACTTTGTCACCCTTCTGCGTTATGGTGAGGGCGTATCTGAGCAGGTCTGTCCATTTCCATCTCCTATCTTGTCCATTCACCACTTAAACAAATATATAAACTGAAGCATTAACAACAAAAAGCCAAACTTTGATGTCTGGAATATTATGTAGCTAACACCTTCTCATGAGAGGAAAGGTCTCACTACTGCATTCCCACTTCATGTTTTATTTTTTAAATGAAAAGATGAACACAAGTGCATTAAAAAAACTACATTGTGTTCTGTTTTGTCAGGCAACGCGTGCTATTGGGGCCATAAGTTTGGTGACAGCAGCAGCAAGTGCCTTCTCGGTGCTCGGATTAATCAACACTCGCTCCAGGAACAGACCTTTTTGACTTCACTATTTAAGCCCTTCCACTTCAGACCTATTACAACAAAAAGGATGCCCACACTGTCAATTCTTAAATCCTCTTGGCATAAAGCATATTTCGTTTTAATGGTGGGTAACTCCAAATTTGTGTACACTTGCATTTAGTGTTGCTTGGGTTCCACTTTGTTGCACTGAAGTTTTCAGCCTCATTTATATTAGTTTGTTTAAGATGAGCTGAGGCCTTTATTTGTTCTGCTAAATTAATAACATTATTTACAACATGATTACTACTGAGATTGAATATTTAATACAAAATTGTGGGTTTTGAAATGCATGATAAGATAATGTAAATGTTTTGGGTTTTTTTCAGTTGATTGTTATTCTTTGAAAAGGTTTAACACTAGTATGACAGCATAACTAATATATCCACTATTGTAGGGTTGATTTTCTGGTGGATCAATTACAAACTTTTTACTGTTTGATCACACTTTGGAGAACAATGCCACATCTTTGGTGCGACGTCGCCTACGATTTTTGACTACAATTCCCTGGAAGCAACGGGTCGAGGTTTCCGCCCGCCCGAGCGTCCTTGGGAGACCCCGTAGTAGTTGGAAACGTTCATTTGTTTTACCGCAATATCCCTCCGCGACTTTCTATAGTTCACAAAATTGTGTATCATATGTCACACACTCGTATGGATGGATCTGAAGTCGCTCCATATCGTGTTCAAACGTTGTTTAACAATGACAATAAAATCAAACGAAATACGTCTTTACATGGTCGATGTTTTTTTAAATGTATTAATTATTTTAAAAAATTTGCCGGAAGCTAGAGTTCTGGCTGACTGAAACGTATTGCGCGTGCAGTGTACTTCCTCTTCAATCGAGCGCTGAGGCATCGGTCGGACCATGTCAAGCAGTTCTGCGGATTATAACAGGTATTAACGGCATTATAACCGGTATTAATGGCACGCAGGGACAGACGCCTCTGGGACGAGCTTGACATTGTGTACGTTACAACCCCCGAGATATGAGTTGTAACGTCCACTGTTGGTTCACCGTGGATGCCCATCTGTTATCCAAATGTGCTAGCAATGTCTGGGTTGGTAGCCTAACAGATAGCTATCGTCAACTGGCCAATTTGTTAGCTACGGTAGCTAGCTGTCTAGGCTGTATCGCCAGCAAAAGATCATTCTGGCCATTAGGCGAATAAATATACTACTTATACGTGTAAAATGCATGTCTTAACCTACCTGCGGTAGTTGTCTAAAGGACGAAGTCCGAAATGCCAACCACCCTGAGCCTGGAGGCTGTCAAGCAAGTCCCCAGCTAGGCTAGGTTAGCTACTCTGGCCCAGAGATGTTCCGCTGGAACTTAACCAGCTCCGATATCCACATCCCCAGCTTGATCATAATCACGTAAACTAATCATCCCTCAGACTGATAAGACGCTAGATAATACACACATAACTAGCCCTTTGAGTTTTGTAAAAGCCAAGTGTGCTTTGACTGCCACACCCCTCGCATTACAGCTAAAGTGCATTTCATAAATGGTAGCTAACGTTATAACTACAACTAGTATAATCATAAAGGTGAATGGTTTTTATAGTTGTGTGTATTGATTGTTAGTTGGTAATAACTTCAGCTCTAGAGACAGAGACCATGGGGGCCCTGATGGAATGGAGCCCGATGGCATCATTGAGGTGAGTTGCTACATGTATAATAGTATAGTAATAAATGTGTTATAGTATTGTGCCAACTTTGAACAGAACCATTTTTTGCTCTACAGAGCAACTGGAATGAGATTACAGACAATTTTGATGACATGAACTTAAAGGAAACCCTCCTTCGAGGTATCTATGCTTATGGTTTTGAAAAACCATCAGCCATTCAGCAGAGGGCAATCATTCCCTGCATTAAAGGTAAGAACTGCGAAATCACAAACTACTTTCTTTTACGTGTCCGCTGGGATAAAGCTTCCACGACAGGTTTTTTTTAATCATTAGTTTTGTTCCATTTGATTTTACTTCAAAAATCACAGATCTATAAACATTCATTAAATAACTGATAACTTATCACTCATGTTGCTTTTCCTCTTTCAAAAGGTTATGATGTTATTGCTCAGGCTCAGTCAGGCACTGGAAAGACAGCTACATTTGCCATTTCCATCTTGCAGCAGTTGGATTTAGAGCAGAAAGAAACGCAGGCTCTGGTGCTGGCTCCTACTAGAGAACTGGCCCAACAGGTGCGCTCTCCCTGAGGCTATGCAGTAAGACACCGATGCAGGATGCTGCACCATATTTCAAATTTATAACATCAGAAATTGCTTTTTTTTTCCTAGCGTCTATCGGGTTTTAGAAACCATAATTACACGTATGTGTTTTTAAATCAGATTCAAAAAGTAATCCTGGCTCTTGGTGACTACATGGGAGCCACGTGCCATGCTTGCATTGGTGGAACAAACGTGCGAAACGAGATGCAGAAGCTCCAGGCAGAGGCCTATCACATAGTGGTTGGCACCCCAGGACGCGTTTTTGACATGCTGAACAGGCGATTCCTGTGTAAGTAACACCCTGATGGGCACTTTATGCTTGTACTCTCCTATGATGTGCTCTTCAACCAAGCACTCTACTGCCCTACCCAAAGGCAGTGTGGCGTAGAGGATCTTCGTAATGGTTAAAGAGCATTTAGAGAGATGCTCACTCGACATGATCTTGGTGGTGTGGTTTACATGGTTTAGCATGTTGGTGGAGTAGCAGGCTCACATGAGCTTTGTAGTTGGGAGGCAAACTGTTTCCTCTCATTTTGCCCAGCTCCTAAGTGGATCAAGATGTTTGTCTTGGATGAAGCTGATGAAATGCTGAGCAGAGGATTCAAGGATCAGATCTATGAAATTTTTCAAAAGTTAAGCACCAATATTCAAGTGAGTGCCGGTGATTTTTTTAAAAAAAAAGACTGCCACTTGATCCCAAAGCAAACAGTTTTTCAAAGCAAGCTCACTGGTTGTGTGGACATGCTGTATAAACCTGGCATGCACTTCTCTATACTTAGATTATATGAATAATTAGCTCTTTGATGGCTAAGCAGTTCTATATGCTTAATAATCAGATCTGATCTTCTGGCCTGGATACAGTTTATCAGTTCTTTTCATGTTATCAAATTCATCAGATCACTCTATTTCATCCTCTCAGTACCATTTAGCCACTTGTTTTGGTCTCTGGACAGTTCCATTCAAAAACTGGATGCTTTGTGTCATGACTAAAGTTGCTATGTTTGCCTTTGGCAACTTTGTGTTGAACATATTTTTTCAAAAAAAATTGCCTAAGAATTATTTTAACTTTACAGATCCCTTTTTTTGAGTTGTTGTGTTCAGTGTTCCATGTTTTGAGCATTTGCCTTGAAGTGTATATTGATAATGGTGAACAGAAGCAAGAGTGTTCATACATCCAGCACAGCTTGTGATGGTGTATGAAAATATACAGAAAGTATTTTAATGTAGTAGTATGTTGTCCAACTTTCCATCATGTTTCTTTAGCCATACCCAATAATGGCCTTTAAGGCTAGTATAGACCTGATTTATGGTAAATCTCTGGTAACTGGGGCATGATAAATTAATGCTAAGGATCAGGCCTGGTAATGTGAATCTTTTTCCTTTTTTCGATGGGTGGTGTGCATTTTGTGTAACAGAACTTATCTTGTTCCAGGTTGTGCTTCTCTCTGCTACAATGCCCACTGAAGTTTTGGAAGTGACCAAAAAATTTATGCGAGAACCTGTTCGGATCCTCGTGAAAAAAGAGGAGCTTACCCTAGAGGGGATCAAGCAGTTTTACATCAATGTGGAACGTGAGGTGAGTTTAAAAAAAAAAAATCTGCCCAGAAAGTGTCAGGAGTTTTAAAACTCTCAAAGAATGTTAATCTGATCCCAAAAGAAAGCTACTAAATAGGAGAGGGAGGATTAGTACAACTTTCATATATTTAATCTAAGATGATAACATCAGCCCATACCTTTTGAGCCAGGGAAAAATCTAAAATACGAGTGGCAATTTCAGTGCAGTCTAAAAGCTGAGGTGTGTTGCGTCTCAATCCGTTTCAACAGGAGTGGAAGTTGGACACACTTTGTGACCTTTATGAGACACTGACAATCACCCAGGCTGTGATTTTCCTGAATACAAGGAGAAAGGTGGACTGGCTGACTGAGAAGATGCATGCTAGAGACTTCACTGTCTCTGCCTTGGTAGGAAACATGCATGGGCTGGACACACTGTAACTGCAAAATGCTGTTTGGATCAGTTATACTGATACAAAGCTTGGATTCTTCCAGCATGGAGACATGGACCAGAAGGAACGCGATGTGATCATGAGGGAATTTAGATCTGGATCCAGCAGGGTGCTCATCACTACAGATTTGCTGGTGAAGTTTCTTTGTTCTTTAGCTTTCAGTGACTCAGCTGGTTTCCCCAATCACAATGTTAAAGATAAATATAACACTGTCATCATATTTGAAGTGATGCATACTGTATCACTACTGCACTTTGGGGATAGTAGGCCCTGATCAGTTTGAATACTAATTGGCAAAATAAGGTAGTTTTATGTCATCACACCTTTGTAATGCGAGCTCACTTATTGTTCCTAATGCAGGCCCGTGGCATTGACGTGCAACAAGTGTCTCTAGTCATCAACTATGATTTGCCCACCAACCGAGAAAACTACATCCACAGGTTGGTACTGGTGAGCATTTCACCCTAATCTATGGGTGCTCTCATCTCTCACCCTAATCTATGGGTAGTCATTGGACTTGTTTTTTTAACTGCACCCCCACCCCCTTCCACTCGCACAGAATTGGACGCGGAGGCCGCTTTGGCAGGAAGGGAGTTGCTATTAACTTTGTCACCGAAGAGGACAAGAGGATCCTTCGGGACATTGAGACTTTTTACAACACTACAGTTGAGGAGATGCCTATGAATGTTGCTGATCTGATTTAAATCCCTGGGCTGTTTGCTTTTATTGAGGTGCTTACTGTTGCTCAATAAACAGAGGTGCATTGTCATTATTGTATTGGAAAAAATATTTGAATCTTCTGGTCTCAATGCTACAAGTGGATCATAAAGTCCAGTTTTTGCAAACCGAAGCAATTTTGGTCGCAAGCTCTTGCCAGGATTGTTGTAGACGCTGTCCTCTTTACCAGTGGTCTGCTGGAGAGTGGTAACGCCATGAGGTCTTTACAGTTATTATTTCATAAGGATTTTTTTCTTAGACAAATAAAGGTGTGTGTATTAGATGTTCTTTATCGTTTGATAATTTACTTGTGGACTAAAAGGTATAAGTGCTGTATCAAGTCTGCCAGCTATGTGAAACCAACATACCTACAGTTATTGTAGTTCACAGGTCAGACTGAATGGCCTTTCCAAATTATATAAACACTTTTTAGTCAATATAATGTTTGTATTAAAGCTATTAAATCATGCATAACCAGAACATAGCACAGAGGGTTTTCTGGTCCATTGTACAATATAGTAATATATAGCACTTCAATGAGCATTAAATGTATTTGAGTTAAAAAATAAAGCAAAATGTTCTTGTGAGTTTTTTTTCCCCCCCTCACTCAGTAAACGGTAAGGCTTAAGTAACTGAGACAGTACTTGTATCTTTATGTCTGTGCAACACAGCAACACATTGGATAACTGTTGTATTCTTTTGCTCTTAATATATGCCAAGAAATGTTTTACCATGACTAAAAGTTGCCATGCATCACAACTGCAGGCACTGCATATGCAGGAGAGACAGTGTGTACTTCTGCAGCATTATGGAGTACTCCAGTGACACTTTTCAGTCTTGCTTGTGCTGTTTCTTTAAAAGGTGTAATTTGATATCCACTCAAATAGATTCTGAGAAGTGCACTTATCTCCTACCACTGCTAACTGATGCATCCAGCACAGATCAGGATTCAAGCTGTGCAGAAAAAGTTTAATTACAACTTGTTTTAAAGTACAAAAATAAGGGAATGATTCAGGACACTCCAACGTAGTTCAGAAGGATGGCTCCAGTGGAACTGTCTGTGGTGAGCTCAGTTGCTCTGCGTAGCCTGTTGCATGATAACAGCACATAGTCCCAGCAGCTGCAGGTACTCATCAGCACCGTCCACCAAGCACTTATCAACTACCTAAAGACAACGTAACAAATGCATCACTCAGCTTCCCGCCAATTTAGACACAGTGAGCCTTCGCTCACACGTGCAGCGGTTTCACAAAAGACAGTGACCAGGCCTCTGGGAATGCCCTTTGACTAGAATCGTCTGAACTGCAAGTCATTCCTGGTACGTTCCTTCACGAGAACATTTTCTTCAAATGCGGAAACGTGGAATATGAAATTCACACGAGCACTGCCGTTTTTAGGCATTTGTTGCCCACCACTTACCGCCATCTTCTCTGTGATAGCAGACTTCTGTTTGTCGCTGAGGCGCTCCTCTATGATGATATCGTGGAGCTGGCTGAGAACCTGTGTGGCAGCATAGCCTTCATCTATTATGTTCTGTGAGGGCAAAGGGAATGGTGGCTCAGCACGTTTTTGGGCAGTGAAACACAAGAGTTTCAGTGGACCTGTCTATTTAAAAGTTTAGGGGACTATAACTAGTTGCAATGACATGGCAGACTTGAGTAATGGAACTGTGAGACACATGCTTATGTTCCTAGACGCTTTTATCTGAATGTAGCCAAATTCCAACCATAATCAGTATTTTAATGTGCATTTAAATATTTACAGACTGGTACAAGGTGGGGCTCAGTTTGCTAAAAGCACTGTAGTATTCAAGCAAGTTTTAAACTGAAACTGTTAGAGTGCTCAATGTCGCACTCACTATAACATTTAACAATGACCCAAGTACTACTATGCTTTTGGTAAACCTAGCCTGGATGAGATCATAACTAACAGTACTTTAGTATTTACCTTCACAGCAATCTCTAGTTTTTCAAAGGTGCCTTTGTAACAGGTTTGGAGCAGGTTTTCAATTACTTTAGGTGGAACCACCTATAATGAAAATATATTCGTTTTTAAAAACAAGCACAAAAGCACAAAGTAACAAGCATAAGGAGGACACGGAGCCACTGAGAGGACTGACCGCTGCAGTTTCTGTGACTATGCTCTCCGTGACCTCTTTCTCTGCGCTCAGCCTTGCTGCACTCTGGAGAAGTGTTATGGCTTTTCGGAGATCCCCCTCCGACACCTTCACCAGCGCGTCGATCCCCTGTGAGAGAGCACATGATACTGCTGTGTTTGTTTGTTTGTTTGTTTTTGCTTGACACTGCCAAAAGCCTACAGTTTACCTCTTTGGTGTATTTGAGGCTCTCCTTCTCGCATATTTCTAGCAGCCGCTCCTGCTGGACCTCGTTAGCAAGAGGTTTGAAGCGAAACTTCGAGCACCGGGATGTCAAAGGCTCGATGATTCTAGAACAAGCAACGGCTACATTATAGAAATCACTGTTTTTTCCCCTCAAAAGGAAATTCCTCAGTTAACCTGCAGTCTGAGGAATAGGCACCGCCTGACCTGCTGATGTAGTTGCATATGAGACAGAAGCGGGTGGTGCGCGATTCCTTCTCCATGGTGCGCCTCAGTGCTGCCTGGGCAGGGTTGGTCATTGAATCGGCCTCATCCAGTATTATAATTTTAAACGGAGGACACGCCTTCCCGCTGTAGGATGTACAGCCAAACACTTACACAGAGACCCTCCATACAAACCAGATTAGTCAGTAATGTGTTATTCTTTCATTCTGTTTCAAAACGTCTGACTCACTCTGGTCGGGTACCAGCCACCGTCAGCTGAGCAAAATTCTTCACCTTCTCACGAATCACCTGAATCCCTCTTTCATCAGAGGCATTCAGCTCCAGCACCCTTTGTCGGTACAACTCTGGCCTGCAAGCAAAGGAGACTCTGCTCACTGCCAGCATAACTTTGCAGTTACCAGACTGCATTTTTCATTCCCTGTCCTTTTAAAACTAGCTTAAACTAAGCGCATAGCTGTACTGGCTATACCTTAGAAACTGTTAGATAAACTGTTCAAGACAACTCCATCTCTTCCCACAAAGAACTCTACACTTGAAAGAAAACAGTCTAATGATCACAATAGGTTTGTACCCATAAAGCTCTCTTGCTGCAGCAAGAATAGTGGAGGTCTTTCCTGTTCCAGGTGGGCCATAAAAGAGCAAGTTAGGTAGCTGGAGGCAGAGAAAAGGGGGAAAAAAAATCGCAAGTATAAATACATGCACAAGTTTCAGTTCTAAACCTTTGACAATAACATGGCAATTTGTCAGTCTAAGAACCTGTGTGTTCAAGGATGTGCATGTGTGAGAAAAGCTGTAATGAATGGAACACAGCATAAAATGAGTTGCCACTTATTAGGTACATGCACTACTGTTTCAGAGATTTGAACAAAAACAGTGTGAAAATAGGGCGAAATCCTGTGCACGAAAAAGCCTTGTGGATCAGCAGGACCAAACGAGAACAGCAAGAATGGTGTAAACAACCACACACAAATCTGGTTTGCAGACTGAATGTTCTCAAAACTAGTTACTTGTATTGCGTAGGCTGTAAAGTAAGACCAGAAACATGTGTGTCCATGTTCTGGTGGTCATAGGACCCACAGCAAGCTAATACAGAGCAGGTAGGTCAGTGTCTAGTCTTATCCACGACAGTGTGCAAGTGTGGCTGGAGGGTTTTTGTTCCAGCCAAGCAGGAGCACACCCAATTTAAATCAATTGGTCTCAGTGTACAAACTTCATCTGGTCTCCAGACTGTTTGTATTAACATCCTGTAAATTGGACCTTTGCCAATAATACTTGACACCCTTGACCTAGGTGAACGCAATAAACTGGCAACTCATTGTATAGTGCCCTCTATAAGCACTTCTTTTTAGATTTACAACATTTGGCTGATGCTTTTATCCAAAGCAACTTACAATTATAACTGAACACAACTTGAGTAATTGAGGGTTAAGGGTCTTGCTCAGAGTCCCAACAGTGGTAACTTGGCAGTAGTGGGCCTTGAACTGGCAACCTTCTGATTACTGGTTGAGTACCTTTACCACTGAGCTACCACTCTGCTGCACAGAATGCAATACAGCAGCGAATAAGCCCTATTTATAACCCAACAGAAACCTAATAAGGACTGCAAAGAGAGGTGAGCTCAGTACAGTGGTTGTACCAAGAACAACCAGTGAACCAGCTAGCACCCTGGCCACTCGCACAAGGTACTTACTTGGGTGCAATTAAATACTGTTGTTACAGACATAGTGCTTGTTATAGAACTTGACCTTTGCCGCCAGACACTATATTAAGTTCACATTTTAAATTTCAAATCCAAAGGTTTTTTTTGTGTACAGCCATTATAATGGAAGAAAACGGAAAGCCTCATAACTCTACCAAAAGAATTTAACAGAATCAGGCTGTACATTTAAAAACACTCACATCAGCGCCCTCTAGTGACTTCTTCAAAACGGCAACAACCTCCTCCTGAAAAGCCACTTCATTGACACACTTCGGTCTGCTGTTTGAAGAAGAATCCAGTTTATTATGAAACGGACAACACGCAGTGACCTCATGCAGTAAATACAAGACTACTGTCAGTTCTGAAAAACTTGACACGAAATACCAAAAGTGAAGAGCAGAGTACAGTACATTATGTCATACTTTTATTTGTAATGGTATTTAATGTGTTTTCTTGTTTTTAGCATTGCTGCTACCTGAAACGTAACCCGAGTACCTCAATTCAGTAATGAATACTTGTTCTGGAATGACAATAAATCTGAAAAAGTTACACTCACTGGCTACATCTACCTAAATGTGCATTTTATAGGTGTAGAATTAGAGACGGTAGCCCATGTGTTGCCAGGTTAAATTTGTCAGCGATTCTCATTCACTTCTGACCGGATATTATTTGGGGGGCCACATCATTAAATCAACAATGACGAATTAACCATACATGTCAGTAACGACCACTTACTATTTTTCTACCCACGGTACTGGTTTCTGTTTCTTTTCTCCACTGGTCGAAGCTGCTGCCTTGTCCCTCTGGGGTTTGACACTTTGTGTAGATCCTTTCAAAAAAGCCTGCATGTTTTTCGTCCTAGACAGAGTTAATAACTTTAAAAAAAACAACAACATACAAGCCATCATTTGTTAAGAATATTAAGCGAAACTGAGCTAACAGCAGCCAACCTCGCTGGCCAGAACGATTCTCACTAAAGTCAACCAGAAAGTGTTAATTAAACGCGAAGCTAGCGGATAGTGTTAGGCGATAAATAAGTGCAACTATAACATCCAGAAATGCACATATTACCAAAACACCCTTACCTATAAACGGCGACTTCTGGAAGGTTGGCGAGTCTAAATTACTCAAGTAGGACGTAGCTGCAGACTCCCGCCAGACGCACAGACGATGACGTCGCGGAACGTCACACTAGCTGTTACTGGCCTCGTGTGTACATGATTATACGATCAGGCCACATTAAATTGTTCAGGATATATTGATGTAATGCGTATTTTACTCAAGAGCTTCGAATGCTATTTTTCGCTTTCTCACTTTCACGGAGACCAGAACAAATTTGTAGATATTGACATTAAAATGTAATTTCCCCGAACGCGTTATGAAATAGGCGTGCGTTTTGATTCAAGTTATTACACGATGCAGATATGGGACCAAGTGTTTCGTATGCTGTTTACCGATGTCGTATTTTTAAAAAACTCACCACCTAATCAACATTTAGAAACATTTTCTCTTAAATGGCATGTTCCAGAATCAACAGCCAACCGACACACCTTTAATTTGGATTTATAATATGACTAATATACAACTTTAAAAGAAACAAACCACCCATCAACCCCCCTACAGCAGAACAGCTCTCTCTCGGTGGTCGCTGTCGAAACCCTTTTTTTCGATCATCCATTGGTTATGTCTGCTGAATCGCTATTTTCCCTTTTCGAGCATCCGTCGGTTATGTCTGCGACCCCTCTGCGTAGCAAACGCTTCGCGTTTATTTCTGGAGAGCGATCTTCGAGACAGCCAGGAGAGCACACTCGCCTTAACGTTGGCCTGAAACGCTTCAGGTTTTGTTTCTCGCACTTATCCGACGGTACGATTGACGATCAAGGCCAAAACGCTCCTTTTCCCCAGCCTTCTAACCGCTGAGCGTTAGGAAAAGACTGACTCTCTTTTTCATTGCGCATGTTCTCGTCTTCTCCACCAGCACAACTGCGCCCAAGTCGCAACAGTCGGCCCAAAAATAGTGAAAAAGCGGTGAAAAACGGACCGTTTCTAACGGCATCCTGTGCACGGGGGATTCAAATGGACGGTCCACTAACGGTCCCCTAGTTGCCAGGGCAGCGGGGGCAACGTCAAAGGGCTCGCGCGCTGTCTGGCTCACCAAGCTGGCAACGTTCATGGAGGATAACAAGGTTAGCCACCCTCCCGAAGATCCGGCCGAAATGGACGAATGTGCGCGGAGCTGGGGAGTCTTCTGCCCTAAACTAGAAACGGTCGGGCTGTAGAGGAACATCGCACACCGCCGGTTTCCGCGGTGTCCGGTTCTGCCTTAATAACTGCTGTTTGTGTCCAAATAGCCGCCTAGCCATCCCGTTTGTTATTAGCTAGCTGGGGCTAGCCGATACCCGATCGATCGATACCCGATCACGGCTAATGTAAGCCGACTGTATACGCTGGTTTGGGAGTCGGCCTACGCCTTTGGGAGACATATTTTGGACTCCAGGTCCAGAAGTTGCGTTTAGTTTCTTTCATCGGTCCTGGGAACAGCAGTCTCGGCTAACGCTAGCTGGCCTGTGTGGAAGCTGAAGTGAACGTGGCTAACACCAGCCAGCGTCGCCCGTCCGCCTGGCCCTCTGCCCACGATGCCATGGTCGCATTAGATATCTGCTTTTTAGTTGTGCAATGCTCGCCGAGTGGCGGTTTTGAGATCGCGGCGTGGGTCCGAGGTAGCCATTACACTTCTGGTTTGTAAGGCCGGGCCCATGGCCCTACCTCGGTTTTGATGTGAGAGGAGGGGGGGGTAGCAGACGGATTGAACCTGGCAGCTACCCAGCTCAGCTGAAGTCATGCAAGCGGCACAGTTCCAGTACGATTTCTTCAGCGAGGAGAATGCACCGAAGTGGAGGGGGCTGCTGGTACCATCGCTGAACAAGGTGAGACCCTCACGGCTGCGTTCGAGGACGTGTGGCGGACACCTTTTTAAACATCTGCATCCGTTTCAGTGTCAACACATTTTCACATTTAGTTCTTATGCTCCAAGATAAAAAGGCCTTGCTCTTGCATAATTCGCAATAGTGGCAAATACTAGCGTGTTGGTGCAGCTCGGTTAAGCGCCAGGTATTGTGGCACGCGTGCAATATGCACTAAAATTCAAAGCACACTCATGTGTACACACAGTTGCAATACATGGCACACTCGTGTATACACACACACACACTATGCAATCAAAAGCACACTCATTTACCGGTTGCACTGCCCTGATGCTCTGTGGAAGTGAGGAAATAACAGAAGGAGGGATTTCAGCTGAGTCAGCTGAGAATTCAAACGTTGACTCGTTGAATATATGGTAAAGAAGTCGTTGGCTTTCACTGTGGCTAGGTTTCCTTCTGTTGGATATTTTTGTTGTTGTTCCTTCTAGTTGAGCCAAAATGGCAGCGGGTACAGTTGCACTATGGGACACCGGGGTGTTCTGTTCCTCTGTGGAGGAGGATACAGTGACACTTCACAGAATGTTTCTTGGCCAAACTCTGGCTCTTTCTGCTCCATCTTTTCTCACTTTGAATCCATAGCAACCGGCAGGGCTAGTCATTTCAGAACGGCTAGCTTGGAGCTAACGAGCAAATTAAACTGTTTGCTTAATTTGACTGCTATGTCTATAGCATTAATTCCCTTGTAACTAGTTGTATAATCTGGGGAGCAGTTACTTACCTTATTAATTATTGTAGATGATCAAGATTTGTTTTTGAGCACCTGTATTGTTAAAACTGGACATGGGCTGGGATTTGCAAATGTCATAGTAAGTGTTTAGAGGGAATGCAAGTGATTGTTTCCCAAGTAGGATTGACTTGGCCCTCAGCTGCCTTTTGCAGCTGTACTACCCTGTAGTCCCTGCTTGTCGGCCTTGACATGTGATGCGGAGAGCAAACCATAAGCTTTTTTTTGTCTCTAAACACCAGTCACAGCGGCTCTCTCGAAGCTGGTATACATTTCAGGTGTCACAAACAACAGCTTAGTGACTTGAAGGATTCAACAATCTTGGGCTGAAGACACTACAGGTTTTTGGTGCTGGTTTGGTCAGCAGTCTTGCAGCTAAGGTTCCATTGCCTCCTGCCTACGAACTGATATTATGTTGGTCTCTGCAGTATGATATCGTATTATGAAAAGTATGCTCATGTCAGCTTATGCAAAGAACAAACAGATCAGTAAATATTCTGATGTTTTGCAGTATTTCTTATGGCATTACAAATAGATGCCATTTTCCCCTTTGCACTTCATTCTTGAACTGTGCTAATTCAGTTATTCCTCATTGTATTTTATCGCGTCACAAACGCCTTTTGTGGCAATGGCATGTGTGATGCCATGCAGAAATATGAAGCTAGAATATGTGAATTTTGTGCACATCCTGCAGCCACAACTATAGGTGCATCGCACAAACTGCAGTGTGTTCTCTGTGAGGGAGATGGCATAGTGCTCCAGCAAGTTCACCACAACCCCCTGGAGGCTGCCATTGGGTCGATGAACACGGATGTGTTCTGGCCATGCCCCACAGCGTGGCTGTCTCTGTACACGCCGTCATCACAAGCAGTCTCCTTGCTGCTCTGTTAGCGGATCCCTAGCCCCTGCTGGTCGCCTCCCCCGGGCTCCCGTCCTGAGCGAGGGGCCTGCCGCTGCAGCAGTCAGTCCCACCCCGGCTGAAAGGCGCTGGCTCCCTTGCTGTTTGGGCGGCTTTGGGGGCGCTGGCTGCTTGTGGTCACACCACCAGCCACGAGGGGCCTGCGCATTAGTGTGTAGTATGGGTCGGGCCCTTTCAGGCAAGCAAATGGGGCTCTGCTCGGAAGTTGTAGTTCTCATCTCAGATGCGAGAAACCAGGCGGGATTCTGAGAAACCTTAAAATGATACCTTCAACCGCTCCGTGCTGGAACAGAACCTTCACACTTACAGAAACATGGAGTTGCGCTGAGTGGCATTGGGTGGGGCTTAGAGCCTTGTTCACTACTTATTAGACCATTCTTTAGTCTATTTGAAGTTTCTTTGCATTCATTTTGAAGTGTTGCACATTATCTTTGCAAAAAACTCTATTAGTGCAAGAAATGGGCTTGCTCTGCACAGGACAAACAGAAAACGTAGCATGTGCCATGCCAGAGTGTTTCTCTTCAGTGGACCCCATTAATCCATTAGTTGCAGACTTGCAGGAGCAGAGTGTCTGTGGTGGAGAAGGGTGGAATCAGGCACAGACAGGCTTCTGCTCTGGGAGGAGTGCTGCGCTACATTACTGCGTGGAGTCCTGCAAGTACCGAGGTGCCATCGTGGCCCACAGGAATTTCAGGAATGAAGTGGTGGGCATAAAGGCCAAACCATCATTACCCGACCAGAGACGGTAGTGTGAGGAGGAAATGGGTGTTTGCGAAGTGTGGAGGTTGGGGCAGGGTTGATGTTTGGGGAGGAGGTGGTGGTGTTTGGCCAAGGATAAAGTAGCAGATCAGGCTTTATCTTGCTTTTTATCATGCTTTTGAAATAACCTCATTTATGACATTAAAACATTTTCTCTTACTCCTGAACTTTTGGAAAAAAACTCCTCCCACTTTCAGTGTTCCAGAGTGTTCTCTTCTCCAAAACGAGCTCAGGCTTCTGAAGTGGGCCACGTCAGCCTGGGTCGTGTGTACGCCTTTCAGGAGACCCCAGACGAGCATGCAACACACACACACACACACACACACACACACACACCAACCCACCCACATCCCCTGCCTACCCTTAAGGCTCCTAAGGAGCAGTGATGCAGGGGATACCCTATCGCTTACCACTGGCACTCACTTCTCACTTGTGCTCTTCTAACATGATCCCACCAACTGCATATGCACTGCATGGGCCCCGCTGGATGGGCTTGTGTGCTCCGGGGAGCCACTCGGATTGCGACACCCACCTGGCGGGCCTTGCTTCACTTCTGTTTTGCGGTGCAGCCTTGCTTGTTGCATGTTAGCATTCTTGTAATCATTTTTTATGTTCTTTAAAAAAAAAAATGTTAAGTGGTGCTGTGAACGCTGCCTGTGCTTTATTAGTTACCTGTGATTGCTTCATTGTATTTTCTTTTTTTTCCCCTCAAGAAGGTTTATTTGCAAGTTGTTTTGCTGTTGTGGCCTCTTGAAACTCTTGATGAGCTTGTAGTAACTGTGAAGTCACTGCTGTGGTGAATGTCTGGGAATGCGTAATTGATTATGATCATTCAGTCACAGCATCTGGAATGTTTGCGGACACGTGATGGCTCGTATGCTGAGGTTTGACACTCAGATGATGGACAGTAGTTCAGTAGCGGCTCAGGGTTCATTCCTCCTCCACACACTCTCTGACTTCCTCCTCGATGCGGCTGAGCGCCGTTTGTCCCACTGACCTAGAAGGAGCTCGCTTGCTCCACCGCGGATGACCGTGACGGGTGTGGCCTCTGCAGAGTCGCCGTCGCGCCAAGCTCAGCTAGCTTCCGTGGCGCTAGCGTGCGGCTACACGCAGGCTGTGGTGCCTGAGAGTGGAATTCCTGGCATAGTTTGAGGTTGGCGTAGCATGCAGGAACCTAGTGCCTTGCTACCACGCCTACTGGCAGCGGTTACGGAGGCTGACACCTCTGGCACGGGAGAAGGGTCTGGCTGCTCACGCTCAGGCACGGGAGTGTGTGTACCAGTACGGAGGTGCAGTCCTTAAGACTGGCTCGTTGGCAGTAAATATGCCTCTGAGATTTGCATTGTCACAGTTTCAGTAAAAAGCTATGTGGCATTTGCACATCTTCATATGTCAACTGTAAAAAGGTTTTTCTGAATGACCCTCATGGAAGGTTCATCTGTAATAATTAAACATTTTTATAGGTTCATGAGCACAAATCAAAATGGTAACTAATGTCAACATTAGTTATTAATCTGTCTGTTTATATTTATACATTTGCCCAGTTTTTCCTGCCAGTGTACTGTTCTTGTGTATAGTAAATGAGACCCCACTGTCGGTTTTGCCTCTATGCTTTTGTTGTCCATCCATAATAATCATGGTTTTTATACTGTAGTGCTTTCATAAAGATTATAAGCGTGTCTGTACACACACATTTGTTTAGCTGCTGATTTACTACTTTTTCATTAATTTCCTGTTTGTGGCAGATGCCAAATATGTACCGGGGATGTTCTGTGTTTTGGTATGATGTGACAGTTGTGCACCACGAATGTTGGAGGGAAGCTATTTGCATACCATACCGTATTGCATGATGTCAGGGGGTAGCGTTAGCTCAGTGGTTAAGGTACTTGACTTGTAATCGGAAGGTTGCTGGTTCAAGCCCCACCACTGCTTGACCAGGCATCGTGCACGTTGTCACCTTCGCCTCTCCCTTTACGTAGTTAGCAGAAGTCTATTTGATTCCATCGGATGAAGCGTTCCGCTGAGCGGGAATTGCTAGTAAGAGAATTAGCTGAACGGCCACGCCGTCCATTAGAAATAGCTGGACCTAACCGTCTTCCCCTCTGCGTGCAGTGAACTGCATTTAAAAGAGCACCCCAAAGTCTCTGTGTCTTTATGCGGCCGATGTTAAGAGGCGTGTTGGTGTCATTTCTCCCGCGACCAGCAGCCGTTCAGAGGCAAAGACGCTGACGACCGTTGGTCGCTAAAGAGGAAGCCGTCGCCTCGAGACACAACGTTTTAGTGACATGTGGGGAAAACAGAAGTGAGCTCATATGTTTTTATTGGCTCTAGGCCCTATTAAAAGACACTCGTTATTTGTATAAGACGGAAAGTATGATTACGGAGAGTCCGGGGGGGTGTCCACCTCAATTTCATTTCTTGTTATTCTATATTTTTCCTTCCCCGTTAACATTTCTGCGTGTCTAAACGCCGCCTGAAGCGAAGCTGAGGTAAGCGGCGTGGCGAGTGCAGAGCTGGAGGGGAAAGCGACACTGGGAACGTGCTTAGTCACGCTGTGACGGTAGGCCTCGGCCAGGCGAGAGAAGGGGGGAGGGGCCGGGGAGGGTGCGGCACATCTAACGCGAAGCTTGGCGAGACGCATGCTGAGGTGTGGGGGCGCGGCCGGCGTTTCTGACGCCGCTCCCCGACGGCGTGAGCGAGTCCATAGCGGCGATGGAACAAGCGGGTGAATACGTAGATTTAAAGCTGAAATTTCCTCGCGCCACAGTCGAGACACGCGGCACCGTGTTATGACCTGTCAAACTGGGCTTCGGCCGAGACAGCAGCAGTGTGAAAAGGCCAGGCTTCCTTCCCATGGGGCTTGGTACATGGTGCTCTCTCCCTTGCTCTCCTTCTGAGAGTGTCAGGGGAGCAGTGCTGTGCTGGTTTTTGAGCCCTGGGAGCTCAGCAATGGTCTCTTTTTGCATGATTCTCAATTGCAAGTGTGTGTGTTTGTTTGCAGGTGCTAAACCAGGTACACCCGAAGCTGTCGTCTCAGGAGGAGGCTCTGCAGTACATTGAGGAGCTGATTCTGCTGCTACTGAGCATGCTCTGTCAAGCCCAGCCTCGCACCGTCCAGGACGTGGCGGTAAGCGCCGTTGCCCCGATGCCCACGACCGGTCTCCACGGTGACCGCACGTGCTCCGTTGCTAAGGCAACCGGGCTCAGTTTCCATAACGTCTTCGCAGCGGTGCGCGTAGTCACTCTGGCGCCTCTGCGCTCCCGGCCTGCATGTGTGCACGCACACCTTCAGACGGACCGCCGTCAAGCTACAAGGCAGCGCGCAGACTAGACTGACAACAGAGTTGCAAGTCTGATCAGTCTCTTCTCGCACCACCTACTCTGGATGTTTTGTGGTTTATTCACGTAGGCCATGCTTGACGTTGTTAACGTTTGTAAGATTTTAACAGTTTCTTGCTCAATACACGAAATGCAGACAAAAGCTGCAGTCTGTTCCCAGTGCTAGTTGGCTTGTGTGTCTGTTTTTACTAAATCATTGAGATTGCAAGGTGCTTTTATTTGTGCTGATGTTATACATGATAACACTACCACACACTCCTCCTAATCCAGGGTTTAGCGCTACTCCGCCCACTCCGTCCTGTGTTCCCCGTGCCCCCATCCCCACGGATTTCTCATCTTTCATCTGTCTCCCGGTGGATTTCTGTCATTCTGTATTGTGGCCTTAAGTTGGAATGCATACGAGTATGCCTCTTTGTGGGGTTTGGTTGTACATCGAATGCACAGTCCAAGCCTTTGCATCCAGTGAATGGATGGTTTGTGTGGAGCTCCAGGTGAATGTGTGACTGTAGACTGAGTGTGTACTTTATACTGCATGACCCTTCGAACACTGCTGGAAATATTGTAGGTGGATGCAAGAATAAATGAATTAAATTTTGTCCCTCCCTTTTCTCGCTCTTGCCCCCCCCCCCCCCCCCCCCCCGGCCTTCCAAGGAGCGGGTCCAGAAGAGTTTTCCACACCCCATCGATAAGTGGGCCATCGCGGATGCCCAGGCGGCCATTGAGAAGAGGAAGAGGAGGAACCCTTTAGCTTTGCCCGTGGATAAGATCCATCCACTTCTCAAGGTGCCAAACCTCACATGGCTTACTTTTCAGTCAGTCATTCACTCAGTCTGTAAAGTCGTCACACACCTATCTTTCTGTGGGTCATCTCTCTAACACGGTTTGAGAAACACTTTGTGAAGCAGGACTGCTAAGCCAGGACTTTGCAGAAATCCTTGCATTACTATGGGAGATTTTCATGGTCACAATGTCATGCATTTGTTTTTCTCAGCTACTCAGTCTGAACAGCAGATAGCTCACCATGCTCCATGTTTGACCTCCATTCACAAAACTGACCTTTTACTGTTTCTGTGGGAATTTCCCAACACTGCCGTTATCTGCCACTAGAGGGGGGCCTGACTGAGCCGTTCTTTGCTCTGGTGACTAGGCATAAATCCACTAAGCTGTATTTCTTTTTAAACATTTTTCTGACTGCTGCCAAGCACACATCAGAAGAAGAATGTGGTTGGGTGGAGGGGGTTGCTTTGCCAGAAAGCAATCGGTTTGGGATCATGCTGTTTTCACACAATGTGACTTATGAAACACGGTGTGGAAAGTTTTGTATGTAGTCATACCATCACCTGTTCAAACAGGACAATGACTGTTCACGCTGCCCCCCCCCCCCCCCCAAAAAAAAAAAACCCTTTCACTTACACACTCAGTGACCCCATCTTCTTTCCTCTCTCTGTATGACAGGAGGTACTAGGGTACAAGATTGACCATCAGGTCTCTGTGTACATTGTGGCGGTGTTGGAGTACATCTCTGCGGACATCTTAAAGCTAGCTGGAAACTACGTACGAAACATACGGCACTATGAGATCTCGCAGCAGGACATCAGTGTGGCCATGTGCGCCGATAAGGTAAGGAGCAAGCCTGTTTAGAAGCCCTGTGCAGAGATAAAAGGATCTTATTTCCGGTGCCTTCGGTGTTGTAACTGCCTGACTTGCTGGGCCCCATGTAGTCAATGTTGCGCTGGCTCCACCCACCTCTCGCTTATTGCCCCGCCCCTTTGGTGCCCCGGCTGCAGGTGCTGATGGACATGTTCCATCAGGACGAGGAGGACATCAGCGGGTTTCCCTTAATGGACGAGGAGCCCTCGGCGTCTGAGGAGCAGGCCTACTACGACCTGGTTAAGGCCTTCATGGCCGAGGTGCGGCAGTACCTGAGGGACCTCAACCTCATCATCAAGGTGTTCCGGGAGCCCTTTGTCACCAACATCATGCTCTTCTCTCACCACGTGAGTCGCCACGTTACCTCCACTCACTATTTATGACGTTAAAAAGAATGGCTTGCACACCAGTATTATGAGTACTTTTCACCCAAGTTCTACGATGGAATATTTCTCACATGCGCACGCTGCCCCCTACAGGACGTGGAGAACATCTTCAGCCGTATAGTGGACATCCACGAGGTGACCCTGAAGCTCCTTGGCCTGATTGAAGACACCGTGGAGATGACGGACGAGGGGAGCCCTCACCCACTGGTGGGCAGCTGCTTCGAGGATCTGGCTGAGGTTTGACTCTTGTTTCATTTTAAAAACACACACTACGCTACTGCTTTTCTTTCCAGGCTCTTCTATTGTCCTGGGAACCGTTAACCGGCCACAGCAGGGTGGGACTTGGGTGTGACACGGGTGCATTGTTAACTCTCGGCTCGGGTGGGGGCGGGGTCTGTTTTCAGGAGCTGGCCTTTGACCCCTACGAGACGTACGCTCAGGACATCCTGCGGCCCGGCTTCCACGACCACTTTCTTAGTCAGCTCTCCAAGCCCGGCGCAGCTTTCTACCTCCAGGTCAGAGGTCGCGGTTCACCTTGCGCATGTGGACGCAGTTGTGCATGCACACATGCACCTGCTCGATAAGACAGTAGGGACTTCAGGACCTTGCTACCACGGCTGCTCTGACCAAAGCAAAGTCGGTGCTTTTTACTCATGTTCATCAGTAAATGACGCAGGACAGACCAGCGCGGACGTGAATATATGTTAATTTATTGGGAAAAGACACGGTGGATAGAAAAAGGGTTCAGAGTTCAGCTTAAACTGAACGCGACCAAAGTGTCTTGACTCACAGTACCCCTCTCTCTCTCTCCTCCCCTCTTCTCTCTTTTTCCCCATCCCTCTCTTATAGTCAATATGCGAAGGCTTCAAAGAGGCTGTGCAGTACGTTCTGCCTCGACTGCTCCTCACCCCGGTCTACCACTGCCTCCACCACTTTGAGATCCTCAAGGTGAGCACCTCCTCTCATAAATGGCACCACCTGCAGGCTCAGCTGCATGCTTGCACCCCCTCCAGGCCCTGGACTCGGCAGAAGTGTTTCAAGGTGGGCTTTGTCTGTTAAAAGCGTGATAAGGTCTCCGGGTGGGATGTCGTATTCTTAAGCCTGCATGGCTGAGAAAAAGCTAAAAGCCTGGCTTAATCAGTAGTTCTGCTCGGAGTCACAAGGGCCAAACCACGTGGTCCGAGGAGCCCTAATCTGGCGGCGTGTGGCCCGTGCTCGCGCCCCGGTGCAGTAAGCCTCTTTCTCGCATTCTTTTGTGGGGAGGCACAGAGTACCATAAATCTGTCTCGCAACTGTGTGATCACTGTGGTCAACAGCCGAGCTGTTTTCATAATGGGGCGCTCGGGGCGCTGCTCGTAGCTACATGCTGGTGGATTACACCGTGTCGGTGTTTCTCTGTCCACAGTTCCACTGCACGTTGTGTGTGTGTGTGTGTGCCATCATGGCCTTTACAGCATCTCTCTCCTGCCATCCCTTCTGTCACTCCCTCTCACTGTTTTCTGGATGTTTTCTCTCTTTTCTTCCCTCTGTCTGCTTGGTGGCTCACAGCAACTGGAGGAGAAGAGTGAGGATGATGAGGATAAAGAGTGTCTGAAGCAGGCCATCACTGCCCTCCTTAACCTGCAGAGCAGCATGGAGAGGATCTGCTCCAAAAGTCTGGCCAAGAGGAGGCTCAGGTGTGTGGGTGTGGGTGGGTGGGGGTGTGGGTGTGTGGAGAACCTATCCCAGCAGC
Organism: Electrophorus electricus; assembly: GCF_041902795.1. NCBI lineage: Eukaryota > Metazoa > Chordata > Actinopteri > Gymnotiformes > Gymnotidae > Electrophorus > Electrophorus electricus. The sequence continues at coordinate 4,053,850 of NC_137499.1, read as the reverse complement.
ATTTGCCATTCCAGCATCAACACGCTCAGTGTCTAGGGTAGGTTGTGTGATAGAGTACTGGTTTCATAGGTTGGTTCAGAATCCTACAATGGAAAGTTTGTGTCCGTTTCGACTAAGCAGACTTCCACTTCATAATCTCATATTAATCTTACTACAACTAATAATAATAGCAACGCTGCTGCTGCCATTACATCTACTTCATTAATAATTAATGATAATCATGCATTTTTATGAAATTAATTTGGAGCATATCACTTTTTTTTTTCTTTTAGTCCCTGATATGCCCAAACTTACATTGTCCCTTTTTTTACATCAACCATCCATTGTCTTTTTTTTTTTTTTTCTTTTTTTCTTTTTTTTACATCAACAATTTATCAACTAGTTGAAAACAGAACTTGGCACACATCACACAGAGTTAAGTCCATGAAGTATTTACATATGTAACTCAGTACGATTTATATATATATATATATATACACACACACACACACACACACACACACACACACACACACACACACACACACACACAAAGCTCCTTTCCTGCACCCCTCCCATCCTCGCCACTCCACCCATACTCGATCCTGAGTTTCCCCCCTGACCCCAAAATAGATGGAGGGGGGGTGTTAGCCTGCTCCGTGTTGTCCCAGGGATGTTACGTCAGGGCTAGGGCTGTCCAGCCTTGCTATTATTGTTCTCAGGTTAGGGGAAAAAAATTGGAGAGAGAGGGCAGTTCGAGCCACCTTTGTGAAGCGGCGTCCACCAGCTCTTCTCTGGAGACTGAGCCTTTTGTTTGACTTGATATCGCCGGTATTTAAAAAAAAAAAAATTCTATTATTTTCCAAATCTCTCGACATCGTTCCTTTTGTTAATTATCTGCTCCCCAGCCGCAAACAGCGGCAACGATGAGGACTTGAAGCTGAAATCGATTTCCATCTTGTTTCTGGTGACTTGAATTATCTCCCGGTTCTAGTGTCGTTTATGGGGAAAGGATGGCTTCCTTTACGGTATGTGGAGTTTTGCTGAATTCAGTTCCGTCTGCTCTCAGCGCGGTGGTGGTTTTGAGTTTGTTGTTTGGTCAGTAGCTTTCCTGTCTCCCATAAGTTCTCTGACGTAGAACAAATAGCTACATTGCTCTTTGACTGACCATGCCTGTACCACAGCATGTTCAAAGTCAGTTTAAATTGAAACATTTAAGATTTAAAGTAAATGCCTTCAAGAAATAATGGTTTTTATGATAAAGTACTGAAAAATTGTAAATTGAAAGTGGTGTTTGCAAGTTTCTTTACTTGTTGTTATTTTTTGAATATTTTCTATTATGAAATTATATCATGCCAGATCAAGCCAGAAGTGATCAATAGCTGTTGTTGGAACACCTAGGGAAGGCCTAAGTGAGCAGGTGCGCGTGTGTGTGTGTGTATATATGGCATGCCATTGCATATAGGCAGGTTATAGTGTAGCACTCTGTGCTGGCAGCAGGCTCAGTAAGGCCTGCGCTCCGCTCCAAGGTGCTGGTATGAGGAGGGAGCCGCTTGCGTGCCCCACTCCACCGCTGACGCTTGCGCGTGCCCCTTTTTTCCGCATTAAGCTCCTTTTCGCCTGCTAGTCGTGGCTCACTGCCTTTCTAGCCACTGTAAATTACCTCCCATCTTCCCCTCTCTTGCCGGGAAAAAACAGAAAAATCTTAACCACCAGGAGGAGAAAGAAGCTAGAATAACTTGGCAATGAATAGGTGATCTCCCCACTCCAGCCACTGAGTTCAGAATCAACCCACTAGTTTAGCTGATTGACAGGCCTCTCTCAGGTTCTGGAGGACTGCGCCAAGCTTGGTTCAAGCTTCAGTCTGGATAGTTTGCCGCGGATCAGTCTTAACTCGCTGAGAAACCTCCAGGACTTGGCTTAGTCACAGTGATTGTAGACAAAGGCAGTCTTCCTCTCCATCTCAGAAGGCTTCTATTTTCAGTGTTTCCAAAACAATGGTAGTGTGAGGAGGTATTGTGTGAACCGCAGACCCACACTCACCCACCCCCCACACCCCCCCTCCCCAGCGAGTCGGCCTGCCGCTTCTACAGTCAGCAGATGAAGGGCAAGCACCTGGCCATCAAGAAAATGAACGAGATCCAGAGGAACATCGACGGCTGGGAGGGAAAGGACATCGGCCAGTGCTGTAACGAGTTCATCATGGAGGGCACGCTGACCCGCGTGGGGGCCAAGCACGAGCGACACATCTTCCTCTTTGACGGCCTCATGATCTGCTGCAAGTCCAACCACGGGCAGCCGCGCCTGCCTGGAGCCAGCGCTGCCGAGTACAGGCTGAAGGAGAAGTTCTTCATGCGCAAGGTGGGTCGCGACAGGGGTGGGGTGGGCAGGATGACCTGTCGCTTGGGTGGGTGTGAGTGGACGTATGGCGTGGGGAGGAGGGAGGCAGATGGGTGTATGAACGGTTCGGTAGAGGAGAGATGGACGTGTGGATAACTGGTTTGGATGGTTTGACGAGAGAGGTGGATGTATGGATGATTGGATGATTGATGAGGGAGAGCTGGATCAATGGTGGGATGATACAGATGGGAATGATAAATCGGGGAGATAGGGGTGGGAAAGCGGATATGGGGTGGAAAACTGGCTGAGAATTGTTGACGAGACGGATTTAAGGACCATCATGAAAGGAGTCCCGTTGTAGAGAAGTAAACAGTTTGCCACCCTGCCAAGTGCTTGCTCTAATCACGCCCAGAGCTCACCCGCATCCCACGACCCTGCCCCCTTCTGTCCACCAGGTCCAGATCAATGACAAGGATGACAAGGAGGGCGAGTACCGGCACGCCTTCGAGATCATCCTGAAGGATGGCAACAGTGTGGTGTTCGCCGCCAAGTCTGCGGAGGAGAAGAGCGGCTGGATGGCGGCTCTGATCTCGCTGCAGTACCGCTCCACGCTGGAGCGCATGCTGGACACTGCCATGCTCCAGGAGGACAAGGAGGAGCAGATGAGGCTGCCCGGCGCCGAGACCTACCGCTTCGCCGAGCCCGACTCTGAGGAGAACGTGGTGTTTGAGGAGAACGTGCAGTCCAAGTCGGGCATCCCCGTCATCAAGGCCGGCACAGTGCTGAAGCTGATCGAGCGGCTCACCTTCCACATGTATGCAGGTCAGAGCAGGTCGGGGGCGTGGGAACCGTACCGGGTCGCATGGGAATTTTGCTTTTTTTTTAATCCCAGGGTGCTCAGTGCCTTTTCATGGTGGCGATGATGATGATGACGATGAGACAGAAAGTGAAAATAAGTGGCAGTGGTTGGTGTAACACTCAGCATTGTCCAATCCAGTGGCTGAGTTTTGAACTGTGTATGTAGCCTGCGGCCTCAATGCCAAGATGTTCTGATTCTTTGCAGCAGGTAGACGTTGCCACTCATCACATGCACGCTGTGCTGTGCTAACTTTGCACACTGGGAAATGAACTTTGGGTGCCGGGAGTCCTTACGACTGTTTTCCTGAAGCATCGTCACCTTCTGTGCGTCACCTAGTGTTTGGGAGTGATTACAGACTTTAGTGCTGGAAAGCTAACAGACAGGTAGCGCACCAAAGTGAGATTCCCCTCTTCATTGCACAGGCGCAAAGCCTGACGACAGCAGCGAGAAGCACGAGGAAATATTGGTAGCTGAAAGGTGTTCTCCTCGATTTATCCACCTCTGCCTCCCCCCAGGCTGTTTTCTCACGCTTGCTAAATATTTGCATATGCCATATGTCCTAGAACGCTGCATGACAACCCGCTTTGTTCTAGAACCGCCTCGGGCGACGAGTGTTTTGATAAGATAGCACTTCCCTACTGCCCTCTGATAAGGGACGCGTCACTGATTAAGAGACCAGAAGGGAAAATAGAAAATGAGATTGATGGACATTTTTCCCCATAGGTTCAAAACTCATCACTGTCAGGGTTAATAGGCCTGTCCTTTACGTAAATAGCTTTTTGAAGCCGTGTGTGTGTGTGTGTGTGTGTGTGTGTGTGTGTGTGTGTGTGTGTGTGTGTGTGTGTGTGTGTGTGTGTGTGTGTGTGTGTGTGTGTGTGTGTGTGTGTGGGGCTAAATCCTCTAAAAGGAGCTCTACAGAACGCTCCTCTGAGCAGGGCAGCCTGATGCAGGCGGGTTTCCCTAATCACAGCTGAGCCATTAAGCCTGGGGAAACCGTCCTCTGTGTGGCATCTAGGACTAGGGACAGCGTGCACACAGTAGCTCCCTCACATGTATTCACTTATCAGAACCAAAAACCATGCAACTCCCAGTCACACCGGTATCATTTTTGTGCGCATACAGAACGTTAGCTTTAGTGTGTGTGCGCGCGTGCGTGCAGTTGGAGTTTTGAGTTGATCGAATAGTTTTTTTTTTTTTTTTAGTTAAAAGTAAACTGCTGTACTGCCGTGGTGTGTTTGACGCTCTTACAAAGCAGGTGCAGCAGGGGTTAACTCCTCTGTGGCTGTGGCCAGAGGACCCTCGTGACTCTGCGAGCTGCAGTCTGTTAGAGTGAGAATGCCTATCGCGGGTGGTCCGGGCTGTTCACACCCCTAAGTAAACTTCCTCTCTGAAAGTGTGTGTGCTGAGTATAGGTCTCAGTTTTCCTCTAGAGATTCCAGTGGTCTGTACCTCCTAATAAGCCAAGGGAAACAAGCCTTTTTAGGAAAATTTTGTGTGGGTGGGTGTTAAGTGTCTTTCAGCATTAGCTAGGGGAAAAAGGTGCTTCCTGTCAAACTCACCTCATGCCTGGACCCCAGTCTTGCACATACTTGGGTGGAGGATTGATGGATGCTATTTGCCTGATCATCTCGAACCTCCTGTCAGATGCTGTACATCTCCAGCCACACCCCTCATGCAGATATAAAGGCACACACCCCACACATATGCACAAGCATTCACAAACACCCCCACCCCCCCACATACACAGATGTACTTACACACCAACATGGATGCCTTCACACACACACACGTGCGCAATTACACCTCTCCCCCCTCCCCCACATACATTTTCTCAGTTTCTCTCTTGCGGTAGCTCTCTGGTGGGTGTGTGTGTGTGTGTTTCTACAATCAGCATGTGACTATGATCTGATTTGGACAGGCATTTGTGTGGAGTGTGTATCTATTTTAAGAGTGTGTGCGCATGATGTTTGCGCGTGTTTGTCCGTCTGAGCGAGTGCACTGTTGGACAGCCTCATGCGTCAGAGCAGCGTCTGTTTCCTGGCCAGAATAATTCCAGGCTGATTGTTTGTAAACGCTCTCTGAGGCAGCCATTGTTTGTGCCTGGCCTCGCAGAGTAGGCCGCCACTCGCCATATCCATCACACACACAGACACAAGTAACAGCAGTGGTATAAACTCCCAAGTGTAAATATTTAACTGTGACAGTAGTGAAGTGCTCAATCCTTCATGCACGCCGATGGCATCTTCAAATTCATAAGGATCCGTAGCATATAGTCTGGTTATAGTCTGTTCAGAAAACAATCAGACGTTTGTGGTTTACCTCACAGAGCTGCCTGTTTACGTAGAAAACACTACCCCCGGAAAATAATTTTCGCGTTTATTGTGATAAATGTCAGGCCTATGGCACAGTGTAAATGTCTAAATAAACCACTATCCTCACTAACCACCCACTGTGGAACAGTGAAGCCTTTTAATCCTGTTTATGGTGCCTTGTACATATAAATGTTTAATGTTTACCACCTTAAACCCAGGATTACCCTGTTCGCGAGTGAAATCTGTGGTCTCTGAGCGTGTGAACCACATGGTGCTCTGCAGTGGCCCATTAAGGAGCCTCTGTGATTTTAGCTACATTTATCTACTCACAGTGTCACAACTGTGAAAGTTTCTCACAAGGCGACAGCCGCTGTCCGAAAACAACCAGTAGGGGCTGTGTGGGATTACACACAACTCGTGCGTCAACTACAAGTAAAAGTTAAACAAAAAACTAAGTATGTGGGACCTAAAGGTTTTGTGGAATAGTGGCAGCAGAGACGATGCTTCTCTGATGTCTCCATTTGGCAAAAATAAGATGCATATAACGAAGGCAGAATACTGTCATTTACTGCTGTCGTGGGTTTATCACCAGATAATGTTATCGTGTAGTCTGACTTGGAACAAGTGAGGGTCTGTCATGGATTTTGATGAAGATTTCAGCTGCAGGATCTCGTACAGTGTGACATGCAACAGTTGCATAAGACCACTGGAATCAGAGCGTAAAGCTGGCTTAACACACACTGTTCTGAGTGCGATGATTACCCAGCTCTGCGTGGTTCAAATACCCGATAAATACTGGGTCAGGTGTGTCCCTTGTGCACATTATATAGAACCCTTGTGCATTCCTTATATTTCCCATGAAACCTTTACGCCATGGTATGTGTGGAGATTTTGTGGAACTATGTACTTCTGTGTAACTGTCAGAAGCAGGCTATAAATTCAGCACCAGTGCATTGGGAGTGCATCCCCTGTGGTAGGCCTGTCTGAGTGCCACTGGGAAGCTGCTGTGTGGCCTGTAAGATCAACCAGCCCCACGTTGTTCCCATGAATATATAGTGTTTTCACTTTCTGCTTGGTGCAGAAAAATGTCTGGCCCATGTGAGAGATCTACAGGTGTTGAGCACGTCGCAGGTCAATGCTGAGACGACACCGGCTAGTTCTGCTGCGTCTGCCAGGTGTTTTGGCTGATGTTGAAGTTTCCCTCCGCCAGGTTCCTCTGGCCACCATTTGACTCGGTGGCCTGCTGTCCCCTGTCTCCCCACAGCTGGCCTGCTGTCTCCTTGCTGGCTTTGGCACATTTTTAACTGTTATCTTGCAAATGGAGTCGATTTAAATAATCAGTTTGGGTGTGTAGAAAATTATTGCACACAGCCGATCTTTCCTCCCCCTTCATTAAGCTCATCATTTTCCCAATTTGGATAAGTAGAAGCCATTGACGTTGGAGAGTAATTTGATGTTAATTAGTTTATTCATGCATTTTGTTTGGCGGTAATGACAACAGGTGCAGCTCAGGGTCACCACATGAGCCACTAACCAAAACAATGCAAAAATGAGCCAAACGGGACAAAAAAAATACAGCCTTAACATTCAAATGAGAACAATGAGGAGGGGAAGAGACCTAAACTTTTAATGGCTGTCTGGTTTCTCTTTGCAGATCCCAATTTTGTGAGAACGTTCCTCACAACCTACAGGTCGTTCTGTAAGCCCCAGGAGCTCTTGGATCTCCTTATGGAGAGGTGAGGTGTGCGGAGGGGAGGGGCAAAATCTTCAGTACTGGAAAAAATACTGCAGCCAAACAAATGCTGACATAAAAAGCCATGGTGGATAAAAATTCTTTTGAGGCGGCTGTATGCAAGAATTTAATTTTTGCTGCATTTTTTTTTCTTTACCGTGTGTAACACAATCGGTTTACAGACACACAAATTATAGAATTCATTTTGGCTATGGGAATAAGAACCAAACATTTAATCGCTTCAAATTTGTTGGACTTCCAGAGCATGTCTGTGAAACCCACTGTGCAGTGCTGATAATTGTAGCCGACGTGTGTGTGTGTGTGTGTGTGTGTGTGTGTGTGTGTGTGTGTGTGTGTGTAGGTTCGAAATTCCAGAGCCCAAACCCACAGAGGCCGATCAGATGGCCATGGAGAATGGAGACCAGCCACTCAGTGCTGAGCTCAAACGCTTCCGCAAAGAGTTCGTCCAGCCAGTGCAGCTCAGGTACATACGCTCTCACACAACTGAATAGAATACATGTAACGGTGCTACATAGTCACGTAACAGATCATTTTTTTTATGGTTCCAGTTGAGTGACTGGTTCCATTGCCTGTTGTCACACTGCAGCAATGATTCATTTAAAGGGTTAATTTTTGTATTATGCTTTGTGTTACTACCCTGGGCACGTTTTTTGCCTTGCAGTTTGGGGCTGTAAACAGACGTGTATGCGTGTGTGCCTCACTTTGCTTTCATTAAAACACACAATACTGTCCGAGTGCTAATGGCTTTGTTGATCACCAACACAGGATTTGTTTCATGACGTCACAACATTTTTGTTTATTGTGAAGGTGGGATATTTTCTATGTTAACGATATTTGTTTTTTGTAGATACGGTGCTGCCGTTGACACTTGACTTTTTTTCTATGACGTCCCTCAATTGTTATCAGATGATAACCTTCTGTTTACACCCTAGTTATAATGCGGTGGTGGTGAAGAACCCAGCTTATCATTCACATTTTCCAGATAAGCCCCTTCTCAAGCTAGTGCTATGCAACGGAATACTTGTATTACTACCCGGGCTGTGTACATTGGTGGAGCCACTTTGACAGAAGTGTAGGAACTGGCCCCACTCTGCAGCAAGGGACCTTCTCAGCAATGCCATACTGTTGTTTTTGTGGACAACTTGTACGCGTTCGAGTCTGCACGGATTAAATACAGGAGCTTGTTGGCACTTGTTGGTGGCAGTACTAGCCATTTTTTAATAGATAATCTGTACAAGAATTTCCCAAACTAAGACTGGCTAAGGAAGTGTGTGAGCCTAAATTGTCTTCTGTAGTGGACTGTTGCAAAAGGAGGTAAAGGCCTTTGGGGGTGTTTGGAGAAGGTGTGACGTCGCCTTTGTCGCCCTGCAGGGTGCTAAACGTCTGCCGGCACTGGGTGGAGCACCACTTCTACGACTTTGAGCGGGACGCGCAGCTCCTGCGCCGGCTGGAGGAGTTCATCGGCATGGTCCGAGGTAGCCTGCCTCACTGCTTGCCTCACTGTCTCTCTTCCGTCCTAGATTTAAGTTAACTTCTGTTTTTTTTGTTTTGTTTTTTGTTTTTGTTTTTTTTTCTTTCCTCATCTCTCTAATTTGGCATATATGCAAAATGGCTGGAGCTGATTGGTTAGGTGGAGAAGCTTAACAGAGCATGCGTCAGACCGCCTTTGACCAACTGCTCGCCCTGCCTGTCCCCACTCTCGTCCCTCCCCACCCTCCCTGCCCAGGCAAGGCCATGAGGAAGTGGGTGGAGTCCATCACCAAGATCATCCAGAGGAAGAAGCAGGCACAAGCCAATGGTCCGAGCCACAACATCACCTTTGAGAGTTCGCCGCCCCCCATCGAGTGGCACCTCAGCAAACCGGGCCAGACCGATCAGTTTGACCTCATGACCCTGCACCCTATTGAAATCGCACGCCAGCTCACACTCCTCGAGTCAGATTTCTACAGGTAGACGCACATGCATGCACTTTTTTCCCCGCGAAAGGTCCATTTGTGTTCTGCAGTTTATTTTATGTTTTGCTACGATGATATGATCAGTTTTGTTTGGTGTATTAAACAAGAGGGAAAGGAATGGCCACTTCCTGTTTTGTTTTTTCTTCTTTTCTGAACACCTGCCAACCATCAGCCATGAAATGGGGCACTTTAAATACAATGGAGGACATGGGAGTACAACATATTGTATCAGCATTGTGAACCCCCCCTACACACACACACACACACACACACACACACACCCAACAATCGGGAATGTGGGGACACACTTCCTTCACCTCGGAGTGGACTGTGAGAACATTGTAAGACTGTCTTACCCAAGCTTCTCCTTTTCCATGCTGGCTGAAGCCCCTCCCCCTACAGGAGCCTCCAGGGTTTCGGGTGGGTGCTGCCGCGTTCAGGCCGCAGGGATCGGCGACCAAGGCAGTCGTTTGTGGTCCAGGTCTTCAAAGGCTGTCTACGTCAAAGCCGTAATTTTGTAGTGTTTAGACTAGAAATGCTACAATGTGCCATGGGTTTCACTATTAAGGCTGTTTTTGTACTTTAACATCTGATGGCTGCCTGTACTTAATGTGCCACAGGTTTCGGTATTAACCTGTCTTCCTGTATTGTATTGTTTCATGATTTGGTTTCATTTGATTCACGTTTCTTATTTAAACCATTTGTTACTGTAACGGCGTACTGGGACACTCCATTGAACCCACTATACGGTCTCAGACTAACTGGTTCCAGAACAGTCTGTGCTGGACCTCGATGCTTCGTCCCTGTAATGACCTCGTATTGACCTTTCATGGTGCACGGGTCACTTTTCTTGCCCTGGAAGTGGAAACACTCGACACTGATGCCTTGTTGACCATGACCTTCTGACCTGTGTTCCTCAGGGCGGTGCAGCCGTCAGAGCTGGTGGGCAGCGTGTGGACGAAAGAGGACAAGGAACTGAACTCGCCCAACCTACTGCGCATGATCCGCCACACCACCAACCTCACGCTTTGGTTTGAGAAGTAAGACGCTCGCTGCTGAGCTTTGAACCCTGCCCCCTATCCCAGAGAATGGGCCACCCGGGTCACAGATCCAGTCTTATGTTCTTGCATGAAGCACCAGCTATAGCTGACCCGCCTACCTAGGTCTCCCCCCTCCCTACCAAACAGGATTCCTCCATGGCGCGTGAAGCCGGTCACTGTGTCTCTCTCAGCTCCCCATCACACAGTGTCACAGGACACTGGAGCAGAGCTCTGTGTGAATGTGGCCTAACAGGTGCTCGCAACCCATGAGCATCACACTGCACAGCAGATATGGCAAAGCCAAGACCTCAGCGCCAGTTGGGCACCTGTATAATGCATTTTGAACCTTGATTTGTGATCCTTAGCCAAGGTTATTAAAGGTTATTGCCTGTGTCTGAATCTGCATAAAGCCTTTAACAGCAGGACTGGCATGGCCACATCCTGTCCCCCCCCCAGGTGTATCGTTGAGACAGAGAACCTGGAGGAGCGAGTAGCCGTGGTGTCCCGCATCATCGAGATCCTGCAGGTCTTTCAGGAACTCAACAACTTCAATGGCGTACTGGAGGTGGTCAGTGCCATGAACTCCTCCCCAGTCTACCGGCTTGACCACACGTTTGAGGTAAGTGCCCAGAGACCAAATCTGAAACTCCGCAAAATCATTTGAGTGGAAGTCATTTGTACTGAAAATCGTGTCTTCAACTTTGCTTAGCATGCAATAATAAATCAATTTCAAAAGTTTATGAATCAACTACATATCGAAATTACAGAGAAAGAATGCAGTTTTCAAATCACACAAGCTTGGACTTTGCAGTGTTTAACAGTATTGTCAAGTTTCTTAAGATTTTTTAATATTTAATTCTTAAAGTTGGGTTTTATTGTCGTTCTGATTGATTGAAGCATCTTGGATAACATCTTTATAGCATCATATAATTTATTCTCATCATGTCTGAACAAGAGAGGCTCATAATTATGTTTGGTAGATGTTTGATGACTCAGAGTTCATCATGATCACAATCATAAATGCAATTGCAGTTTTTTTTTTCTTTTCCTTTCTTCAAATAAATCTTAGTTTTCCCCAAATTGTTCAGCCCTGGAGTGCATTCACATGTCTAAATTACTCTGTCTCTTTTCATAATTGTTTTTTTTGTTTGTTTGTTTTTTAAATCATATTCCAGCAAATACCAAGCAGACAGCGAAAGATCTTAGAAGAGGCACATGAACTCAGTGAGGACCATTATAAGAAATATCTCGCCAAACTCAGGTCTATTAACCCCCCCTGCGTGCCCTTCTTTGGTATGTATTATACTTGAATATGTTTCCTTATGTTTGAGCTTATTGGCGTAACAAAATAAAACTGTCAAATTTGTACCAGCGTGAATATTTTGGTGTATGAATGTAACTGGATGTTGGTGACTTTCCTTGCTGTGATCTGGGTGCGTTCAGGGATCTACTTGACCAATATTCTGAAAACGGAGGAAGGCAACCCAGACTTCCTGAAGCGGCACGGCAAAGAGCTGATCAACTTCAGCAAGCGGCGGAAAGTGGCGGAGATCACCGGTGAGATCCAACAGTACCAGAACCAGCCGTACTGCCTGCGGGTGGAGAATGACATCCGGGTGAGCCGTGCGACTAGCTTGGTCAGGCCCAAGTCTTTCCCATCGCGTCTGTCAGAGAGTAGATTTAAGGCCGTTTCTTGAATTGCTATTGATTAGTCTGTGATTTGATTAGTCATTCCTGTTGCTGTTGTTGTTTCTTCGTTCTTGTATGGTCGCTGCGCTTGTGCCGATGCAGAAGTTCTTCGAGAACCTGAACCCCATGGAGGACATGATGGAAAAGGAGTTTGCCGACTATCTCTTCAACAAGTCCCTGGAGATCGAGCCCCGCAACGCGCGCTCCCTGCCGCGATTCGTAAGTGCCATGCGGACCCGGCCCTGCTCCGTTCCAGCTCACCCACCGAAGCCGACGCCCACTCACCCCCCCCCCCCCCATCCCCCCCTGCAGCACAAGAAGTACAGCTGCCCGCTGAAGTCGCCAGGCGTGCGGCCGTCATCCAGCCGCCCGGGCCCCATGCGCCACCCGACGCCCCTGCAAAACGAGCCGCGGAAGATCAGCTACAGCCGCATCCCCGACAGCGAGACGGAGAGCAGTGCGGCGTCTGCGCCCAACTCCCCGCGCACGCCCCTCACGCCGCCTCCTGCCTCCACCGCCTCCAGCTCCACCGACATCTGCAGTGTCTTCGACTCGCCGCACGGCCCCTCCAGTCCCTTCCACTCCAGTACGTGCCGCACATGCTTTAATGCACCCCTGTAGCTTCACAGATCTGAGTCTTCGTGTTTGGCGCGCAGGGTAACTTCAGCTGTGATGCAGAGGTCGCTTTATAAGAGCTGATGTTCTGTTGGGTATATAAAGAAGTGGGATGTGCTGAAATGTTTTCAAGCATTTTTCAAACGAGCAGTTCGAATATTTTGTCTATATCTTACCTGTTCTGGCTCTTGCTGTTGTAACTACAGGGTGGGTTTAGAAGGTGGAACCAGTCACTGAATCAAAGAGGTGACTGTTTTTTCTTCATCGACTGGGTCACAAGTTTGAAATTCTAGTGAGGTCCTGCAGGCTTTCTTCGGGTTTTAAACAAAAGCTTTCACATTCGGTGTCGTGCAAGAAAAAACACCACAGAAAAATGCGTGTTCCTGAACTATGTCACACACGCATGCAAACGGGTCCTCTCACACACCCTGTCTGTTGTGATCGGGGCCACACCAAAGAGACACCTCATATCTCCAGAAGTTCAGCAGCTGTGCCCTGCGCACCTGTGACCAGTACCCAGCACCCGATGACGCTAACATCAACTAACCCATTTTGCATTTAATCAAACATTTAACAAGCATAACACTACCAGTGCTCTGAAACGCTGCTTAAAGAAGTAATGAACTGTGAAGAGCGTGCCGGCATGTCTCCCTGAACGCCCCTGTTGCGCCTGAGGCTTGGTTTCCCTCGGCCCACACTCAGGGTGTCTCTCTCTCTCTCTCTCTCTCTCTCTCTCTCTCTCTCTCCCCTTGTCTTTCTGCTCCCAGACAGCGACACCATTTTTGCCCCGGTTTCTCTGCCTCATGGTCCACGTTAGTATAAGCCCTCTTTCTCTCATCAGTTCCTCCCTCCTCATCCTGTTCAGTCAGTCGCGCTCGCTCTCTCGTTACGCTCATCGTGACATTCATTCTCATCTCGGCCATGTGTTTAGGCCTCATAAATGTGCATTTGGACCGCAAAATAGATGGCTGACATTTAGGAATTTTAATGTAACCTTCCTTTTATGTCTTCTGAATGCTAGTAGTAAAAGGCCTTAGTGCAAAAAATAAGATCTAGTGGTAAATTTTGCCAAAACTTGCTGTTGGATCAGGTGGTAAGACCCACGGGTAAGTTTTGGCATTCTTTGATTCACTAGCTGCTTGAATCTGTAGGTCCATGGCTCTGACCTCTGTTCCTAATGCATGCCCAAGTCATGCTCTGCAGTCTGCGTGCGTGTGTGCGTGTGTGTTCGTTTCACATCCCCCACTCTTGCCATTCTGACATCCTCACCACGTTCCTGGTCACCCAGAGCCGTCTGGACCGTGAGTACATCTGCCAGGCTGGGCCTCTCTGTAACGAACAACATGGTTCGTTAGGGTTGAGGGGGTTGGGCCTCGTGTCCATGATGTATGTCCTACACTCTCTCTTCCATGCTCTGGTGTCTAATCCGCCATAAAATGTATAAAGTCAGTGTTCCGGTGTAACTATTTTTCTTTCTCTCTCTCTCACACTCTCTCTCTCTCACACACACACACACACACACACACACACACACACACACACACACACACACACACACACACACACACAGGATCATCATCAGTGTCCTCCATGGTGAGTTTCCACAGGAGCACAGATGACGCCCCCATCCCTCCCCCTGTCCCACCCCGCCGCCGACCTGACTCTGCCCCTGCTGAGTCCTCACCCTCAAAGGTAAAAACCTGCTGCACAAATACCAAATACTCTGCATTTATTGAGCCAAAAACAATGTAAAAAAAAAAAAAAAAAATTTAAAAACACAACGTTCACTATGTATGCCACACCAGAAACACCCACCTTGTAACTTCACGGCAACTTAACATGTTACCCCTGTCTTCTATGGGTTAGCATTTTATAAATTTACAGACTGTGGGCCAACTTTTGCCACTTCCAGTTCATCAGCTGCCGCCTACCCCATTCAGTACTGGTTCGTTTCTGACTACACGACCACAGCTGACCAAATATTCTGTAGGTGGCATACCATTCTCAACACAGCATAGACTGACCCAGCGTTAATCAGACACAGTGGTGTTGCTGGGGTTTTCACACGTCAGCATCAGTGAGCGGAACTCCAGAAACAGCCAGCCAGCAATGACCTCCCATGGACGGCTGGTCTGGGCGTGTGGCACACTGGTTACTCTAGCCATAGCTTCTAATGGAGTGGCTGGCACTTTTGCGTTGTTTGTCTTCCGCCTGGGCGTCTTCCCTCTTTCCCTTCTGGGCCCCTGTCCTTGTCTTGTGCCGGTCTGAGCGTTTCTCTCCCTTACCAGATGATGTCGAAGCACTTGGACAGCCCTCCAGCCATCCCCCCAAGACAGCCCACCGGCAAGGCTTACTCGCCGCGCTACTCCGTCACGGACCGCACCTCCGTGTCGGAGCCGCCCGACAGCCCGCCCACACTACCCCCCCGGGAGCCCGTGCGCACACCGGACGTGTTCTCCAGCTCGCCGCTGCTGCTGCAGCCGCCGCCACAGGGGCGGCGCAGCGAGCAGAGCCACTTCTTCCCACCCTCGCCCTTCCCCTCGCTGCCCCCGCAGATGCCCTCTCCGCTGGGTCCGCGGAAGCACCTTCCCTCGCCACCGCTGCCGCCCACCGATGGCGAGACGCCGCAGTGCGCTGCCGGACCCCCTCTGCCCCCCCGCCTCAGCACCTCACAGACCACCATACCCAAGCTCCCCCCGAAGACCTACAAAAGGGAGCCGGCGCACCCGTCTGTGCACCGCGATGGCCCGCCGCTCCTGGAGAACGCCAACCCATCATAAAATGCCACCCGCCGCTCGGTTCGGCTAACACTACAGACTGAGGCAGAGAGCGGCAAAGTGACAAATGACTGCAAACTATTGGAAGAAATGCCAGTGTTGGACTTTTTTGGGGGAGGGGGGAGAAAATGACAAAAAAGATGATGAATGGGAAACAAAATGTGCCCTTAAACCATTCAAAGATGATTCTCTCCCCCCCCCCCCCAGTGGAAACTGTGTTGGGATTACCAAGCCCTCTTGAGGGTTGACTCAATGTATTTTTTTTTTTCTTTCTCCCCCCCCCCTCCGTCTGTCATGTAGCTGTTGGTGTGTGTCGTCATTGTTCAATGTTTGCTTATTTTGATTTTGTTGTTTGTTTATTTTTGTATGTTGCTTATTTTCAGCAGTACTTGTCCATGACATGAAATTCCCTCTCCCTGCACAGTTTAAGCCGGGACCTAATTAAAAAAAACAACAAAAAAAACAACAAACCCCACACCCACGCACACCATGTAAAACACACAAAAAAGCTGGATCACAAAAGACTGTTGACCAGTTAGAACCAGCTCTGAAACGACTTTCTGAACAGTTCTCTTAAAGGAGAGGGGATTTGGCACTAAATAGGACTGCATAAAGACTGGATGCCAATGTCTGCCTATGGGAGAGGACTTTGGAGGCCAGCGCAGTGCTGCTCGACCAATGGGGGGGGGGGGTCTCTTTTTCCATCAGGGCCTCCCCTCCAATGAAAAGGGGTCTGGGAGTCATTCAGACAACAGCTGTGTTCTATGCTTTGATCCGCCTCAGGCTAAACCGAAGGCGGTTTGTGTGCCAGTAGCGTCGAGTACCACAAGTAAAAATGAAAAATATATAAATACATGAAAAAACAGGTACCCTCCCACACCAAAGAGGTACTTCCAAGCATTCAGGAAACACAAAAAAGTGATCATTTGTCCTTTGTGTTAGAAGTTTTATTTTCTGAATCATTTCTGTTTTGCCAATAAGTATGTAAAAAGAAGAAAAAAAGATGGTCCTCTTAAAACGAAGGGAATAAAAGTGTTTCTACCACCTTATGCTCTGTAAGTCATGAAAATACACTGTTTACCAAAGTTCCAGTTAAATAGAGCTTGGTGTCCAAATCTAATGTTCAATATAACTACAAATTGGCAGTTACTAAAAACTATGGTGACGCACAATATAAACATACCAAAATTTACTCTACACACATGCGCTAGCTCCAGACACACTACTAAAGGCATACCTTGAAAATGTCACATATCGAACACTGACCAACGATTGTTTCCTGCAAAAAAAAAAATATATAGCTGCATATGTATTTTTGCATGCTCAATCCAAATGTTTTCAACGTGTATGTATGTGTGTAATGTTTTATATATATATACATATATATTAACTTATATATATTAATATATATAAAACATTTTTTTTGTTTTGTTCCAGTATGCTCATGTCATTATGTACAGTAAGGAAGAGCGGTACCAAGTAGAGTCTCTGTTGGCAGACTACTGCTTGAAGATGGACATTCCTGAGGCCAAATATATGCAAGAATCATGGTGCATTTTAGAAGTACTTGTTTTATGGGTAATAACAGCATTATAACAGCTTCCACTTTTTAGGAAGGCTTGCTACAAGATTTTGGAGTGTCTCTTTGGGCATTTTTGCCCATTCATCCAGAAGAGCATTTGTGAAGTCAGACACTGATGTTGGACTCCATTCTCAAATCTGTTGATGTCAGTGCTTTGTGTGGCTCAGTTAACTGCTTCAAACTTTCCCACTAAAGTTGGAAGCATACAGTTGTCCAAAATGGCTTGGTATCCTGAAGCAAAAAGATTTCCCTTCATTGAAACTAAGGGGTCTAGGCCAACCTCTGAAAAACAACCCTGTAGCATTATCCCTCCTCCAACAAACCTTACAGCTGGAACAATGCACTCAGGCAGATAACGTTCTCCTGGCATTCACCAGACACAGACTCATCCATCAGACTGCCAGACAGCAAAGTGTGATTTGTCACCCCACAACACATTTCCACTGCGCCAGTGTCCAGTGGTGCTGTGCTTTATGCTACTCTGTCCAACTCTTGGCATTGTGCTTGGTGATGTAAGATTTGCTCAGCCATGGAAACCTATGACATGAAGTTCCCCACACAAAGTTTTTGTGCTGATGTTGATGTCAGGTGTGAAACTGCAGTTATTGAGTCAGCCGAGTGTTGGCAACTATTGCACACTCCTCACCTCAGCAAACTGTTCTGCCACTTCATGGCCGAGTTGCTTTAGTTCCTAAAAGCTTCAACTTATCACTGATGCCAGTCACAGTCAATCATGGAATATTGGGGAGGGAAGAAATTTCATGAACTAACTTGTTGCAGCAATGGCATTCTATTACAGTACAACACTCGAATTCAGTGAACTCTTTAGAACGACCCATTCTTTCACAAATGTGTGTGAAGGGAGACTGCAACACTAGGTGCTTACACCTGCATCGATGGGACTGAATTAAACATCAGACTTCAGTGATGTGTGTTCTGCTTTTGTCCATATAGTCTGATTAATGTAAAATTTAAAGTTAATCCTAAAACCCATCTCTGATGGCAAGTCTAAAAAGGTAAAAAACATTCCACATTTTAGTCTAGGAAGCAAAAAAAAAACATTTTGTTGCAAAGTGTGACTTTGTCCTAGAACACGACCTTGCCGTGACCCCTAGCTGTAAGTGTGCGCTACAACTAGTAGAGTTTCCTTGGAAACACAATGTTATGGACAGAAGTCCCTCATCATCTGTGCATGCAGTTTCTTTTATGTTTTAGTATTTAAAGCTTGGTTTCCTCTCAACAGCCCCAAGGTCTGTTTTCAGCATATTTCCACTCCCTCTGCTTTCCTTTCCATGGAAACTAACAACTACTACTTGCAAGGTGCAGATGATTCAGTGGATATAATCTATGAGAACATGTGACAAGAAAAAAAGAAAGTCTCTCCAAGTTGATATGCCCTACAGACCTACTTACCCAGAAATCAAACGGCCATAAGACTAGTGACAAGAACAGACAGTGCTAAACTGTTACACCCGTTGCAAAGTATTTATTATAAAATTGTGAAACAAATGGACATAAGTAATTACATTGTTTTAAACTAATCAATTTTTAAATAGAGAGGCTAACAGGCTGCATTCACACTCAAATGTTTTCCCTATTCAACTTGGGTCATTAGACTAATCACCAGCCAATCTTTTTCTAAAAAGGCTGGCTCCACATCAAATAATGTCTGGCTTCATAGCAAATGAAAGATGTGTAAAATGTACATGAAAGGAAAAAGTGTTTAACACTGCACAGAGTGTCTGGAACAGTCAGACAGATTCCAACATCCCTCAAGAGAGGATTATACATGAACTGCTCTCATAGAGAGGGCCCAACTTGAAAAGCCTGGACTCCAAGCTCAGCATGCATGTCTCACTGCTGGCTCTCTGTTCCTGGATTGCTCTCCACAAGACTCTGCACTCTCGCCAGAATGATCTCATTGCTGCTGGTGCACTGCTCGGCACCGTACGGGGCACCGATGGTGAGGACATTCGCCACTTGCAGAACATCTCCCTCGTCTGTAACAGGAATACGGTTCTTCTCCAACCACGCATGCAGGTTCTCCTTTCGCTCCTTGAGTTTCTGTGAGGTGAAAGCCTGGCACCCAGCAGGCATAAAGAGAGACCTCAGGCGGCTGGCGATTTCATCGTCTCCCCCCCTGAGGATCTGCACGTCCCTCACCGCATGGCCCAGCACCACCATCACAAAGGCACCTCCTTTCTCTAGGAAGGTCACAAGGACCACACTTGCAGAAAAAAAACAGGGGAAAGTTATCAAGCATTAAACATGGAGAATTACAAATCTAAAGTAAAAAAACAAACAAACGTGGCGCTAAAGAGCTGCAGAAGTCAAACCGCACACTTTCAACGGGCTCCTTTATCGTTATACTACGTCAGTTCCCAGAAAACATTCAGATGTTATGAAATGGGAAACTTCTGAACACAAACTAGTCTACCCTATGGGTTTTGCGACTTTATTCTTACTGCCTGCATGCAAAGGATGGGAAAGTAATGTGGAGTGGCTTTGATATCGGAACAGTGCGGAGTTTTTTTTTTTGTGTTTTTTTTTACTTATACCAACACAAAATACTTGCAGCGTTTAAAATGTGGTAATACGACGTTGCCTGGTGTTGAGCCTCTGCATTTCAGTGTTCGTACCTTGCAGAGACAGGGTCTACGGTGAAGACCCAGCCTTCATGTTGCTGTTTATCACGCGTTGTAACCTTCACCTCTTGATTTACATATTTGTACCATTCCTGCGGTAACATATTACACCACTCACTCATTCTTTTTGGAGATCGAGGATAGCAATGCACGCCGAGAGAAACCGTACGGCAAGTACATTAACTGTACTGTATAAAACAAACTATTCTCAGCTAGCTAGTTACCAAAGGCTCAACGCCTTTCTAAGCTTGACTGAGCCAGGAAATGAACGACGCATACGAAAAGCATTTTGGGATATGTAGTGTTACATGCTATTTAGTCCACCACATGGCCGCACACGGAAACTACAAGCGACAGTAGCTTCCGGGACTTTTAAGACGGACACGCAACGCTGCGCTTCCGTCGGCTGGTTTGCGACGGTTTTCCTTTCCGTGCAGTCAATACGTCCGTCGGCTAAGTGGCTGTGCGATGTCAAGATACGGTCGGCACGGAGGAGGTAAGTCGACTGTAAACAAGTAAGGACTTCAAATTGAATGTACCCGACGAAGTGAATCCCTCGAGGGTTAGCAATGCGCTCGTGTCGCGCGTTGCGTGCAGCTCCCGTGCGTGTAATGGCGGCTGCGGTGCACGCACGGGTCAAATTCGCACTCGAACGCTAGCCGGCTGGTTAGCCGTAAGAGCTATCACTATTTACTTCAGACGACATTATTTAAAAAAAGACGTTAGAAGCTTTCTTTAACTTGATGTAAGTTTCACGCAGGACGCAGTTGGCAGATAATTAGCTCGCCAGATATAATCTAGATCTATAATCTGAGTGTTATATAGCTAGCACGGGTTAATTATCTAGAGATGGCTAACCGATGCTAACTAGCTAAATTGTTCTGAAGCTTTTCATTCCTGAATGTGTTTATCTGTTGACTTGGCTGTCACTGTAAGCTCAGGTGAGTTTTTTTTTCCCTTGCAAAATATCTGGCAAAATATTCCAAGTAACGTTGGTTATCTGAATAGCTAGTTGGATGTGTGGTGTGCGGATTATGTGGGTGTAGTTAAAATCACATAATCTAGCTATTTTATGTTAGCTAGGTTAATTGACTAAACGGTTTCACGAAACCGTTTGCTAACCTGCTGGCTGGCTTGCGAGTTTTGATGCATAATCATTAATCATTTTGTGGGTAATTCAAAGAGCAAATTACTGGTGTGATTCCATTAACATTACACCTGCTGTTAACGCACAGCACCCTTTCCGTGCTTGTGAAATAATATTACACTTTTGCAACGCTGATTAAACTGAAGAGGCGTAATTAACTTTCGGGTGTACGTTATCTCATGTTTTTTAGGATTTACGTTTTACTTTACGTTAAGCTCCTTTGGAAAAGGTCATAGATCCTGTGCGTGTGTGTGGAGGGCGTGACTTTAATCAGACTTAACCTTTCAAAGGCACTGTTTAGGCAACGCTTTACATTGGCTTGGGTGATCAAATATCAGTAGCCTAAAAGTTAAAATAATATTTGATAAGACAACGAAGTCATTTTTTTGTTTTTACCACTACACCCTTGAAATATACAATACACATGTAATGACTGCACTGAATATTGCTGTTCAGTGTACTGTGTAGTCCATGCTGTTCTGCATATTTTATTAAATACACTTCTGTATTCAAATGTTAAGGACAAATTGTTTTTCTTTTAATTATCATTAATGTGGAGGACTGGCTTGTAAAGGTAAAAAATGTAGTCTCCTTAAAAGTAGACAACTAATTTCTAAAATTTGAAAAAGAACAAGACATTTCAAAACAAAAATTGATTCCCATAATCCCTGTCACAAGATAGATCAAAGCTTGCACAGCATAGCATGCTTGTGTGGAAAAACCCTTGCTCCAGAAATGGAGGACTGGGGAGTCTCACTTTGTGGAAAATGTAAAATCACACATTTACTTTGAAGTTTGTTGTAAAATCTAACGAATCCATACGGTAGAAAATAAATGACATTATATAAGCTACATGTGCTATAATCTACGTATGCTATTTTAGACATTAATAGTATTGTTCATTCACATGATTTTAAAGTTAATTTTGTTTTCCCATTTTGCGCCAAGCTACTGATTTGTCTTATGATCACAGCTTATGAAAAAGCTTGATTTTATTCAAAAGACTGAAGGTATGTTAGGGTAATAATGGTTGATTTGATGTAATGTTTTTGTGAAATATTTTTGGTGATTGTCTCATCAAATACAGTTTAATAATTGTTTGAGTGCATCTTAAAATAATGAAGTCTGTCATTAGTGCTAATTATCTAGAACATTTAACTTTTTTGTGTTTGAGGTAACTTTTCCTTTTATGATGTTAGCTCTTTGAATGGAAACTGTACAAGAGAGAATATGAAGGTGAAATGCAGCTTGTGGTTGGTTTATTTGTTTTTTATTCTTGATGGATACTCTCAGTACATTTAGTAAGCAGTGATTTGAAAAAAACGAGGCATTTAGTTGTTCAGAACAGCTGTGCCCGACTTCAGCCCAAGCCCTGGAGCAGAATTCATCAGCTTTGCATGAGTTCCCGATTCAGGCTGTGGCTGCAGTGACCACAACAAATTCCCCTGAATAATCTGTGGCATTATGTATTACACTCGCAGTAGACTCAGCTTTACATTTCCATAGAGCTATCAGGTCTTGTAAACTTTACGGTTAGGGGACACAAGATTTCCAGGTCAGTAGTTCAGGAAGTGCATGCCTGAACACACGTGTCTGCTATGGTGGTTTAAGGCCCCGCCCTGGACTGAATGTAGCCTGCACTGTTGGTGACGATAGAAATGAGAACAACAGACATTTGCGAGTGTTTAGGGTTTAATTAAAAGCTTGGCCCTAATCTCTGTCCAGGAAATCAGACCTAGAGGCAAGAAGCAGCTCAACCACAGTGTCCTATTTGTTCCTCTCGTTTTTGCAGAGACTAAAGTTTACGTGGGTAACCTGGGCACTGGTGCAGGGAAGGGCGAGCTTGAGCGGGCGTTCGGTTATTACGGGCCGTTGAGAACTGTGTGGATCGCTAGGAACCCACCAGGGTTCGCCTTTGTGGAGTTTGAAGATCCCAGAGATGCGGAGGACGCCGTCCGTGGCCTCGATGGCAAGTAAGTGGGCGGAGACGCCACCATCCAGCCCCTCCCCATTTCATCGGTGCTAGGACAGCAGAGGACTCTCAGTTGCCTTAAGTTGTTAGGAGGCTCCCCGTCGAACGGTTGCTTAAGTGATCAGTGTTGGTAATTTGCTCTTTGGAAATATTAAAACGCGCGAACGTCAGCTGACTATGGTGCAGAGACACGACGCTTATTAAACTAAAGCCATTTCCCTAAATTAGCGAACTGCTAAGGGTACCCTGGTGCATGTCTGAACCAAGGTTTCACCTCTGGCCTTGTTTGAAGGGGCTAATGGTTTGGGGCTGATGAAAGGCAAAAAATGTCTCCCTGCTGCTCTCTTTCCTGAGCAAGCTGTGATCCAGTTACATGGTTTTATGTATCAGTGTGTGATCCCCATTGTGTATTCTTGTGTCCTGCTCCCCCCCCCCAGAGTGATCTGTGGTACCCGTGTGCGTGTGGAGTTATCGACCGGAATGCCGCGCCGCTCCCGCTACGACCGCCCGCCCACTCGTCGCCCCTTTGACCCCAACGACCGCTGCTACGAGTGCGGTGAGAAGGGGCACTATGCCTATGACTGTCACCGCTACAGTCGCCGCCGGCGAAGCAGGTAAGAGCAGCTAGACCGGCCGACACCAGTATCCTGTTACGGATTGACACTACAGCCTCAGAGACTAGACTTGTATTGTTGACAAACCTGTCAGTACTGTATTTCTGCTTAAAAAACATTGACACTGGAGAGTCTACTTGTATATTACTGCAAATTCTGCTCCTGCTCTGTCTCTCTCTCTCCCTGTTTGACTCACATATATACTTTTTATTTTATTTTCAGTATTTATATATTGCTAAAATGTTGTTTGCGATTTTATTTAATGATTCACCTGGTCAAAACCTTTCAGGTTTCATCGTTTGATTCAGAGTGTCACGACCCTTTACGATTTCATGAAGCATCTAGCAAATTCCACCCTTACGGTCACCTGCTTTGACCAGGGCGTGAACAGCCAGACCCCTCTAAGGCTCCTGTCACTTCTGCCAGCAACTAATCGTTTCATACAGGGCATATAAGCATGGGCCACCTCCCCCACCCCAAACCAGGTGATCGGCAATCCGAGTTAATTTGGCTATCGATTTTGAGCCCACGCTTTTGCTAACGAGAGCATCGAGACCTCGCCAGAACCACGGTCCCGTCTAGAAAAAGCACCTTGCACACTTCTATCAAGTCTCAATCAAGCGATTTGGCTGTCAGTGCGATCAACGTTAGAAAGCGAAGAAAACGACTAGATGCAGAGGTCGGCCGATGATAGATACTTCTAGATCGCCTAGATCTGCTAGACCTCGGTTCCAAAGAGGGTCGACCTGCAAACTTGCAAGGTTTATTTTAAGTACAAATTAATGTGTCTCTCTTAATTTATTTTCCTTTGCCTGAAACCGCAGTCAAACGTAATGAGTAATGTAACCTTTCCTCTTTTTTCTTTTCTTTTTTTGTTTTTTTGTTTGTTTTTTGTTTGTTTTTTGGTTAATCTTGAGAAAGATCTGCTTTATGCAGAGAGATCCTATAGTGTTGACTGCTGTAATTAAAGTAATGCTAAAGTGAAATGCTGTTTTTTTGTTTCGTTCATGATAGGTGAGGCCAGTGGTAGAGGTGCAGAAATGCTAGAAGCTGATGATGTAAGAGGTGCAGGGACAGGTTCAGAAGCAGAAGTAATGGATGGCTTTGTCTTGGTCTGCGGATCTGCGGATCTTGAGAGTTGTTTTTTTCTTTCCTCCCCCGCTTCACGCTTCCCTCCGGTCTTGGACAGGTCTCGGTCACGCTCACGTTCTCGCGGGAGAAGGTATTCACGTTCCCGCTCTCGCAGCCGAAGCAGGGGCAGGAGGTGAGCGAGTGTGTGTGAATGTGTGCGTGTTGAATTGTTTTTTAAGAAGTGGTACACGTCCTTATTGTCAGTGTCATTGTTCTGTCTGAATAGCACCTGGCTTGCTGCACAGATATTCCCATTGTCATATTTCTTACCAATATTCGTTTAGTGAATGATTCATTGCTGGACTTTTCTTTGTTGGTTTATTAGTCAATTTAAATATTCTTAAGTGCTATTGTGCAGATGTCTTCATTGTGTTTTGTAGTTCTTTTAATGCACTTTTATCCAGCATTTTAAACGTGCTGTTTCAGGTCCAGGTCCTTCTCCCCTCGGCGTTCTCGCTCTGGCTCAGCTCGGCGGTCCAGGACCAGCACACCTCGGAGGTCTAGGTGCGTCTCCGGGCGCTTCAAACGCAAGCCAATGCATCAATCCTTTCACTCTGAAGAAATCGGAGCACGTTTTAAAGCTCCAGCGTAAAGTCTAGCAGTAATGGGAGAAGAATCTGGGCTGGAGATTTCAGGGTCAAGGTCTCTAAAGCCCCAAAGAGCAACTGCTGAATTTTCAAAATGATCCCATTTTCTTTCATTTTCAGGTCTCGATCAAGATCTCGCTCCCGTTCTCGTTCTGTGTCTCGTCCGAGAAGCAGGTACACCAGGCCGTTATGTTTTTATAGCATTCTTTAAATCTTACTGCTTCCACAGTAAACTGTTTACTTGGAAGAGCGATTGCCTTATGTCGGAGAGTGTATTTTATTTTATTTTTTTTGCACATTTTAATTAATTTTTTTTTATGCAGATCCGGCTCTGTTGGGAGATCCAGGTCTGGTTCTGCAGCCAGGAGGTAAATCTCCACATGCACGCTCGCTCTGCACCATTAATTCAGTGGGTGTGTGCAGATGTGTTCATTTCTAGCTGGGATTGTGATCATGCATCGTTTCAGGACAGCATTGTTCTGCAGCAGTAAGCCGCCACGGTCACAAAGTCAAGCTGTCCTCCACGTTAGGAGTGACGGGGGGGAAATAAACAAGTGCCTATTGCACACAATTACGTTCCAGAGATTATAGAATGGAAAAGTGGAGATTGGCAACCTTATTGTTTATCTTGCCATTTCCTTCTTTGTATAAAATGTATGAAGTTGTTTGTGCAAGTGTTTTAGGGGAAGCAGAGTCTTTGGTGTAAGATGCTGTAAGTTATTATTACCTCCAGAGTGTGTCAGTAAATTCATTAGAATATATAAACTGACCCAGTGTAGTCTGTATGCTTATGGCATTTGAAGATTGGGATTGATCAGAATAATGCTAATTAAAGGCTGTATCACAATCACAGAAACATTTAAATTGAAAGCTGAGGCAGGCGATCAATAATGCATGCCACATTTTTGCATTCTTGCATGAGATTGTGTTGTGAAGATATTTTGTTCTGGGGAGAGGACAGAAAAACATAGAAACACACTGAAAGCTACTTGAGTAATTTCTCAGTAAACTGAAGGAACGTTTTTTTGTTTTAATCTTAGCCGTTCCAAATCTAGAGCTTCACCTCTGAAGCAAAGGTAGGCTTTTCCACTTCTAAACAGGTTGCACTGGGATTAGAACGGATGGCGTTCCTGTTAGATTGCAATTTATTTGTAGAATTATTTTAATTGTAAAGGCTGAGTGCTGTTCAGAATAGCTCTGACAGGAAAGCAATGATCTTATGGGGTTTTTTTGCTTTGTTTTTTTAGTCGCTCTCACTCTCGAAGTCCTGGCAGAAGCAAAAGCCCAGAAAAAGATGACTGAGCCTCTAATTCTTTTTTAAATTTCTCCTGTCTCCTGTTCTTGTTTTTTCCTTTTGAGCACCTCAGTTTGGAAATGAAGGTTTCTTCTTTGTGATTTTTTTTTTCTTGTTTACATGACTTGCAATGTTTACTTCAGCAGAGGATAGATTTTTTAAAAAAATTGGTTGCATTATTTAAACAAGATTGACATTCAAACAGCTTTGTGTGATTTAGAAATTTTTTATTTTCATTTTCTCACTTAGATGCTGTGTATAGTACGAATATTCTGGGATTTATTTAGACTTTTTTTTAATGTGCAAATTAAATTAAGTTTAAACAAAACGAAATTTTGGACCCATGATTTGTCCTTGTCTTGATCTTCCACAACAGTGCAATAATTTAGTCTGAAATCCTGCCCATAGGTGGAGCTGTGGTGCAAAGTTTACCCTAAATTAAAAAAAAAAATAGTCTCCGATTGCGTTTAGTAGACTTGAGTAGATTGACATCTGTAAATGTTTAACTTGGATAAATAACATTTTTCATGCTCCTCTCAAATCACTATGCTTTGTTGATTGTCCTTTGCCATGTTACACTTTTTTAAGTAATTAAAATCAGTACAAAAAAGGCAAGTACAAACCGAACAGAAAACCATGAAACCTTCCTCTTCCTAAAACTGATCTTAAAAGATGCTGCAACGTGCACGTGAAGAGCAAAGCTAGTTAGATATAGATCTGAGTAACTGGCTTGTTTGATCTTGATGGGATCTGAACTGCAATAGCGAGGGTAAGCTGACGCATCTGCTTAGAGTAGGATTTAAATAAAGGAAACATCCGCTTCCCTTCGCAGCTTTCTATCCGGTAACGTGGGGAGGGGTAGCAGCTGTTTGTGCCCCCGTCTCTCGCGCTTGTCCTCGTTCTGTAGTTTGCCTGTTCTCTTTCAATGGCCACATTAGCTCAAGGCAATGTGTCAGCTACCTAATGCGATCCACCTTCGCTGTGCTCTGTGAGGGACCGTGTGAGCAGCGGCAGAGAGGGAGTGCCCTTCTGAAGCGTGAAAATAGTTGTGTTGTGAATGAGGCTTATCTGCTGGATCGCAGGGCCGTTCATTCATTTAGTCGCTTCACTAATTGTGCACAGTTAACGGGAGTGGGATTTCCATCCTGGGATCGCTTATGATGTGGACGTTGCCATTCGATATTGTAACCCAAAGCTGATGCAACAGTTTCAGTTTTGCACTGGCCAGTGTTGACACCAGATAAATGGGTACACACTTGCAGAACTTTTTAATTGACCTGGGTTGAAGCCCAGATCGCGAGAAATGACAGACCAGCAACAAAGCATACTTGTTAGGGCTGTGGGTGCTTTCGGTGAGCGAAGACTGGAGGAAGCAGGCTGGGAGCTCCGCATGGTCTCCTCTTCCATAGGTGCCATAACTCAGAGCTGCAAACCCTAATGATGAGAACTGGCGGGTCAACTCGGAGGTGAGTGTGTCGGAGCATAACCTAACTTTGGCTGTTGGCCAACAAGGTCAGGCAGTAAGCACAGCTTCGCTTGGTAGCGCTAATACGTCATAACCATCGTGTTGGCGAGATCTGCTTTTTTGTAGAAAAATAAACAGGCAGCCTACCTGCTTTTTATTCGATTAAATGTACTGCAGGAGCTCTAGGCCAAGGCTACGCTTTTGAAATCGCTGTGCACGCTAACGTATAAGCTTGCGATTCAGCACCTAAAGCGTTACAAAAACGCTATTGTCACTGTTATGTATGCAATTTGGAGCCGATACGGGCTTCCGCTATTGCGTAGCGCTTTCAAAGGCGCACGGAGCGCCACGCGTTAGTCGGTTCATCTGAAACAGACACCCGATGGTGTGGGTGCGGATACCCGCCCCCGCGAGACCGCGGGCCTTTCACGGCGAGACTGCAGCCGCGGGCTAGCCCTCGCGCTTTGATGTCCCGCATTCATGGTTTCAAAAGGACCTTCGATGGAGTTCGCTATAGCTCTTGCATGATCATATAGTCTCCATTGGCTAGATTTGCAGTGTTTGTCTTTACAAAGTTACTGATTGCTTCTTCAAAGATGGGTTCAGTTCCAGTGATATGCTTTGCACCACTGCGTTACAGGGGAATCAATGAATGAGCATATTCTGTAATAGGGGAGAGTGGGGTAAGATGAACCATTCTTAACTTGTGTGGTCTTCAAGATGAGGGAAAATGAGGCACAAGTACAGTGAAAGTATCTAACCTAACTTCAGGATATTTCCTATCAGTTTAAATGATCAGAATGTATCCATGACAAAGGGTTCTAAAAATTGGCTCCTTATAAAAAGTGTTCCTGTGGCTGAATTTGCCCCATTTAGTGGTAAGTCTATCCAAGTGACGGCAACTTGGCATAAAACCAACCGAATGAAGTTTAAATTTCAATATCTTCAATTGTTTGTATTTCTGTAACAATTTGTTGAACACCAATGATGTTACATTCTCAAAAACAGACTCAGCCATTAAAGATCTTCGAGTGATTATCGAGCTCCAGTCTCTTGTTGGAAGCTCATGTAAATAATATTTCTAGGAACTGGCTTTCTCCACCTCAGGAACACTGCGAAGATTAAGAACATTCCTCACATGATGCAGAAAAGATAGTCCATGCATTTATCAATTCAAGATTGGACTAATGCTTAACTATCTGGCTGCACCCCTAAGTGCCTAAAAAAGCTCCAGTTAGTTCAAAATGCAGCAGTCAGAGTTCTTACTAGACCTATAAAATTTGATAACATTACTCCAATCTTAGCTATATTACATTGGCTCCCAGTAAAATTTCGTATTGATTATAAAATTCTTCTAATGACCTACAAAGCACTTGCCCAGCAGTACCTTAGAGAACTCTTAGTGCATTATGACCCACCACGTTTGCTTGGCTTAAAAGGTACAGGCTCTTTACTAGTACCAAGAATAAGAAAATCTACAACAGGGTGCAGAGCCTTTTTCTATAAACTCTCACACGGAAATAAACGTCCTGTAAATGTTCAAGACTCGGACACATTCTCAATACTTAAGGCTAGGCTGAAAATGTATCTGTACAGTCAGGCATGTTATTAACTCCTTCCCATCTTAGGTAAAGGTGTAGATCTGGGGCTCCATGAGCACTGAGAGTTGTGGTAAACTGGGATGTTATGATTCTGTCACTTCACCTCTCTTTTGTCACTCACACAAGTTGTTGACAGAGAGTGCCATGTTCCCTCTGGCTCTATCATGTTGGCTGTGCTGCCATAGCTAGATCTGCTGGAGCCCATCTTTGCATGTTATAGTTCCAGATTTTACACACCCTCCTACCTGGACATGCCTAATAATCTATGTTCTCTTTCTGCCGGCAGACACCTACCTCTTATGTCATGATGTTACTGGGCCTCAACTCAACTCAGCTGCCGTGGCTCCTCCCACCACCCCCTGATGCCCCCTTCTGTAGCCCACCACACCTTCACCCCATGGAAACTTACCTCCAGACCTTTTCAGATTTCGGACATGCACACACCGTCAGCACCAGACTTAAAGAAAACTGGACTAGACATTGATATCTTATTTTTTCATTTTTATTATTAATTTATTTTTCTCTCACTTTCACTTCTTATTCTGCTCTTCGTTTGTATTGCTGCTATTGTAGTGTCCGCTGTCGGCCGAAGGAGAACGGGCCCCCCTTGGAGTCTCGGTTCCTCTCAAGGTTTCTTCCTCGTGCTCTAGGGAGTTTTTCCTTGCCACTGTCACTCTTGGCTTGCTCACTGGGGACTCAGACTCTGACGTTTGTAAAGCTACTTTGTGAAAACAGCTGTTGTAAAAAAAAAGTGCTATATAAATAAATATGATTGACTAAACAGTGAGTTTGTTGAATAAAAGTAAACTGAATAAATAAATAAATGTTACTGAAACAAAAAGACATTTTAAGTCAAAAGACCAAGTATAAAACTAAATCAAAAACTGCTGCCCAAATTAACACCGGTATAACGTATACCAAATGCAAAACCAGTCCTTTTTTCACTTTTGGAAACTTGAGAACAAACCAACTGCTGCAGTGCAAATGGCTTTTCAATAATCCATGTGGCTTAATGTTGTACTGCAGTTTGAATTGTTGCTCCCTCCTTGCAGTTCCTCTAACCTTTCGAGGTCGAGGTTCATGTCTCTCATGCACAGATACGTCATCGAGTGGGATGGGAGGCTGCTGTCCTCAGAGCTGCTGTACACTGTGATTTTCCTCTTGGTTTGTTTCTTCTTTGGCTTACTTTACTCTGTGGGGTTTTTTTCCCCCTGTTTCCCTTCTGTTTATTTTTTTCTCTGTTCATGTGCCATTTCACTTGCCTACGTTCTGCTTTTCAGGTGTATCGGTTAGGATTGTTGTCTCCAAGAATCAGCTCAGCAAAGATGGAGGTTGAAGGCAGCTCCACAGAGGTGGAGGTTGAAGGCATGGGTGGATCATTTGCAATAGCAGACTACAGCTCAGGGTTTGGCCCATCAGACACCATGGATGGCTCAAACTGCATCAGAGAAACCCTCTCTGTTGTAAGGGAAAATCCCTGTGGACCTAAATCCAGAAGAGACGTGGCGTGGTGTCACCGAGGACACGAAAACCTCATTCACATATCCATGTATTTGGCATATACTGGCTGTTCTTCCTAGGTTAGATCTCATCCAGCTATCTAGAGCTCTGGTGTAAAAGGTCTGAAATGGACCAAACACACCTGTCTAGCAGCTTCAGGCAATGGGACGTGGGACAGGACTGTGAGCATGATGATGCCTTTTGTTTTTGCTGTATCCGCAAGGAAACGTGGGCCTCATGGTTGGCAAGGATTGGTAAAATGGGGTGGTCAGAGAAGCAGTTGGTGTGCTGAACCAGATGTTCAAGGAACTTGTTGAAGGTGTTTTCACTGATCCAGCCAGATCGGGTAGAAGTTCCATATGATCCTGGTGGTGCCCCTGTAATGAAATGGTCTTTGTATCTAACTCTTGGGAAGATGTGCACGAGCACGACTACATTCCCAGTGCTGTTGATGTCACAAGCTCTCCTCTTTCAGCAGATGTGACGGCACCCGCTTGCATTTTTCCTTTTTCTGCCACTACCTGCTGTTGGTGTCTGCACTGTGACACATGCTTCATCAATATTGTAGATTACGTATGGAGGAAATTTATGCCTGTAAAAATGACAAGACATAAGAGTTGTGACTAGAGTCTGAATAGTTACAACTTACAATTCATACAAAAAGTGGCTTAACACCCATTATAGATAACCTGGTAAAACTGGTAGGTGTATGTGCAAATCTGCTGTAAACTGTTGCATATGGGCTTCCATTACTTTCGATAGATTTAGATAGATTGTCAAAGAACTCCCTGACTGTAGTTTTGTTGAAAGCCATAGTGGTTCCCAAAGATGTTGCTTCGGGCATATGGTAGTAAAGATGGTGGCGTGTCATAAAACTGCTGAAACAATCTTGACCTAAAAGAACATTAGTTTAATCATTCTGTCAAGCTGCTGCATTTAACTTTAAGTTAAGATAAATGGTTGCTTCCATCTGCCAATTCAAATGCCATTTCGCAGCATTTCTTTGCAGTGGGCCATAGAGCAGGTCAGCCAGCCTTCTGATGTTGGCGGCATGCTCGTCCGCTACCTCCTCTGTGAAAAATCCTCTTTGCTTCCACTGTTCCACTGTACCCGGCTGTTTTTCCTTCCTTTACCTGCCTCTTTTCTGTGTACCTCAGAAGGATTGACCTGTCAATGTTTCTGTCCTTTGTCAGGGATCTTCTGGATTTTCTGCCAGTGACTTCGATGGCTGCCCTCTTTATCTCTTCAAGGGGTGTGGAGCCCCAGTCTGTTTTTCTTTTGTAGTTTCTCGACATGGGAGCTTTTCTTCTGGATTTCTACCAAATAAACTAAAAAACAAATATGATAAAATTGCATAATATTGAAATACCAGTTTATGCTTCAGAGAGTTAACTTAACTTCAGTGTCTTATGCTGGTGTAACCCCACAGTATTTGCTCAATATTCACCATTTTGGAAAAAATATCTATCTTACCAATTCAGGCTAATATTCAGCTAAATTATTTGCATAGCTAATTACAAACATTCATCATTAATAGTTTTATACCTGGATTAGCTTTACTTTGATTAGCTTTACTTTGACTACAAAAAACAATTTTAAAGTGAATTGGTGCTTACCACCATGTGCTTCTCCTTTTCACAGTCTGGCAGAAATGATGGGTGGTTCCAAAATGTTTGGTCGCATGACGATAAAAGTGCACGGTTTCCAAGATACAGGAGGAGGGTCAACTTACCCACTGGCTCATCTTACCCCACTCTCCCCTGGAGATGAAATACAGAAGCTTGTGGGTTCGTGTTGGTGGCAGTGCTGGCTGGAACTACAGGAGGACGTTTAGATATTAATGGGTTAAAAAGTAATCCAAAAAATAAAAGACAGTAATCAGATTACATTATTTTAATGTAGTAAGCATTTAGATTAAGTTACAGGTCATTTTTAATAGCTTATCAGTAATATGTAATGGAATGCATTTTCAAAATAACACTCCCAACCATGATCATTTGCCTAAACCTCTGTTTTTGTCTGTTTTTGTCCGTGATGTGTTTTAAACATTAAAACCTGAGGTTTTACATTCATTCTTTGCTCACTTATTTGTTCATTTTGTTCATTCTAACCATAAACAGACACCTTGGGATGTGTGTGGACAGGATTCACCCTTTCACAGTGTCTAATGGTGAGTAGGGTCTGTCCGGCTGACCAACAGACCTGCATCACAGAGAAAATATCGCAGGTTCAAGGTGCTTTGGTAATGATGAATGTATTATTCAAATGTATGCGGCGATGACATTTTAAATCCTGATAAATGAAAAGGAGTGCCAGGCTCTGCCAGTAGCCTAGAATTGATCTAGGCAAGTGTTTCATATCAGGAGGATGTGTGGGCGTTCCCATGTGTATAATGTCTTTTTAAAAAAAGGTGGGAGTGAGTTTGAGGGGGAAGAAGGGGCAAGAACGTGTGTGTGTGTGTGTGTGTGTGTGCGTGTGTGCGTGTGAGCGTGTGTGTGTATGTGTGTGCATGCATGCATGCGCATGTGTGTGTGCATGTTCATGTGTGTGCATGCATGCGTGTGTGTGTGTGCGTGTGAGCGTGTGTGTGTGTGCATGCATGCATGCGCGTGTGTGTGTGCATGTTCATGTGTGTGCATGCATGCGTGTGTGTGTGTGTCTGCACATATGCACATGTGCAGTTTATTTTTTGCACTATAAATCTTTAATGCTCCAGCATCGCTGGCCAAGATGTTATTACAAGGTCTGAATGCCATGATTATCTGATTGACAATTATAGCATAGATCCCGGTGGTCAGGATGTGTGCCTGCAATCTATTAAGAAGCAAATGAGTCTATCAGAATTACTACCAGTTACCCACTGTCACTGATTTCACGTCCAATGGTGGCTCATTAGTTTTAGTTACATTTCATTGTTTTCACACCTAAATATAGGGGAATTTGAAGAAGGATTGACTCAAACTGAGCACTGTTATCTAGATTTTATCCTGGAAAAAATGCATAAAACTTGCATTAGATTCCTTTTCTGTTCTTATGATACAACCAAGTTATACTTGCACGACACTTTGAGCTGTATTTTATGTGAAAAATGCTATGGATTATTACTGTAATGCAACTCCACAGAAGTGTGCCAATATAGAATTACTGCTTCTTTCTAATATGCTTATGAACATAAAATCTAGATTGTTAGAAGCTTGTCCTTTTAGGCTGATTTCATTACATCTGTGTATTTTAGGTGAATGACATTATTTTCTGCCAATCAACTGTGGTTATGAATACTGCTCTCATTTGGTTAGATGTACTATTATTGGCTTGACTGACTCATAAGGGTTTATGGCAAGAAATGACCTTTAATATGAGGCACTGGTTGGTTTTCCTGGCACCCACTAGATGGAAAACGTTATTTTGTGGGCTAGGCTCTAATGCGCAGAATCTGAACAGCACATTGCATCCTGTTTATCGTCCCATTCTTCATGTCACTAGAATTAAACAGGTCTGTGATTGAAATGTCTTGAAAATGAAATAAGGCAAGTATGTGGCCTCCGTATACAGTGAACCGACCTTTCCTCTCCTCTATCTCTTGCTCTCTCGCTCTCTCTACACATCGGTTATTTCTTTAGAGCACTCTCTATAGGGACCAGACAGGGATTGATTTATTTTTCTGCTCTAGCCACCCATAGTGCTCTGGTGGACTAGAGAACTGTGATTTCTACCCAAAATAATGGCCCCACTGCTCAAGTTTCCATCAGAGGTCGGGGCCTTAAAAGGGTCTCATCAGCTAATGGCATTTAGCCGTTTGTCCACTGGCTCTGTGAGGCTCCTATCTTTTGTTCTTCTTCTCAATCATTTACCTCAGCGTATGTCATCAACTATTTTCCTCGAAGATTAATGGCCCCCCCTAAACTCCTGTGTATAAATATTTCTCTGCGCCTTCTCTGAGAGGCATTAAATGTTCGTCTGTGATCGATAAATGAGTCTAATTGAATTATAAAGTTCCCAGACAGGAAATGATGGTGAGTTCATTTGTCTAAATGGTTCGGTAATGATGCCTCTTGGGTGCGAGGCAGGGAGCTCATTTGTTTTCAGTCTGATGTTGGCTGGACCGAGGGCTCCTCACCTCTTTGTGGATACACGGAAGCCGTGGCATGGCAACTAAACTCAGTTTCCGACCAGACAGATGACTGCATTTCCATACTGATTACTGATACTTTGCGAGATGAATTTGCAGCTTTTCCACAAATCGTTTTTCCACTGGAAATCTCAGGTGCATTGGCAATGAGGCAAGTGTGCTATTTTACGCCATCTTCTGTTTTCAACACTATGCCTTTTGTTTTAACAAGAACTTGAAACAACATTTCTCTTTGGACAGGATGGCTGAGTGTCTTTAGAACTATACTGGTGGGTCAAGCCAAGAGCTTTTAAAAACTGCAGTGTGCCAGTTTAACTTTGTTAACTGCTTCATAAATGATAAACTTCTGTTAACACCAATTGATGTTAAACATAAAAAGGAGGGGGGGAAAAGTGAATTGCCCAAATTTATAATGTGCTGTAAAAGCTTGTTTTTATGTCGCTTGTCATCCTATCAATTTTATTACAATGTTCATCAGCGATGCATGGTAGAAAGTTGAAGCGCTCTTCCGGAAAGATCTCGCTCCCTGACGTGCCCCTTAGCAGTTTCCCTTCTGCCAGAGGAAGATCCTGCTGTTTGTTCGACATTTGGGAAGGTTACGCCCCTTGGGCCGATCTGAGCTCAGCTGTGCCTTTCTGTAGTAATGGTAGCAGTTCAGTTTTGGGTTGGAAAAGCTGGCACCGGATCAGTGGGTCGCCGCCGCAGACCACACAGTCGGCCATATGAGGGCAACGGCCTCGGAGCTAGCCTGGCACAGGAAGATGGTCAGGCAGGAAAGGGGCCCTGTTCACACTGGCTTCTGGGCTCGCCAGCTCGGCCTCCCACGCTCACCCAGTTTCGTGTCATGCCAGCGCAGCCCACTAAAGCCACACTAACTTGCAGCAACATGCACAATGAAAAACAGCCACGTACTCCGCAAGCCGTGCAGCTTTGGAGTGAATCTGCTCGCTTATGACAAGGGTGCTGCTGAAACAAGTTGGTGCTGATGGTGTTTTTGATGCTTACTGCTAAAAGTACTTCATTCAAAAGCCATTTGATTTGACGCAGCAGTACCTGAGCTGCATTAGGTAGGGTGCAGAACTTTCAGATCTGCGATGACCTAGTAGATAGGAAGTCTACAAATTATATTTGGTTATGGCAAGCTAACTTTAGAAGTTACCACATACCGTAGCAGCCTGACTAATGTACCACACATACGTTTTGTTTACTGTTAATTGAAGTACACACTGTTACATGCATTCTATGAACAGAGCATGAGAGGAAAATCGAGATGTATGTGTTTATATTAGGCATAATTCCTATAAGGTGTGTTCCTATAAGCCCTTTGAGTGTTGCGTGCAAACATTTGTCAGGTTATATTTTGTATATTAAGTTTGTATGGTATGAGAAAGGAAGTATGACAGTGGTTCTTCAACAGGAAGCTGAAACTACAAATGGCTTGGTGTTGGGGGAGGAGGCTGAGGCACATGTCTTATGTCAATTCAGGAATCTACACACCATCGCTGATTGCAGCAAAATCAACTGTGTGACCAGCATTTGGCAATAATGGCTTATTTGTAATGTAATTCATTTCCGTTTTTTTTTTTTTTCCTCTCCTCACAGAATAACACTTCCCCGGTGCACCTTCCAAAACGCACAGAGTCACTGTGTCCTCCTTCACGAGCTCACAGAGAGCAGATCTTGTCAGATCCAGCCCTTCTAACCTTCCACCCTTCAGCACGGCTAAGGCACTTCTCTCCACTGGGTCTCAGGCATGTCTCAGCCATATTGTCAGACTGCACATTACCACAGCGCAGCACAGTGGGTAGCTGATACGGTGGCACGGTGAGATACGTCCCCCTGGCACCATCCTGTCCCCGTTCATCCTGTGTCCCATTTTAATCACCCTCTTTGTAACGACTTCTATCAAGTGTTACTGCTTTGTTGCTGAACTAGTCGCTCGAGGAGCTCATAGGATGAAAGGAAAACAGAATGAAAGCTTGAGAGAGGTTATCACCACCTACGAGGAACTAGCGTCACCAGCACATACTGAATACCTTTTCATTCTTTGAATACCTTTTTGTCTTTTTTTTAACATTCCTTTTGCTTCTTTCTTCAACATGAAACTTCAGCGAAAAACAAAAAAACAAAAAACCCTTCGTTTGGATTTCTGTTTCATGGTTTTTGAAGAGGAAAAATTGATGCTTGGTCATATTGTTTGGTCACAAAAAAGTCTGAGCTTACTGGCTGCCTGCACTTCACATTGTATTAACGCAGGCTGGTGTGAATGCACCACCGACACAAAAGTTGTTGTGAGCCAGAGGGTGTTCTTGAAAGTAAAGTGTGTGTAACAGTGCAGGCAGTGTGGGATCTCCACTGCCCCTAAGACAGGCAAGCAGCGGGCATATGATACCGTTTAGAACACACACACACAGAAGCACACTCTATCCCCCTTCACACACACTCACGTTAACAGCCGTTATACTCAAGACTTGGGGGATCGATGCGCGCAGCTGTTTTTCTCTTGCTGTATCTCTCTCATACCTCTTTTCCATTTCTCTCACTCTCTCTCCTGATTATACAGCAGCAGACAAAGGATGAGTGAAAGGGTGCAAGCAGGCTGCAATGCGTCGTTGCACTGGCAGGTGGGGGGGTCTCCTCTCCCCTGACTGTAGACGGCAACGGCCAGGTCTCATTCACCTACCCAGCTCATGTGGTAATAAGCAAGCTCACTCGTGTGTTATGTATGCAATGCACTGTTTAGTGGGAAGAGGAACGAGAGAGCAAGAAAGGAGCGTCTGTGTGTGTGGGTGTGTGTGTGTGTGTGTGTGTGTGTGCACAGTTCAATCTGGCATGTAAACAATGGAGATGTGTGAGTAGAGTCAGAGTATGGTTCTGTGTGCTGGTAAAGGGCTTTTATGTCCCTGTATGTATGTCAAGGTTTGAAGCACACAGCGCCTATGTCGAGAGAGAGAGAGAGAGAGAGAGAGAGAGAGAGAGAGAGAGAGAGAAAGAAAGAGAAGGAAGGAAGGATTATTAGAGAGCCCATCTGCACTCTGGGAGGGTGCTGTGAGATTTTTAAATAGGACTCACTGCTGCCTGAACATTGTCCAGTGCGCTTTATGATGGTGGGAGACTCCATTCAGGAACCTTAGATAAACCCACTGATCTGTCTCAGCCACAGGGTAGGCCTGTGTGCACCTTCTCAGCTCCAGAGAGTGCACGGCCAGCTAATCCACATACGTATTGTGTGTGTGTGTGTGTGTGTGTGTGTACGTGCCAGAGTGAGAAGCGAAAGAAGAGCAGAGGCCCATTAAAAGCCACAGAGTGACGCCCTGCTCCCGCTGCTCCCATTATGCCCTTGCTACGAGGCATCCATGCATCTCTGCTGTCTGTTACAAGCCAAGGTCGAGACTTATTTACCCCGTCTCCTCCCAGCAACAAAGCTAAGTGCCTCCTGAGCAACTCCAATTAGACATCAAGGGCTGTGCAGCTGGGAGGGAAGAGATGAACTGAAGTCAGTTCATAAATATTAAAATGTGCAAGAAAATGCTAACCAGTGCACGAGCCTCTAGCCATTTAAACATTTGACCATTTCGAACAGGATGCCCAATTTATGGGGACTCGGTGGTGTTCTTGTCCTGAAGCTAGGGTATGCTCTTAAGGCATATATTGATCTTTTAACCTAGTTTAGATGGGTCAGGCAGCCACGGCAGCTGTCTTGACCTCATAAACAGAAGATAAACCTGTTCATAATGCACAGTGCTCCTCAGACAAACTCTACAGCCGACCGTTTACGATGCAGTACTGATGATCGTTGCTTAAATTTCAGCGACCACAAGCTTCTCAGTGATGCGTTTTTGATAATGAATTGGTTTGATTGATCTTGATAGGAGGGCACTCAGGTATTAATGTGTGACATGATGATGGGGCACACCTGTACAGTTAAGTGAATCACAGGAATGCATTCAGGGAAAATCAAACCTTTCTCACTACTTGCTTCCAGATGGAAAGTCCATGAGGCAGGCTAAGAGTTCTTTTGAATGCAAGAGCATTTAGTGAACAAATTCTGACTAGAAGTAAACTGAAAAGCCTCACCTAAACTCTGTAGAAAATAGAAAGAGGTCTGCATCAGTAAGACATGAGTTATATCAGGAGTACATTTTATGAAAGGGAAAATGTTCAGCACTTGCAGGAAGCATGCAATTAGGGACATCCCCATTTGCATTTGGCCAGAAAATTGCTGCATTTCTCCAGAAATTGCTGGAACCGATTGGTGGAGGAACAAGCTGCCATCCAAACTAAACCCGTTAGGAGCCGACTGCTTGGATGAGGCCCATTGGGCTTGGTTTGGTGTAGGGCTCGTTCTTTGCCTGAGGTTTCTTTGCTAGGTATAATCTTGTTGTGAGAGCTGTTTTCCAATAAACCCTAACAATAAATCTGCATGCTAACTGTCCAAAACAACAGGAGATGTCGGATTAACTTCTTTCTCTGCCACGGAGAAAGAGAAGGCTTGACTTCAGATGTTTTAGTATCGATTGTAAATATTTTTTATTCCTCATCCATGAAAAACTAAAATTGTTTAATACTTAAACTGAGTTTGAATATATCTGTACGGAGCTATGATTTCCCTGCCTTCCAGGAAACTAGTCCGTTTTGCATATGAAAGAGAAAAGTCTCTTTCCTTGACCCACTATGAATCCCTTGTTCTGTGTCCACACTACACACACTACCCCTTTCACCCCTTCAGTTTCTTTAATGTCCTTTAATTTGCTTTCATTTTTAGTCATTTCAAACAGGCTTTTACTTCTTTATTGAGAAAAAGGTTGAAGTTATAATCCCTATTATATCCAAACAAAACGATTTTTAAAATATGAGCTGTCCTATCCTAGTTAAACACTAAGATATGAGAAAAGCAGGACAAGATACCAAGGCTACATGAAGACAAGACTTATTGGAATCTATTTTTGTGTTTAGACATTAGTTTTTTTCCTCAGTACTTTCATCTATTCTGATAATGCGTCACACCGATATCAGTGGAATGCATTAATTCCATATAGCTCGAATTTCTCAAAAAGTGTTAGTAATAAATGCTCAGAATCAAATCCCTAATGTTTGCACTAAGCAGAAGGTATTACTGAAGGGACTGCATCTCCCACACACACGAACGCACACACCCACACACACATACCGTCCCATTCTTTGGTGAGGATCCTCTGCACACATATGTAGACCTAGGGAAAAGGCTAAACCAATAGTTACTTGAATCTTGAAACCTGATGGGACTTTTGCCTTACTGCAGAAAACAGAAGTGTAAAAGTCTCAGTTATAAGTCTCTCAGCTAATAGCCAGCCATGACAAAACACATGGTTTCACTTCCTACTAGGCCTCTAGCCATGTAGTTTAATAATACCTACTAGACTAGGTAATACAAACAATGTGCTTAGGTATATAAATAAATGATCATAAGAAGAACATTAATGACTCATGATTTTTGTCATTGACGAAGATACACAAACAAGTTAAGGACTATTTGACTGTGTGAGAGTAAGTGATTGCCTTAAATCTTTGAGTAACCTTGGTAACTGAGGTGAGGGATCCAAAATGGCTTCAGATGGAAGCACATATAAGTGGGTCTGTATCCCTCCCTCTGACGGCCTTCTCTCCTCCCCCTTTCCTTTCCAGATATTTCGAATTCAGAGCAGCGTGTGGGATGGCGGGGAGTCGTGGGATGGAAGAAGGCTCACCAGGGCTGCGAGAGCAAATGTGCTCCTATAGAAACTAGGTCAACAGCGGCCATTTCTAATGAATTGTTTCTGAACCGCAGCTGCAGAGGTGAATGTTGTCTAACCCCTGTGTGAGTTTGACGGACACTTTGCCACTGCGTCCTGCCGGGATGTCAGCATTGTGTAACTTTAGAAACATTAGCACATCAGGTTGCTCAATTTTAAACACACCTGACATTCCAATCAGGTGCAAAAAATAAATAAATACTGCTACTACATGGAATGTTTGGGCCATGAACATTCATATTACAGATACCTTTTCATAAATGTCATATATATATTTGCTTCTATCCAATATAGAACACCTGATATTTATCACCCAAAAAATCTGTTATATCACCTAACACATCTACACCAGATAATCAAGAATAATAAAAGGCCTGATGTCTAGACTTTCGTGTTTCAATATTGACTAAACACTACATAAGTGGAAAGGTACCTGAACTCTTGTCTGACATACCTGCTTATCATATTTTCAGCTAAGTCCACATTTATTGATATGCGGTAGTATCAAATCACGCATGACTTCCAGTGACGAATCTTTAAACCACTTCATGAATTTTGTGATTTACGTGTGAAATCTTTGCACTGAATACCACACTGAATGGGGTCATGCAATAGCTAAAGCCTAGGAGAAAGGTCTGGAGCCAGTCCCTGGCACTCCCACCAGCTGCGTTCCTTTGGGACGAACGTGTCTGGTCACTGAGAAAAGTGCATCCCATTAGTCAAAAAGGACTTCCAGAAGAATATATAAAATCTGGTTATACTATACCACAGCATATCTGCTGAGACTTCATTAAGGGTATTACCCAAAGTCCAGCATCCATAGGGTGAACACCAGCCAGAATAAGAGGGTGAGGGATCTAAAAGGGTGAACTACACTCTCAAGGGTGAGACACCAGACATCCATGAATACATCCAAGGAATGGCCCACAAGGATGAGCTGCTTAGGAAGTGCCATAGATATCATGGAAGCAGAGCTGCCATGGAGGGATAATGTTCTTCATGGAATGTGCCACTGACAGACAGTAGAGGTGGCTGACATCTGACAATCCTACCAATGGTTTGAAAAGGAAGACCCGAAAGACATCGGGGTGGCACTAATCATGGAAGCACAAGAATGGGCACTAAGCCCCGGGTCAGTCGAAGCAGGGGTGTGTCATTCCACAGAACACACACAGTGCAGACTGTGTAAAGAAGCCTCTGAGACAACCCAGCACCTAGTAGCAGGATTCAAGATTATGGCTAGGAAAACATATACCGAGAGACACAACCAAGTGGCAGGGATCAAATAAAGGAAGACAGGCAAAGCTCCAGGTCCAAATGGGAGAAGCCACGAAGAGTGGAGGAAAACAGCTAACCTAAGATCCTGTGGGACCGCGAGGTCCAGACAGACAAGTAAGTAATGGAGAACCAATCAGACAGTTATTGTACATAAGATGGAAAAACAACAACAGTGCAACCCTGTTAACTGAAAGAGGAAATAGTGTTTTTGTCATTCCTAAAACTGTACTCTTCTGGGTTGAGATCACTGCTGTCATTCTGAGAATGGGCAATAAATACTACTGCACCACACCCTCAAACCTCACCAGCTTCTGCTACAAGAAAAAAGCATGCGAATAAAAAGGTACGACCATATTATGTCCCAAGGGCTTTGGATACATTTGCCTGGCAGGTCATTCTTAGTCTGGTAATGACTCATATGTAACAGCATGATTACACTGCTAATACCAGTACCAGCTCAGTGCTCACAACTATGCTACTACCATGACAGTGTCAATGCTGCACTTACAATTGTGGAATAATAATCAAAAAACACATTTGTCCACTTTAATATTACATACTTATACAATTTAATAATCTGTTTCTATTATGTTTTGCCATGTGACTCGAGAGGGAAAGCCGAACTGCGCTACACGTGTGTGAGTACGATTGGCCATGTGGATACTGGGAGTACGCTGAGCTGTAAGCAAGAAATTGAGAATGAACTGCTCCTTGTCACAGAGAATGGATTCTTTGGAATAATGTTTATTCTCGATTTTTTAAATACTTGGATTTTTCACTTGTTCCAAACCTAAATTACTGAAGAGCGAAATCTCTCCACTACAGAATGCTGGTCCAAATAACGTCTGGTCCGCAGTAACGATGTGGTCAGAAACAATAGTGAATGGGCTAAAGGATGGCTGATAACTTGTGCATGACACATGCACTAGAATATATAATTGTGTACTTATAAAATGCTCCTGTAATACACGTTCCTCTACTGAAGTGCCTGTACGCTATTCAATTATTCCAACCCCAGTGCAAAGCAAATGTTTTCTCATGGATAAAACGCTGAAGATGTTGGTCTCAGTGCATTCCAGGTATGTGACCCACTGGACGCACCAGCCTGGGCCTTTACAGATACCTGCCACTATGTGTTTCAGCCAAGAGCTCAGTGTTCACCATGTTCCTTTCAACTGCCTGTTCAGTAAAATGGTGTGCTTCATCTGTAGCAAACAAATCTCCACAGCTGGTCTGCGCGATCGCTGAACAAACACTGGAAGGCATCCATTGATTTTGGCTATGAACTGCTTGGTTGTTTCAAGGTCGATTTCCCTCATGAAGTACTCCGAGTTGCTTTGGCATGCTGTTTAGTAAGATTACAGTGAAAACATCCCATAAGCATGTGACGACAGTTTTTCAGAATTCCCCGTGTTTCAGCACACACGCTGAGGATGGGAGAGCCGGCTGTCAGTGGCGCTTCTCTGTTCACTCTACCTTGGCGCATCCTTGGCTTCCCCTAAGCTGCGCCGCGTCCGTGGGTCGGGTGGATAACAAGTATTTTGCATAAACATTTTCCAGCGACAGTAGCAACAGCTGGCTGTGAAAAGCCCGTTTTTATGCCAGTTCACCAAAGGTCTTTACCTGCAAACAAAAGACGGGATGGCACGAACAAATCGGACGAATTATCCCAAAATGCCTCGCGATTACACGGCTCGCGAAGGCGATGAGACGTGTCACCATTTCCCATCCATTCACTGGGATTTCTTTGGCGCACATTTACTTTGTGAGAGGAAGAAGACGAGGTGCAGCATTTCGGATCCGTGCGGTAATTGCTGGGGTACTACCGTCGGTGTGTCGCCGGCGCTTGTACCGCGTGTTTCTAATGGAGGTCACGTTTGCGTGCTGTCAGCAGCAGCCAAAGGGACGCTCATCAGCTCATCGTCGTTCTGGCATGATGCGAACATTTCGCGCACTCACTTACAACACAAAACAGCTTCTTGAGTAGCTGTCCAGGGGAGAGAAATGCTTCACTGTGAGAAAGATCTAGGCTGAACAAGGAGACGCTCATCAGCCTTCAATACCCTTGTGAAGTGTGTTGCGTACACTACCTGCGCTTGCAGACCCAGACCCCAAGTCCTTACCGGTCACTGCTGAAAAAAAAAGGTTTTGGTTGCAAGTGATGTAGACTGCAACAACAGAGAGCATCCTCATGGATTTCATGAATGTGTTTCCCAAATGTTTTGTGACACTGCATATGTAGCAGAGAGAATATTAAAGCACAACAGTTGCCAGGCGATAGCTATACAACTAAATGTGGGACTTTCAGAAACCAAGCCCAGGCAAAAATATAATACACGAACATTAAGAGCTGCCATTTAAATGTAACTATATATTGGTAACCTACAGCGAATTTTTGTTTAATCATATGATGACGGGTTGTCTAT
The DNA here is from genome assembly GCF_041902795.1 of Electrophorus electricus. Classification (NCBI taxonomy): domain Eukaryota; kingdom Metazoa; phylum Chordata; class Actinopteri; order Gymnotiformes; family Gymnotidae; genus Electrophorus; species Electrophorus electricus. Next base: position 4,009,389 of record NC_137499.1, on the reverse strand, counting down.
AAAATATCTGGGAGAAAGACAAAGTGAAATAAATGAAATATATGTTAACTGCTACTTTTACAGCATTAGCCTATGCAGCAATAACCTATTTAGTAAGATGATTAAAAACCTACTGGGTTTCATTCATGGCAAGCTTTCTCACACGTGTGGTTTTCCTCCCTTATTTAAATAGGATCATTTGTCTCTTCTTATACCCATGTAGATAATGTAACATTGAAGAAGATCTGGCAAGAGACTAAAAGCCTCGGCTCGTCGCCAATCACTCGGCTCTACGAAGCCTAATAGTAATACTACGATGACGTTTGGCATAAGAATTGGAAAATAATCGGTCGGAGGTTTTTTAATCTCTTTTTAATGTAACCTTTATTTATACTAGCCTACTACCTACTCGCATTCTCCAACTGTAAAGCAAATTCGCATTTTACATCTAGCTAGCTACGGTATATTCCTGATAATATTAACATATTTCTAACCCATCGCCGAGTTAAAAATTAAAATACCGAGGGACTGCCGCACCATCTTTTAATATTTACGAATGGTTTTCGTAGCCAATCAGCAATCGCACAGGAAGGACGGACAAGCGGCCGTCCAATGAAAGAGCTCCGCGATGTGCGCCCAGGCCGTCAAGGCGGCGTCGCGAACAAAGGGCGAAGGTGTGAGCTCACACAAGAGGGCGTGAGTCGCTGGATGCGGCTCGGCTCCGCAGACGCGCACAGCTGTGAGAAGGCTCACCAGCCAGGCACATGCTGCGGAACGGACCCGCTCTCCGCCTTTAAGCCCGTAACAATTCGCATATTTACTCGCGTACCGACTGTTCGTCGCCACCCGCCCCGCTGACAATGTCCCTTATCGAGGAATACGCGGAGGGGGAATACGAGAGAGCGCCCAAGCGGCTAAAGACGTCCGAGGTTGAGGAGGGAGAGGAGCTGGAGGAAGGGGAGGATTCAGACTCAGCATCGGCGGGGCTGCTAGGAGACGAGGAGGATGACACAGGGCCCGGTGAGCAGAAAAGACCTCGGTGGAGCGCATCAAAATACGGATCTGGGAGAAAGGTGAGCGCTCCTTAGGCTTTATAAACCCAAGTCGAAATATTCTACATGAAAAAAAAATAATAATAATAAAAAAAAAATATATATACACACAAATATTTGCAGTTCGATGCGAATATTCACTGCTAGAATATTTGACCTCCTTGCTCACAAATTAGCTTGTAGCGTTAGCCGGTGAAATGACATGAGATGAGACGAAATTATATGAAATGATAATGAGACGAATAACAATCGTATCCGAGCAGAACCGCGACGTCCGGACCATCCATGAACGGTGAAGTTCGGACGACCCTCAGCACTGCGGTGGACGGCGGACACTTTTAGCCCTGTGCTGACCGCGTCCAGGGACGTCAGAACACGATTCACTTAGATTTTAACCTTACCGACAGCTACTTTCGCAGTTTTAAATTAAAAGAACACTTAGTTGACGTTATATTTTTCGCCGTGCACGCACAACAAAAAGGAGTCAACCAGACGAGATATTTATGGTTGATACAGCTCCTTGCGTTAGGAAACCAGACGCATGCACTTCAACTCCGTTACACCTAATCAGGTTTCACATTGTCTGCAACTGTCTGTCGACCTCAGATAAATTAGAAAATATTTGACATGCCGGGTCATGCAAGTTATTTTCCACGCTTTTGGAAATTGGTTTAAAAAAAAGAAAGAAAGGCGTAAGGGGTTTGTGCATCTGGGCTCCAAATATAGGATTTGTTCATTTGAGACTTACTCGTATTAAGTCTACCACGAGCATGATTTACTCTTACGCAGTTTCTACACAGGCAAGCCTAGAAAGCAGTTGTCACTTCTATAAGAAAATGATCTTCTGTGCAGCTGACTGTCTCTTCTAAAAAAGCTGTAGCTGACCACATAAGAACAACACACTTTGTGTGTGAGAAACTGTCACACATCACACACACACGCACACACACACACACACACACACACACACGCATGCACACAAGCACACATTTTTACTCTCTGTCCACTCCAGTCTCTCCGTGTGTCAGGAGTGCTCTTTATAATTGATCGTTTATGTCCCTTGTATTGGCATGGGGAACGGATGCTGGTCGTTACTGTAGCGATGGGCCTGTCCATGTGGCCACGCCGTAGTCTCTGTGACCTCCTGGAGAATGACATGCATCGCTGCGTTAGGTGTGACAGCAACAGCGCTTTGTCCAGGTCAGGTCTGGGTGGATGATGATGAGATCAAAGCAGGGCAGGTGTGTGCCTGTCTGCTGTTATCAGCCTTTGGATGTAAAACATATTCTCTGCACTACCCGGGCGGGGGAGTGGGTGGGTATGCAATATGGGTCTGACATTCACATTGCATGCTTAATCTTCCCACTTTTTGTGTGAATGCAAATGAGGGTGGGGTGAGATAAGCCAAGAGCGATGCTTCTGCCCCTCCCTCTCTCGCTCTCTCCATAGCGGGCTGCTGGGTCCTACGAGGCCATGATGGCCATGTGGAGCCATGATGAGGATGGATGTAGACAGGCGTGGATGAGAAACGAATGCTGTCCCACCTACAATGCTTACGGCCAGGGCCTTGCAATGAGGCTACACCTGCACCAGAGGAAATGAGAGTGACGAGGCCTGGTCCCAGCTAAGAAATTACCTATTGATTTGAATCTAGTGTGTGTGCATTAGATGCACGTGTGGAAGGTGCTGCACGAGGGCTGAGCAACACTGCTGGTGTGTGCCTCTGAAGAGCTCATCATGAGTCTGGTGGGAGAACGCCCAGTTCTAATTTCAGCTTAAAAGTACGACAGATCCGTCACCAAGTTTAAGTGAATACATTTTTACATTGCACATGTAAATGTACACAAATGCAGAATAATTTTGTCTGTCATACTGGTTGATCACTGGTCAGCACTTGCCTTCTGTTTTTAACGGGATTCTTAAGTAAGCATTGATGATCGGTTTCCATTCATGTGTATGTTCCACAGTCTCAGATACCGCAGGTGTGACAGTTTTGTGTTCTCTTGTGTACTGTAAACTTGGGTCTTTTGAAGTAGGTTGATGAAAATTCAAAAGGGTATAAAATCTTGTAGCAAAACCAACAAGCAGAGACTGAGCTAATGTTTCCAGATTCACTGTAAAATGGCATAAGATTGGCAGCACTACAAAATTCATCTTTTGTTCACAATAATATTGAAAATACTGTAGGTCACAATTACTTCCTGCTCAGGCTGTCTTCTGTAAATGGAAGTTCTTTGCACCTCAGTTGTGACTTGGTTTTGTCTATATGCATGCATTTGTGCTTGCGTTCGTATGTATGTGTGATAAGCTGAGTGAGCATGTCTGCAAAGAGATTCGATTGTAGATAGACAACAGCACATCAGTTTATGGACACAGAATAAGGCAAGGGTTTATATTAAATCAGAAGGCTGTGATGTCTGTACTTCAACTTCCATTGAGGAGTGTGTAGCATAAAAAGGCACATGTTGATTTTCAAGTAGCAACCACAAGGTTGTCTGTTATGTTGTTATAGCCACAAACAAGGATTTCAGAGTGTGAAGATTTCTGTAAAGTGCTCAGGGAGGGGTGTTTGCTATGGTCTAGTCCCGGTGTTTACAGACACAGCTCAGAATGCAGGAGGCAAGAAATGAAAAAACATAACTCATAGCAGCAGTGATGTTCGAGAATTTAAAGTGATGTTCTATACTTTTGTGTGCGTGAATAGAAGTTCTCTAGCTGCTGTTTTTATGTGGCTTTATTTATTAATACGTACTGTATTTCAAGTTTCAAGTTTGGTTTATTTGTCACATACATAGTCATACACAGTATAACTCGCAGTAAAATGGTATTTAAAATACTTTGTAAAATAATGCAAAATACTTTTTTTGAGAAAGTTTTTGTACGTTACAATTCTCAGTTCTTCCATGCTGACAGCAGACAGAGAAGCCTTATTTACATTTCCAGCATTAGGTACGCCATCTTTTCCAGTGTAGCGTGCGTGTTTATCAGGTGACAGAACCTGTACCCCCTGGGTACATACTACATACCTTGGTGTTACAAGTGCCACGTGGTGCCGGCTCTATCAGATGAGCTGCAGAGGTGTAAACTGGGTCCACTTAAACTCCAAGTACTTTCTTTTTTATGCAAAAATAAGTTACAATATCTTTTGATTATGCAAACTAATTTACTCTCCGTTTGTACTTGATCCATACCACCATACCAGTGCCGGAACGTGTAGTCCCCATATGACTTGCTAACCCATTCTTTACTGACACACTTGGGACATGTGCAAGGGCATGAACATTATCCATAGGACATCTTATGTCTGTTACCAGCATGCCACCAATACTCTGGGTTTTGTCTCCCCTGAGGAAAGGCTAGAATAGATTTGCCTCTGTTTTACCCATTTCTAGACTGGCTTCCACTTCCTGGAAAACGCATATTAGGACACAGAAGGAAACGCAATATATAGGCCTATAGATAAATAGACACAATTTAATTTATCCTGTGGGAAATTGCAACAATGATAAAGTTCTCTATTTTACAGTTTATTTATATGTTTGCTTATTAATAAATATGTACTATAACACATTGAATAATCATAATTTTAATGTAGTTTCTGGTCAAGGTGGGTGGGAGGTGTGTGTGTGTGTGTTTGTCTGTGTGTGTGTGTGTGTGTAGTGGCGGGGTTTGTAGGGGTTTGTGTTTTGTCATTGACACATGCTGTTGGATTGATTGACCACTTTTAAACGATATGACAAATCTTATAAGGAAATCAAATAGAGTAACTAGTAACCAGTAAGTAGCCTAATTTGTTGAGTACCCTCCCATTTCCTGAAGGTACATAGCCAGTGCTTTAGCTTTTTAAAACTGAGTGATGAAACTGTATGAAATATGATGTTACATGGCTACATATCAAAGTCTAATAGTTGAACAACTAGGTACTGGGCTACCTAGAAATTTTTTTGGGTAGCCTGTATATATTAACTCTTAGTATGTTTACTAAAGAAAAAAATATTGAAAATTTTGAAAATTTCAAAGTATAGACATCATTTTCAAAAAGTGAAATCTGGTTAGTTTCTGTTACATTTCAGCCTCCCCTGAGCAAGGTTTTTGTAAATAAAAGGACAAGATACTATTGTGAAGGCTTTCAAAATCACTTGTTCAACCTAAAACAATGCACTGATGTAAAGTTTAAGATCAGCTAGTTCACAGCAACTGTGGCAGATAGACAACACTAGAAGTGAGTGTAACGGAATCTGCTGCTCACGATCTGTACCAGCTCAAAGCAGTTCTGGTGTTATGGATCACAGGTAAAGAGCAGTTCTGCATATAACCTGCAAGTTTCCTGCAGGAAACAGCAGAGCATGTATCACAACCATTTCTTTTTTTTTTGTTTGAACAACTTGAAGGTATTCTATCATGATTTCCTAAACTTAGATTGAAGATACGGCCTTAAAATACATGGCCTGATCACAGATAGTACAGTGCTGTAACACGTGCTACGGAGATGTTTTAATTTGGTGAATGCTCGAAATGTTATTGTGGATTTTACCACGTCTGGAATTAAGGTCCCTTTAAAACCTGTTCTCAAACAGCCTAGCGTATGATCTTCGGAGAAATTCCACAAACTGCCCCAGTTTTGGTCTTCATTTATGAAAGCCCTTTCTCCGCATGGCTAGTGGAGCATGGCAGCCCTCGGCATGCAGTGACTGCACCACTGTGTCCATGTCCACCCAGTGTGTGAAGCAGACAAGGTGTAGCAGAGCTAAGTGGAATAAGCAGGGAAATTTGCATGAACTTGTTTGGAAGTCTGTGTACCCTGCATCTGTCATGTCTTCGTGACAGTGCATGTTGGAGACATGTGCATGTGGCCGTTGCAATGTCAATGCTAAATGTAGATTGCAGAGAGGACACGTCTGAACATTCACTGTTAAATCTGAAACCTTTTACTCTGTCAGTGTTGTCATTTTAGTAAATGTTTAGTAAACAACACTCTTATCCACTGCAACTTGCACACATATAGATCAGTTTGACAGTGGATTTACTCCCTGGGAGTTGAAGCCATGACCTTAGTGTTGTGAGCACCATGCGCTTCCTCTAGCACAAGGTCTGCTGGGAAGCACCAGTCCAACACCCATCAATTCATACAAATTCTCATTTTTTCGGCTTGTGGCCCTTATGGTTCCTTTTAAACCCGTTTTTCATACCTTTCTTGATGTACTGGAAATATAACCCCTGTTGTGCTATGTGTGTGCATATATGAGTGCATGTCGGTGGTTTTGAATAATAAAGTAGCATAGCAGGCTATTTTGGGTAAGGTGCATGAGGTCATGTGGCGGCCTGGTCGGACCAGATCGTCCTTTAGTGCAGTGGCCCCAGGTGCCTAATAATAAAAGTGTAATGCTTGCTGAACACACAGGGACACGATAAGCACTGTGCGCTCTGATCTCGATGGCGGCCTTCACTGCGGAGTCATAAGAGCCCAGACGCCTCTCTGAAGAAATTCATAAGGTGCGGCAGCTCCTGCTTGCCCTTTGCTGCCATTGTCAGTGACAGCTACCGAAGCTCAAACGCTTCCTAACATCCTGATGGAAGCATTGCTTAACATTCCACAGCTTTCCTGTGTCAGCCATTTATATCATTGTGCTTTGGAATTAGTGACTGACTTAAAATTATTATTCCTTTTCCCCTGTCTACTTTCTTTCATGCATGTAAACAAGGTCTGAAGCATGCGTTCCCATTAAATTATAAAATTGGCTTTGGAAGCCAATTGTTACATTTTAAATACTGGCATATACACAGCTCTGGAATATTAAGGCCACTCCAGAATTCTGTCTCTGCATGTATAGCAGCTATTCAGTTCCAGAGTATTTTGCTTTCCAATACAGGCTCACCTCATTCTATTTAATGAGGTACTGATGAGGTGATCACCTAAACCAAATCTTATTTAACGAGCAATGAAAGACCAGTGGAGAGCATGCCAAGATGCATGAAAGCTGTGATTGAAAATCTGAGTTAAATGTTGACTTCTGAACTCTTAAAACATTTGTATTGTGGTGTTTACATATGAATGTGAACTTGTGTTCTTTGCATTAATTGAGTCATGAAAACGCTGCATCTTTTTGTTATTTTCTAAATGGCAATATTTTGATTTGGAAATTGAGATAAATGTAGTATATGGAATAATTATGTTCATTTTACTCAAGCACATACCTGAAATTGTAAAATTAGAGAAACTGAATTTTTCAGTGGTCCCTTAATTTTTAAAATGTATTTAAAAAGAATCAAAGGCTCTGATTTCAAAATATGCTTTTTAAAAAGTCATCTCAGAAAGTACTTTTGTGTTCCTAAGGCACAGAGTGTGCTGGATACGTGGGCAGGTCCTCGGGCATGAAGTAGAGCCGTGTTGGCCATTCACAAATACATGACTGTTTTGATTGACACTTTTAGTCACACAGTTTTAAGATATTTAGTAATATTTAAAATCAGATGTTGTATGCATTTTGTATATATTGTATTTTTTTTTATTTATAACTTGCTCGGAACTATAATAAAATAAATATGTGGTTTTAATAATAAACGCGCAAACTTGGTCAGGGTTGATTGGTAAAATTGGCAGTCTGAGCCATTGTTTCTCTTAGGTAAAGCGCTTTGTACTTACTCAGTATTTTTTTTAAAATCTAATTTTAATAGCTCAATTCCTGCACACAAAATTTCACAGACATTTTTTGCATGTTTATCAATATATTTTCATTTCTTTTTAAATGGCACATTGACTGACTGCTTTTTATCTGTATGAGAGCAAAAACAATTGCCAATATCTCTCCATGGCTGTGCAAAAGTCCATCTACAAAATCAATAAATAAAAGCTGACTTGATAGCTACATACAGAGTTTACAATACAGCTTGCATGGTAAGAAAAAGTCACAATTCAACAGGTCAAAAATACAGCTCTCTCAAACCTGTTTTAAAATATTTTATGAACGCTTTTCTTCTTTGCGTTATAAAAATATCACGATTGTTCGATTGTTTTCCTTCTTCATCTTCTATGGCTCCACCTCTGCTCAGCTCACCTCATTCTCCCTCATCCTGTGTTATAATCTGCAGTTTAAAAAAATTACAGACCGGTCGGGGGTTTGCACGCGTGTATGGCCCATGACACTCTGATTGCGCCTGCGGTAGACTTGTATAGTCAGTGTTAAACATGCTCACATGGAACTCACTGAACAGTAAGAGTCGGCAGCAGTAAGCGTAGAGGGTGTAGTTGGTCTTGTTGGCGTAGATGAGCACACGTGCTATTAAGCTTTAAACTAGATGACGGTGGGCCAATTCAGAGCTGGTGTGCTGCAGAAGAAAGTGAGGCAGTGTGTGCTGCTTCTGCTGACTGCCATGTGTTATGGGTGCAGTGCTCTGCTGCCATGTTGCTGCTTTTGCACAAGCTCTGGTGCAGCATCCCTGACACAGGCATGATGGATGGAAGCCACAAACCCCCTACCCACCTGAATCGCATCTCAATTCCCTGTTTGTCTGGGCCAGCGGAGAGCTGCTCACAATGTGTCACGCTCCATAATTAATTTTAGTAGTTTTTGTAATCAAATTGAGGACCTTTTGGAATTTGATTGGATTACAATTCCAATGCTGCAGCCATTTTATTCCTGCAGAAAAAAGAAGAGCTAGCCATATGGTTATTTTTAGCCTCACTCACAATGAGCGTGTTTCCTTGTGATTCCAGTGATTATGCCCTATTTTTAACCAGTCATTATGCCTTGGGTGTCATAAGACCCAGGAACAGGCACTGATGAAGAGAGGTTGGTTTCTCTCCCTTAAGCCTGATTAGGCTGTTTATGCATTTGTGTAATTGAAATCTGACACTTAATACATAATGGCCTGAGCATGAATATTCCACCACACGGACATCTGGCGGCCATTTAGGTTCTCTTGGGAATTTTCTGTTTCTGTAGATAATTATGACTTTGCCTCACAAATACAGATGGCGCTGATATGATGCTACATATCGGAATTGGGCCGATATCAGCAAAGAATGGTGGATCGGATATTGGGAGAAAAACATTTAAGGAAACCAGTCTGATACCATCCTGAGTGTAGCGCAGCGGTGCTTTGCGGTAGTGTACCGTAGGTCACGTGATGACAGCCATGTTAGTTTGAGCAGGTCACGTAACATCTGGGTTAATCTGATGATAGTTTATATGCAGCTGTAGAGTTGAACTGTTTTCTTTACATTAACAATTAAAATGGTTATGTTTAACTGCAAATATTCATGCGCTCGCACACACATGGTGACTTGCATTGCAATCATTTTGATAATTCAGTGTGGAGGAACAGGTTATCTGCCTTCTAGTGGGAGTATTTAAATGAGACAAAATGGCTCACCATCATGGATCCGTGACCAACAGAGATTTGTTTAGTAATCCGATGTTGGGGAAAAAACACAGACCACATTGCTTTCAGTTTGGCCGTGATGTAACACAAGTTCAGTGATGGAGAAAGAATAGCAGCGACCTGACAGGAACCGAGCAAGAGACGAGAAGAAAGAGAGCAACCGAACAAGTAAAATACACTCCTTCTCTGAATTCATGAAGTTAAAATGACTCCAAAGCTTTAGTACATTCAAACCGAGAAGGAGACGAGCTGCTGAGGTTATCATTAGCCTGTTGAGTTTGAGGTGGACTGGAAAATTTGAATAGGAATCTCTGGATATAACTTTATAATATAACTGTCGATTCGATGATTTTTTTTCTGGCTAGAAAGAATAGCCATCATGTAATCATTATTAGATTACATTTCTACTGGTTTTAGGCAGAGGTCGAGTGAAGAGACTTGTAGTTCAGGTAGTACAAAGTATAGTGTAAGTTTCAAGAGTCAGCACATGAGGCGTCCGTACTGAGAGAGAGAGAGAGAGAGAGAGAGAGAGAGAGAGAGTGGGTGTGTGTGTGTGTGTGTGTGTGTGTGAGTGTGTACAATACAGAGAACCAAGCAAGCAATGACCAAGGCAATAAATATAATCTCATTAAGAGATGCACTCTAGAAATGCGAGGAAAAAATTGAATGTTTTAGTATTGTAAAATTAAATGTTTTAGTATTGTAAAAATGTAACGTATATAATACATCTCACACAAAAAAGTTCCCCAACAGTCTTAGGTTTTAATGAAAAATATCGGCTGACATTCAAATGCAAGATATCGCTATTGGATCGGTACAGAAACTTGGTTTCTTGCCATCTCTAATCACAAATAAAAGGGTCTTATATTGAAATTTTGTTCTTATTTAATTGACCTCATGTTCATCTGGTTTTAAGTGTGTGTGTGCTGGTTAGAAACACATATCAATACTTTTTTTTGTTTTTCTCCTTTTGTCCAAAAGTGCAAATAATATGGTGCCTGTGGGAACAGAATATTTGCCTTTTGGCTGGAATTTCCCAGCGAATTACTGGACTAAGTTCATTCTGTGACTGCCAAAAACCCTACAGCGCCGATGCCAAGTTCAACATCTTCAGCGCAGTGTTGGAATAGTGTTGAGTTTTATTTTCTGGACTTGGCCCCAGGAACTAGTGACGGTGCTTCATGTTCTTGTACAAGACCACTTAAATGCGGGAGGCAGTTTGGCATTTTCGTTATCCTTACATACCTCTTTTTCAGGGAAAGCCTTGGTGAAGTAGATAATGAGGTAGATGATGGTTTATTAGACTAGGAAAAATTTGCAAGGCACGCACGGTGGGGGAGGGTTCAGAGCAGCACAGACCAGAGTCAGTACACTGTTATTTGCAGTCTGATGTGCGTGTGCTGTACGCAGTAAGGCTTGAAGAGAGGAAGACCGATGAGGCGTAGTCTTTATTGTATTAGCATGCTTCTAATCCAGCACAGAGGGCTTTCCATTGACTTCCTTCTTATGTGGACGTCCTCAAATGCTCCCGGCTCCAAATTTCAAGGGTCAAATTATAAATGATAAAAAATCAAATACAAACACAAAATATTTGGTATAGTAAAAATTGTATTAATAATAAACATGTATAATTTTATATTAATTTATATATGTCAGGCCAGTATAATATTTTAAAATTCTAAAAGATTAAGCATTTCAGGGGGGGATCACAGAATGAACTGATTTCTGAATTAAAAGAATATACAATTATATGTTATATATTTTCTCAGATGTTTAGCAGTTCCTGTCGATTTACCAGCGTAGCACATGATGGCATGAATAGAAAATAATTTGTTAGTTTTTCAGTTTAACAGTTCAGTGTAGCAGCATTTCCTAATCAGAATTTTTCAAAAACAGTCACTGAATAGCAGATTTCTTTCTGCTAAAAATGCAGAATGAGGGATGCTTTGTAGACGTCACTGTGACGGGACCTCGACCCAAGGTTTAATAGTTTCTGAGTGAAAACAATTGGTTGGTGACTGGAAACGAATGCCAGTGTCTCTTGATGCCTGCGTGTTTACAGAGCCAGAGTGCGTTATTCTCCTCGGGTGTTTAAAGTTGATTTATCGTCACGCACTATCACCATCTTATTTCAAACAGAGCCCGAGTGTCACTGAAATTAAGCTTGCCTTTGAAGAGAAAACAAGCTCTGAGTATACGTTGAAAAGAAACTACTTGGCAAGAGCACAAATGAGGCTGAGGGGAACTGGAGAGCGAAGAAAAAAGGGGGAATATGCAAGAGCGGAAAAATGGCAGTGGGAGAGTTTGTGAAGATCATCAAAGCAAGAAAAACTCTAGCCTGAATATCAATGTGTAATTATAAAAGTAGGCCAGAGAATCCAATTTATAATAACCTCTCTCTCTATCACTCGCTCACTCGCTCTCCCTCACGCTGCATGCCTGTGTGTGTGTGTGTGTGTGTGTGTGTGTGTGTGTGCACGAGGACAGTGCACTAGCACAATGCCTGTGAACTGAGTCTGAAAATCACCTCCATGCTTGTTGATCATAGCTGTAAGCTTTAGGTGCAGCTGGATCCCACTTGTCAGTTTAGATGGGGGATGCTGAGAGCGAGCGAGAGCGCGCGAGAGAGAGAGAGAGCGAGCGAGAGAACGAGAGAGCAAGAAGATGATAATAGGAGACACTTGTTAAACCGAGTTCCTTCTTGATAGACCTATTGGATGCTGGCTGTTTCCACTTGCACTAATCATTCATCAAGGCTCTATGGAGTTTGAAGGATCATACATAACACAGCCAGTATACCAATGTTCTCACTCACGAAGTTGTGGAATTAATTGTAGTAGGGGTTGCAAGTTCATTTACAACATAATTTGTGAATTACAAATGTACCTGTTGGCAGGCGTTTATACACCTAAGTGTCACTAATGTGCTAGCAGGTAATTTCTCTGTCGTTTTCCTCTTCCTGCTTTATGCACACATAGACAGTGCATGTTATGAAGCTGATGAAGAATGATGGTAAAATGACGACACCATTCCTCCGTTCTGGGTTGGGAGTCGGAAAGCCCTTCAGTGCTGGCTGGTACTTAACGGAGCGGACCGGATCTGTCCTGGGCTCAGCGTCCATATGTCTTCCGGTTTAAATGAGGCATACTGGAAGGGCAACGTTTTACTGGAGCTGTCTGCAGTCACGCCCACAGCTGCTAGTGTCCGAGACATTAAGTTGGTGTACATCTAGATTACTGTCATAAAATTAGTAGCTATGGGCTTCCTGGAGAAAGCACTAATGACAAAAATGAACCTTTAAGTATGGATATAAACTGGGTTGCGGTCAGGCTGGAGACCTGTTCCCTCGGTGCTGGTATGTTTCGAGTGACGTTTGCGTCGGTTAGCGGGGCTGAACCAGACTCTGGGCTGACCAGCGTCTGTCAGGTCAGCGCTACCTTGCTGCTGTGCTCCGTTCGGTTGGATCAGGGGGGAGATTGCAGTGAGTGCTCTACTTGTGCAGGCGGTGCTCACAGGACTGAGGAGACCAGAACGGTGTGGCACCGTTTATCAGCCATGTAACAGAGCTTTTCCTTGTGGGAGTTTCCACTCACTCTGTAACCGTAATGCAGTCAATTGCCCCCTCCACTTTAATTGCCCCCTCCACTTTGATTACCTTGGGGAGAGAGATGGAAGGATGACCGTATGTCTGTTTTCGTGGAGTCCTAAAATGACAGAGAGAACAACGACACTTTGGTAACAAACACACTAAATTGGTGTGTTTGTGTGTGTTTTATCTAAATGTTTCTTAAAGCAAACCATCTGTGTTTGCTTTAAGACATGCTTGTTATTTATTTATAATTAAAGAGTTTATAAAACATTATAGGGCATTAATAAAATTATGTGCCGAGTTTGAATATTTGATGAAGCCTTTGTGGGATGGGACAGAGCTTCTAGCGGACAGGTGGGAAGAGACCCCATTCTAGTGGACGGGTAGGAAGAGACCGCGTTCTAGTGGACGGGTAGGAAGAGACCGTGTTCTGGCGGACATGTAGGAAGAGACCGCGTTCTAGCAGACGGGTGAGAGGAGACCGCGTTCTAGTGGACGCCTAGGAAGAGACCGTGTTCTAGCGGACAGGTAGGAAGAGACCGCGTTCTAGCAGACGGGTGAGAGGAGACCGCGTTCTAGCAGACGGGTAGGAAGAGACCGCGTTCTAGCAGACGGGTGAGAGGAGACCGCGTTCTAGCAGACGGGTAGGAAGAGACCGCGTTCTAGCAGACGGGTAGGAAGAGACCGCGTTCTAGTTGACGGGTGAGAAGAGACCGCGTTGTTGAGTCACACTGTAGGCAAACTGTTTACTGCAAACTTGTGAAATAAAACAGTATTCTTTGCTGACCGTCATCCTAATATATTACACTAACAACAAAAGACAACAAAAATAATTTTGGTACAGACAAGTTGAGTTCTACAACCACATCTTGTTTTCAGGAACATTTTTCGTGTTGAACTGAATATATCGCTCCCTGGTTGATTGTGATGGATCCTATCTGTTGTCTGTCATACAACCGATCCTTTACTGCTAGAAAGTGCAACCCATCCTTTACTGCTAGAAAGTGCAACCCCTCCTTTACTGCTAAAGAGAATGTTCTTGTCACGTTAGGCAAGCTTGAGTTCTCTAATGAACCATATTATGCATGCTGTTATTAAAAGAGACTGGCACTGGCCAGGAAACCCTGTTGTTTTGTGCTTCTTGACATTTGTTGTTGACTACCAATTGAAACCGATGAATAATGAAGAGCCGTTTGACAATACGACAGCAACTTGAATTTATTCTGCTTAACAATAGAGTGCTCTCTCCACAGGCTTGACAAATGTCAATGACAAATTTGGGAAGTCCTTTCTGGAGGGGACAAAAAGACCACTGGCTTTATGAGCTAACAATATTGATTTGTGTTGTGCAGTGGAACATACGAGCAACTTGCTGTGCGCTGGGGAACCATTTACCAAATGCGCAGGAATCCCTGCTTGAACCACTGGCTTGTTTTTCATTCTAGCCCCATGAGGGGGAAAAAAGTGTGATCCTTCACGAAGGAGGGCCCATTCTACACAGGTGGACCTCTGGATCTTCAGAGCTGTTCCCCCAGTCTCTCGGGGCGGGCTTATATCTGTTTGGCCAATGAGCTGTGGCCGTAATCTGGCTCCCCCCCTCCCCTCTTCCAGGTTCCTCAGTCGTGACACAGAATTGGCAGTGACGAGAGAGACAGGCTGTGGTACTACAGCAAGCTTTTAAAAATTCAGCACGCTTCCTAGCGGCAAGGCTTTCCCCCGCCTGTCTCCTTCCCTTTCTCTGTCTCGCACTCCTTCCATGTTTCGTGCCATCTCTCGCGTCGTCTTGTAGTAGAATATTTGAGAATTGATTAACACGGTGCTCGTGTTACTTGTGGAACTGAGAAAGACTGACCCGGCGATCTTTATTTCATGATCTCTTTGCTCTCTACCACTGCCCTAATCAAATGCTTCCTGTTCTAAAAGTTACCACATGACCCACAATGAGCAGGCTGCTGCTGTCCGTCCTGCTTCTCCAGAAGGTCACATTTGCCTGAGACAGACGGTGCCGATGTTGTTTCACTCGGATTGCACCGGCAAGCTCGGGAGGCTGGTTGCCAAGGCGTTCCGTGCCTGCGTCCGTTCGTCCTTGCTGTGCCATGAGCGTTCTTCCTGACCCCACGTGCTCCGCACCTCTTTACTGCGGGTGCTGTCCTGAGCTCTCGGAGCATTGGCTTGGCGGGCATGTCTGGGCTCATGTTAGCATCCCAAACCCATTCAGTCATTTCCGTCCTGTATTCGGGGGCACAGAGCATGGCATAGTCACAGAGCTCATTTAGGAAACCTGGACAGCCAAGAAATAATTTTTATCATCTGGGATTATTTGTGGTCTTTGAAACTGTGCTGTGGACAACACTAAAAAATGAATCACATTCGCCTTATTAGCCCTGTGTATGTGACGCCTGACCTCTTAAATTTTATGGCTTGCTTTTGGTGTGGGAAGTCAAGGACCAGCCCAATTAGCATCTTGGAGAAAAACAGAAACAAAAGAAATGGGAATGGAATAAACTGTTTTGTGCGAACGGCCGTGTAGACGCCATGTGGTTAAAATCAGCATTCTTTATAGGATCAAGAGCGGATGAGTGAATGTGGAAAATGAAAGCGTTTACGGTCTCCCGCGCGCGCACGCCAGCGCACATAAACACCAGGGTCACTGCTCTTCAAGCATCCTCCTACCAGCATCTCATCCTCCACCCTCAATCACCCCTCGCTTGAAGCCAAAAAAGACGAGAGCTGTTACCATAGTGACAGCAGGAGAGCTGGGCCACTTGGCGACCCCCCCCGTGTGAGTGAGCGGCGTCGCCCAGGGCTGCTGTGCTCGAGCTGGGCTGCCGCTGCCTCCTCCGTGCCTGACTCAACCCCGAGCACAGGGACGTTTCTGACGGAAGCTCCGCTGTCTTCTGTGGCTTCATCACTCCAATAATCTTTGCCAGCGGCAGAGGCCACATCATCCCATCTTAAATACTCCTGTCATGTTTTTCTTTTTTTCTAGTAAGGACTCTTGTAAGAAAAAACCCCTCCCCAAAATCCGTCATTCTAGTAATGGAGGAAATTGAGGCCATGTTGATGATTTGAGGGTGACCTTTATAGAGGAAGTTGCTTGCTTGAGTTAGTTTCTTTGTTCTCGATGTGCTCTGTTCTGACCTGGAGCTGCCCTGACACCCGGTTGCCACATTCCTGCAAACTGGTGGTTTCTCTGGCGTTCCTGCAAGAACTGGGCATGCACATGCAGAGCTGAGCCAGCATGTATGTGTGTGTCTTGTGAATTCCTCACCCTTACTAACCAGCTCCAAGATATCAAAAGGCCGGCTAAATCATAAATATCTAAGGTCCCCAGTGCAGTGTGAGAAGTATGTCAGGAGACAGAAGCATAGCACGTTTAGACAGACATACCCTCCCCCGGCACAGTAGCGCTTCCCACACTGAGACTTTGCACAGCGAGCTGCAGGTGCCGGAAGCGAGGCCGACCCGTGCTCTTCTGCACCTTTGCTTCTGCAGAAACTTTAGGTGCCAGCAAGGTTGTTTGGATTAGCTGTGCTGTTTTAGTGAGGCTGATGATGATTTTTTTTTTTTTTTTTTTTTTTTTTTTTCCAACCACAGATGTGCCATTTTGGTTCAGTTCGAGCTTCTGGGAGTTGGTAGGTAATGGCGAGGTGTTGAGATGTTTGTTTAGAGCTGATTGTCTAGAAGGAGTCAATAGTCTATATAGCCGTTCTCACCATAATGTTTGTTATTCTTTTTCGCTTAAGACTCTTCTAAGAAGCATTTTTTGGGTGATAGATTTGAAGAAACCTTTTGGTAGATGGTACATAATGGCTATAAACTCCTTCCTTTGACTTCCACAGCCTCCTGAGCCCTTGATCTCTCCAAGAGTCCACCTCATGTATGGAGGCTCAGGTCCCGAGGCCCTGGCCTTCAGGTTTTGCTCTATCAAGCTAGTCCACCAGGCCGATAAGCATCGTGAGTCGGAACTTTGGGAGGCCCTAAATACCCTTCAGTTTGCACTTCCATTTCAGGTCAGAGGAGTTGCAATAAACAGAACTGCATTGCTAGACAAGACGTCTGTTTTTAAAACATTTGTTATTCTTCAGCTCCTCCTTTTCTTCATCCCCCACTAGTGTCAGCTGAACAGCTTTGAGGTTTTTTACTTCTGTAGTGTTAATCCTTGACTGTAGAAGCACATATATTTAGGAGATGACGATTGTGTTTCTCTGTACAAAGTTACACTGCTCACTTCTGTTTTCTTCATGTTAGTTTAACACAACAAGAGTAGCCCATCAGAGAGAGTGGGTGACACAGAGGAAGTGAAGCAATAAGCCATTATAAATCCAAACCCGCGTGGCCTGTCCACTTCTCTCTTCCGCTACTATTAAGTTGAGTTTTTAAAAAGAAAAAAGCAAAAAAAAAAAGCAAAAAAAAAAAAGCAAGTGACTTATTGTCCCACAGACGGAATGGCACGTAAGGCCTCAGCTTCGGGGCTTTGCTTTTGTGTCGTCTCTTGCAGAGCCGGTAGGGTTGATGGGGCAGGGGATGACTGGGGTGAAGACTTTGTGTCTTTGTGAAAGACGTCATGAGCTGACGTCCGTTTCCGGCGCCACTACCCTCTCTTGTTTGCGGTGTGGTTTCTTCACAATCAACAAGAATCAAGGTTGTTTGTGATTCCCATGGCCATCTCATTACATTGTATTGTTTCTATCAAATACGTGATCATGGTTTTATTCGTTTTTATTTTGTTTATAAAGTATGGATACCATAACTGGAAACCTGCTCTTTGCATAGATTTTGTTTATGTTAACTTACTTATGTCATTCTCCCATATAGATGGGTCTAATATAAGTGAAAAGATTTAAAAAACAAAAACAAATACATTTATCCAAGATAAATGTATTTAGTTCTTATATAGTAACCTGGATAGTTATCATAAATAATAGACAGTAAATTCAGTTGGCTCACTGACAAACGATTTTTCAAACATTTTGCAAACAAGCATGCCTTGATTAAGCAAGTCTAACATGAAACGATATGGCACCATGGGACTCCAGGTTCTTCTGGTTGCAGGAGCCTTGGCTGCAGCGGCCGAGCTGGCTGCCGGGGCTAATATCTGTGGCTGATCTCCAAGCCTGGCTGCTTGCGGATCCCATAGCAAGCTGGAGCCCCAGACATGGCTGATGCACCTGTGGTTTGCTGTTATGCCTGTGAGTGAACGTGAGTGCACGTGCGCAGAGTCATGTGCAGAGTCACGTGAGCCGATGAAAGTTGTGAAAAGCTGCGTTGCAACAGGACCCACTTCTTGTTCTACACATCCTGCTCTGTGACCGTTCTTCCTACTATAGGGCTCGTAACATTAGACTGTGCCATAACCTAGTGAGAGCTGGGCGCGGTGCACTCCAGTGTCTCTGCGCTCTCTGCTTGTACAGGACTAGGGCTAAAGGAGTTTTGGCCAAAGCGGTTGTGCAGTATACTGAAACAGATTTATTCCAAATTTCTTTTCTTGTTGTTCTGCTTTTTTTTCAAATAAATATT
This sequence comes from Electrophorus electricus, assembly GCF_041902795.1. NCBI lineage: Eukaryota > Metazoa > Chordata > Actinopteri > Gymnotiformes > Gymnotidae > Electrophorus > Electrophorus electricus. The sequence continues at coordinate 3,990,867 of NC_137499.1, read as the reverse complement.
TAGTAGGTCCAGAATAAAGTTGTACAGTAATTCCAGAGTAATTTTGTTGTATTCATTTAGCCAAATTGAGGTAAACTTGAACAGACAGTATTAGTGCAGAACTTAGTTGAGATTAAGTGTAACTAATATTATAGTGTACTTCAGTTGTCTTATAGGTGCAGCACCTGCTGGTCTCCATCTCTCTGATGTACACACATCCATTTAATGTCGCTTAGCAGACACTTTTGTCCAAAGCAGCTTACAATTGTCTGAGTACAGCTTGAGCAATTTAGGGTTAATGGACTTGCTTATGGGACCAACAGTGGCCACCTGGCTGTGGTGGGGCTTGAACTGGCAACCTTCTGATTACTAGTCAAGTACCTTAACCACTGAGCTACCACTGCCACTACCTGTGCTTTATACTAAACTGAGTAGTCTCAAATATATTTCTGTGTCTTTAGACAATCTATCTATACAAAAGTACATTGCATACCTTATAACAGTTGTACCAACTCTGCCCATATGATATTGTCAAAAATCGTTGTATTAAATTTTGTTATATATGGAAAATGGCACTGCGTGGCTAAACCAGTAACAGCAAGCAGCTGGAAATTCACACATACACAAGCCACCAAAGTCTGTTGGAAATGATTTCACAACTTGATACCAATTGGGTGTATTTTGTAATTATTTAAGCCATCAGTTTGCACATGCTACTTATGTAGGCATTGCTTGTTAGCCGACAAGACAAAAGTAAAGAAGCAAAATTGGGCCCTAAAACATAAATTGGCTGAATGACTGCATTCAGGATGAGGGGCAAATTTCGGTAAATTAGGTTTTTGTCAATTGATTCCTTTAATCACCACCACCCAGGATCCAATAATTGGCCAGTTCCTTTGCCTTTCATGGGCTAAAACTTATTGGCTTATTTATTTACCTCTGTTTGGCCATCCTAGACACGCCCCTTCCTCACCCCTCCTCTTCATCTGCCCTTCATCCCTCTAGTTTTAGAGAGAGAGAGAGAGAGAGAGTTGCTTAACCTCCTCTGACACTGTACCTTATCAGGTGGGCCGGTTGTGCGGGATTATATCGTGGATTAACGGGAGGAAGCGCAGCGAGAGGCTGCCTCGACTGCTGACACCCTCATAGCGCTATCCCTCCTGCTGCCGTGGGACGAGAAGAGGAAAGAGGAGAAAAAAAAACACAGAGGCAGATTAATAGAAGTGTCACCAGTGAAATTAGCTCTGTGAGCAGGCTGGCTGGCTGCGCTCGCTTTTTGGGGGAGCGTGTTTAACACGGTGACGTTCAGGGAGAGTCACGGCGCGCCGGAGATTTACCCACCCGCAGCTACAGCACGCCCACAGGAACGGGCTTGTGCTTCCGTTCTCGAGCAAGTGAGCGCACGAAGGTCTCAAAATGTGCACTTGGCACATGGTAACGCACTGCATATATATCCAAGGACTTCACGGAGTTCAGGATTTCCTCAGAGTGGGGTCATTCATGAACTGTTTTTTAAAGTAGGACCCAGATGAAGGTTTATAGAGAGAGGCAGAAAGAGACTGTTGGAAAATGACAAGAAGGATGATCTCAGAAACCTGACGAGTGTTCTGATTTTCTTCTCGTGTGCTGAGACGGCTCAAAGAGTCTCTGGTGAGACGTAAGGAAGAAGGAGGGCGGGATGCTCAGTTTGAACCACAGACGAAGCTAACGGTTAATTGGGGCGGAGGCAGATGCTAGAGGCCTCTCCAGATCTACGAGCGTGCTGATGCCTTCTAACAGCCTTTTGGCTCTCTGGGTGTGGAAAACCTTTAAAAGCATTTACCTGTCTCAGGCTCCCTCTAAACCGTTTAACTTCACTACACACCTTCTGGAGGCTTTCACAAACATGGAGATAGACCAGTAGAAGGTTGAACCTGTTTAATTTAGCATTATTAAAATCTCTTGTAATGTGGATTAGTAGCACACTAAAGGCTATTCAGTCCTTCACAGAACCTCTTTAGCTCTGTAACTCTGAAACCATTCTAAGATTTTCACTTTACATGTCCTTCACTAATTGGTGAATACTCACCCAAAACATTCACTAGGACCCATACAATGTCCACATTTATAGCTTCAAGACCATTAAAATCTAAAGACTGTTACGATTGGATAATTCCTAAGACCATTAAAAAATGAAGATGGTTACAATTGAATCTTGCCATTACCACTGTAACTAAGGGCATCCATCACACAAGAGTCAGTTTAATATAGAAACTCCTGAGAGTGATGCCCTCCTGCCAGACAAATAGGATAATATTTGAAGGATTATGTATTATCCTTTGCACATAGAGAGTGTTCAGACTAAAACTTCTGAATGCAATATATATTTGCATATTTCTATATTTCACACTTGCCAACCACTAGATAAGAAACACTATTTTATTCTAAACCTCTTTTAGGCTGTAGCCCTTCTGTTGTCATGCACAGATTGTGTTTGCCATCCTCTAGTTGTCAGATCAATGGTCAGTTTTTGGTGGGTGATGAGGAAGTAACACTTGCATATTATTTACATGTCCTGCTGTTTCATGCGTTTTTAATCAACAATTCCATGCAAACAGCAACAGAATGTCAAATCATGGTGACAACTAACATGGAATTTGAAGTAATCTCCCTTCCCATGGTAATTTAAGAGCAGGGTTATGGTTTTCAACCACAGTAAAAAATTGAATCAGAAAGCACAAACTTGTAAATGTAAAAACAAGCAGTTTGCTCACATTGTAAATGATTCAGCACATACTGGCGTAGCTGTTGGGTGTGTGCGTGCTTGTGTGTGAAAGTCAGGAAGTGCTGGTTGCTGGTTTCTCTAAAGCACATTACTATGGAGTTGTAAATATCAACAGGACGGAGAACTCGTGGTTCTGTGTTCATTCCTCTGCCGTTCAGTGTTCCACATCCAAGGAAACATTGGCTGCCTCTGCTGCCTCTGGGCCACTGCTGACTCTGAATAATCCAGTTTCTCGAAGGCTGCAGGAGAGAAGGCAGAGGAGGCTCTTTATGTGCTCAATAATTCACATGATGATAAACTGAAATGTACGCTTGAAAATTATGGCTATAGTAAAAATAATAAGCTCACAAAATGTATTTTTTATTAATTTAATGCCAACCATTATAGCTGCTTAGCTTTTGAGCTGTTTTTTTTTAGCTGGTTTTTTTTTTTTTTTTTTTTACCTCATTTGTTTTTTTCAACTGGTAATGTACTGTAGGAGTTCATAACACATTTATAATTTCATATTCAAATGAGTCTAGTGATCAACTACAGATGTAAGATGGTGACCACAGTGCAGTTACTGGCAGATGTTGTTGTTGTTTCCTTCTGTACATTTAATTACTGAAATTTTTATTTTTGATGCCCATGTGACTGCCTCTTTCCTGTGGCTTGTGATGTGTTAAAATGCATTATAACACATCAGTCTGCACCAAGTTTGGTTGACCTCCTAAACACCGCCCATCCTCGGTTTCCAGGACAACGGCGATGAGACCCACAGGATCGCCCCGTCACCTGTCGTCCACGTTCGAGGACTCTGCGAGTCTGTGGTGGAGGCTGACTTAGTGGAGGCTTTGGAGAAATTTGGAAACATCTGGTAAAAACTGCATTTTTTTTTTCTAAATATACAGGCTCGATACTGTACTAATATGATCTGCTTGCTCTGCTCCTTAAAGACAAAAGGCATGGATGAATCTCAAGTTTATCAAAGCGGGTATCGTTACGAGAGGTTAATGGCACAGTAAATCTTCCTTGTGTATACACTGATGTAGTGGTGAGAGTGTAAGGTTTATTAACCTTCAAGATAAACCCAGCTCTCAAATGAATAATTGAGAGACAACTCCTAATCAAAGCTATCACTTGTCCTTTGAAGCTTGTGTCTCTTGGATGTCACGAATACCAATTAACTCTTAATAAGGTTGTGATAAATGTGGTGGATATATCGCCATATTAAGCTGGTTCAATCTCCCACAAGGTCCCATGGGAGTTTTCATTCCAAATTCAATGAATTAAAGTGGAGCACAAGAGTATACGGTAATGGTATCGGTCATGTCTCCTTGTCATGTTATCTTGGAAAGTATAAGCCTGTTGAGATCAATAGATATCTGTAATATACAAAGATTGTGTGCGACAGTGTAACAGGTGTGAGACGCCACTAGCCAGGAGCTTCCCTCCCAAACAATGGCAAAAATCCACAGAATCTCATAGGGTATGTAGTGTTGATATGTTGGAGAGCAATTGCTTTTAAGAACTTACAGGTAATCTAACTGTGTCCACATTTGCTTAAATGTGGTGTATTAGATTTAGCCCCTATGACAACACTCCTGAGAACATTTGAACTAAAACGGAAGTGTTCTATTTAGTACCCAGTTATCTCACTGTCACACGTGTAGTAGCACCAACATTGCAGTGTAATTGTTGAAATGTTCATGACCCCTATTTTGAAGGAGAAAGAAATCATGTGGCTGAGTTTTTAAAAAAATAATCAAACTCCTATAGTGTCTTTCTTACATTAAAGGTCAGTTTGCAAGTACAGGTGTTCAGTTAATTTTGGAGGCCCAGAAGTATATTGGGCGCGAATGAGGCTGGTCCGTGTACAGTGTAACAAAGCAGTACGCTCTCTCTGCCTGTGCCATTGGATATGCTGGCTAAGGTTAGCGTGAGGCATGGGAGGTGTCGAATAGCTCGGGATCAAACCCAGGGCTTCTTTCCGGTACACTTGAGCAGAAATAGAGCAGCACATCAGGGTATTTTTAGGCCAGCGGCAACATTGACGGAGGACTTCTCCGGGAACGTCTGACGGTGGGGGTGGGTTGGTATGGGTTGCTCTGGCATTGTATTTAAACCGCAGACGCAGGTGGTCGAGTCGCCTCGGGAAGAAGACCGACGATGGCCACGCCGTAATGAGCTACGGCTAGAGTACCCGGGCGCAAGCGCGATTCTCCTCGTGCCAGGGTGGCAACAGGCAGGCAGCACACGGGGTTGTTCACTGAGAGGGGTGGACACCGTGGGGGCAGAATGCAAGCGTGAGCTCGGTGTTGTGTGATAATGGCTCCGGCACTCTCGCGATCTGGACGCTGGTGCGTCGAGGTACATTACCGATTAGTTATTAGTGTCCTGCGCTGTGATTCTCCAGAATCTGTTATTTTCACACTTCAGTAATTGGCGCTGGCTGTGTCCGTGCTGTCTCATAACGTGTGATGAAACGTGTGAGAATATATAAAGCATGAAAAAGATGACTGATGCTATCGAAATGTAGATTTCACACTCATAAATGAGTGCTGTGGAAGTGTTTTACAGGGTCATAACTAAGAGCAGCAGGGCATTGTGAAGGAGACTGGAGGACAAAGAAAGGCTATTTCATATTTTGCATTTTTGCTGCTGTAAGCCAGTGCTTATCAGCACCGTATGTCGTACTTGTCACTCAGAAGCCGTCTGAGATCATATCAGTCACCCCTAAGAGAATTTGACTGGTCTGGTTGAATGATGCGCTGATGAATGTTGCCATATGGGTAGCGAGAGGTTTAGCCTGTATATACCTTGACACTTGAGATCTGGAGTTGTGTCGTTTTCCTGAAGCCCCAGACTAAGATGCACCCTGTGCCCTCCTGCCCAGCTACGTGATGATGATGCCGTTTAAGAGGCAGGCGCTGGTGGAGTTTGAGGACGTGGAGAGCTCCGACCGCTGCGTGGCCTGTGGCTCCAGCGAGGCCGTCTACATCGCCGGGCAGCAGGCCTACTTCAACTACTCCACCAGTAAGCGCATCACCCGGCCCACCAACGCCGACGACCCCAACAGCGGGAACAAAGTGCTGCTGCTCTCCATCCAGAACCCGCTCTATCCGATCACTACGGTAACTACGATCCACCATGTTCTCTAGGTACAGCAGTTAGAAGCCACTAGAGTACATTGCTATGGTAACTAGAACCATCATTATGGTTACCTCCACTCAAACCCGGTCACCATGGTGACTACAATTCACTGCACACTATTACTATGGTAAATTGGTAATACAGGGAGTAACTAAAACTTGCTCAACTCTATCACTGCAAAAACCAATGCTCTGACCCCACCCCCATCCCCACAGCTCCCTGAAATGCATAAATGAAATATTTACCAACCAAGAAAAGAAATCTTTCACTTTTTCACTGACTAAAATCTCTACCACATGAAGCTTCAGCAACCAGTATGTTTTCCTGTTACTATGGTAACCAGTATCCCCACTGCCATAACTATTGCACTCTGAAATGCATTGCTTTATCACCAGGGTAACTGCCAAGTCATTAGCAACTGGTTCCTATTTCACATCCATCACTGATTATCTGAAAAATGCAAAAAGGGTGTGTGAGTGTGAGTGTGTGTGAGTGAGAGTGTGTGCATATATACATATATATGCACACACACACACACACACACACACACAAAAATATGAATCATTGTGTAGTACAGGAGCTCACTAATGGCTAGTCAGCTGAAACCTCATTGATCACCATTATGCGAGTTATCATTCCTCTGTTTTCAACAACTCCCAACAGAGTAACCATTCCAGCTGAGGCTCCTGCTATACATCAGTGTCCTGAGCAGACACAATCAAGACTCCACTCGAGTTAATGGGCCCTGAAAGATTCTCCCTGCCCGCAGTGGTGCTGTGTTAAGCCGCACGGCTCTTTCGGAAAACGGCGAGGCCCGGTTATCGGCCTATAGATCCGAGTTTCGAACGGCATCTAGCGTAATTAACAAGCTAATGAGATACGTCCCACGACATTCTTTTTCGGGGTCCGCTGAAGCGTGTGGAAATCGTGTGCGTTCCATACATGAGGATGGATGTGCACGTTGTAGTCCTTTGGTGTATTATTAGTGGAAGTTCCCTTCATGCATGCAGATAAATGAAGTGCACGTTTGATGTATTTGTCATTAGTGCTGAACCTTCTCCCTCTGTTTGATGTTGCAGGATGTTTTATACACAGTGTGCAACCCGATTGGTAATGTGCTACGGATTGTCATCTTCAAGCGTAACGGAATCCAGGCCATGGTAGAATATCCTTCCTGGACCTCACACTGCTGAAACTGCAGCGGAATTAGCACCACCGAGCTGGGCGTGTGTGCATATATGTGTGTGTGTGCATATGTGTATGTGTGTGTGATTGAGACCATCACTCAGGAAGGTAAAATTGGTGTTCTGGCTGGCTCTTTGATTTGGCAGCTGCAGGACCTGGGTTTGAGTCTTGGGTTTGAGAGCAAGTGTAGTTGCTGCCTTCAGCCCTTCCCACAATGCGTGTGCACGTTTTGCGAGGCGTCTGTTACATCATACTGTTCCTCAGGCATGCCAGGCATGCGCACGTGTGCATGTGCACACGTCAAGTTGTGGGCATCTCTAATTTTCAGCATATACATGCACACACAACATCCACATAGACACAGATGCTGACCAGTACACACGTATGCAAGCACACACACATACTGCTATCACTTTCAGTAGCTAGGTCATCGCAAGGACCTCTCTAGCATTCGAGGACCCTCAGCAAATATAAATGTATCCAGCACAACACATACTGACATTGACGAGACAAGCCTTCTCCGCAGAGAGTTGACGTGGAGGCGTAGTGCTCAGGCTTATCAGCAAGCTGTGTCTCTATCTCTGTCAGTCGTGTACCGCCAAATAGTTTCCTCATGGAAACGTTTTTCCAATGTGCAGCTCTGTTCACGTTCATTTTGCCAGCTGGCGCAAGACGAACCATAAAAGTTGCATTTGGAGCTCGATGTTTTGGGATTCACACCTATAATATTTAGGGTGTTTTGAGTGTTTTTGAAGGCTAGATTCTCAGTGTGAGGCCCTGTATACCCATGTTACAGCCCACAAACCCGACAGGGGCCAGGAGGGTCTGCCGCGCTTCACAGCACATGGATCCACCTGCTCCTGGCTCTCCATACCTGTCCATATGCTCCTGTGAATGCAGGATTGCACGTGTGGGCTCATGAGAGACGCGGGCCACTGCCCTTGGCTTTGACCTTGCCTGGTCGCCATGCAGCTTGCAGTGTCGTTCGCTGTGGCGAGTGTCTCTATGGCAACGGGTTCTGCCATCTTTCGCTTCCCAGAGCTTTGTGTGGGTGTTTTTTTTGTTTGTTTTTTCCCGTCGGGTTGTTGGCTCTGAAACCCCGGGTCGAGAAGCGACGATCGTCCTGGTGTCTACCGTTTCAACGCCTTTGTCCTTGACTCCGCCTCCTACGTTCGAATCTGTCCAGAATGCCCAGAAAGCCAAAGCAGCACTCAATGGAGCCGACATATACGCCGGCTGCTGCACTCTGAAAATCGAGTACGCTCGGGTAAATCTGCGGCGCTCACCCACGCGCACACACACTTCCACACAGGCGCACGCGCACACGCGCGCGCACCAACACGCGCGCACACACACACACACGTACGCACGAGGCTAACACACATGCAGCGGCGCTGTGCTCTCTCTCTCCCTCCCCCCATTCTAGCCCTCACGCCTCAACGTCATCAGAAACGACAACGACAGTTGGGACTACACCAAACCCTTTTTGGTCAGAAGAGGTAAGGGCCATTGCAGTGTCGCCGTGCTTGTGTGAATGTGTACGCGCACGCGCGTGTGTGTAAATGCAAGATCGTAATAGGTCACTGACACTGAAAGCGTGAATTTTTGCCATTTACTCTCCGCCATGTGTGTGTACATCCATCTGTTTCTGTCCCCTCTCACCCAAGCAGGCACAGGTGTTAAATTGCCATGTTTTCTTCATAGCTTTGCCTAGACAGCGTTAGACACCACTGGTGGTCCATAGAGTTATTTTCATTCACGTTTTATCCTGTATCACGATGTAAGTAGGCTGCCGCAGAAAATCCTGAACCTGTGAGCGAGTGGCCAAAAAGTGCTCACTTCGCTGGAACATCAACAGGCTTCTTAACGGTTATTCCCAAAACGGTCCTGGAGGTCGCCCGGCCACGCGGCTTAGAAGCCGCAGAGCAGGCGGACATCCTGGTAGGACGGGGGGAAAAAAAGAAGTCCTGCAGTCTCGTTAATCTGAGAAAGATGGGGGGGTGGGCTGTGGGCTGTGGGCTGTGGGTGGGGGCAGTCTTAGGGAAAGCGCGAATACGTTGCGGAGGCACAAAAGCGTGTGATTAACCAATTTATGGTTCGGCTGGATCGTAACGGCATCGCTGCTCCCCCGACACACACCCCCCTCGTGTGTAGAGGGTAAACAGAGCGTTATCACCAGAGAGCTGCCTCTGCTTAGCAATCGATCGGCGTCTTCTGTGTGGGATTTGAAGGTCTGTTTGACTTTGGCCATGGTGCAGAGCTATTGCTCCCTCTTGCTGTCTTGCTCGCTCTTGCGCTCTCTTTCTCTCACTCCCTCGCGCTCTCACACTCTCTCTATCAGTCCCTCGCTCTCTCGCGCTCTCTCTCTCTTTCAGCTACATGCTGTCGAGCGCCATTGTTCTAGCACTGAGGTGAAGGACTGTGTGTTCATTGGGAGACACTGCACTGGAATTTGAATGCTAATTGAATCCTAAACCACTGAAATAAATCAAGGCATAAAAAAATCTATCCACCCCATCTTCCCCAGTCCAGTCCTCTCGTTTTCTCTGTTACTAGAGTCACACACACTCTCTCTTTCTCTCTCTCTCTCTCTCTCTCTCTCTCTCTCTCTCTTCCCCTCCCTCCCTCCCTCTCTCTCCCTCTCCCCCTGCCTTTCAGTCAGCACTCTGTAATATTAGAAATGTCATAAAGGAAACCCTCCACACAGGCCTACACATAATGGCTTCACTCTAGCAAAGCATCTAAGCATCAACAAGAATTAAAAGGAACACGGGTTTCCAAACATCCTTTTTATTTACACCTTGACCAACTACCCTTGTTTAAACAGCCTAAACATGCCTTGGCCTGCCATGGTAGCACAGGAATTGTATTTTTTTCCCCCTCAGTCAGCCCCTCTGGAGATCATTCAGCCCAGTGCATGGCTCTTCACAGGTCCAGAGTCAGGTTAACATGGCAGTAAGACTGATTTTGTCGTGCTGTGGGATGATATCTGTCACACTGTGAAGTATTTAGTGAGAATGTGAATCTCAGCAAAGGTGAGCAGGACCCAGTAAACCCTGGCTGACTCTGCTGTGGGAAAGAGAACACGGTCAACTGTGTCACCGACTCCCAGAACAAGTCCCGAATCTATGAAATCTAAAGCAGTGGTTCTATTTGAAGAGAAGTCATGTAGAGAAGAAGTTCAACATTAAAGACGGTGGTCACCTTGAGCACCCCCCCCCCCCCCCCCCATGTACACGCACACACACACACACACACACACACACACACACACACACACACACTTCCCAGGATTCCTACTGGAAAACGGCTCATTTTGTAGCCATTAGCATCGCTCTGCATGACATCTCCCTGCAGACTCCCATAGCTGAACAGAAGCCGAAGGAGACGGGGAGAAGTGGAGAGCGGCCTTTGTGGCTCTTCCTTTCTTCCTCAGACAGTCTGGAGTAGGACTTTGTTCCTACACTTTCTCTGGCTTTGCTGACGCTGGCTCTGAAGACACAAGAGGATGACATTACAAATAACAAGACTCCTCCTTCTCTCTGTTGTGAACGGCTCATTCAGATGCTGTAGTTAGCCAGTATAATGATACAAAAGACTCCGTTCCACTTTCTCACTGAATTTAGTCTTTTTTTTTCTTTCTTTTTTTTTAATAAAGGAGATTAAAATGTGTAATGTTCTCATTGAAGTGCTTCCTCTCTTCTGGTTGCACTTTTCTGAGGAAGGGCAGGCACCTGGACACACCTACCGTTGAGCGCAAGTGTTTCTCGTCTCGCTGGCTGGGGCCAGCTGGGGTTTTCGTCTCTCTTTGAATTTGCCAACTGCTTTGAACAACCCCACAGCTGGCTTAAAGCTTCATGTCCTTGGTGTCACCTTTCTGATGAGACTTACTTTACAATACTTACACAAATCCTAACTGTGTCTGTACAAAAGTGTTAGGACAAACAAGAAACTAAAAGCTATAGCTATAACCTGGGCACTGATGTTTCATATGCATGTAAAATGATTATATAACACACAAATAATCACAAATAAAATATATCCAAATCTTAATGCAGATAAACATAAAATTGCAACTAATGTTTTGCTAGTTACCCAAAAACGTATCACTATCTTGTGAGGTAGCTAGAAGAACAACAGGTAGAGAAAGTCGCTCTCCTCAGCGTGTGACTTACAAAACGATCTTTTAGTGTGATGGCCTGAGACACTGAAACACAGTCCAGGCTGTTCACTTCCAGGCCGAGCGCGGCCCCACCCCCTGCACAACCGAATCTGTGTGGAATCGCTTGGAAAAAAGAACAGCAAAGAATGTAGGACGAATATACCACTACTTCTAGGAACAGATAACCACTTATTGGTCTGATGAATGGCATTAAAGATTACAAGGCTTGACTGGCCTTAAGGAAGGCTCGTCACATTAGTCCACGTGGAAAATCAGATGTTTTCCTACGTCTGATCTGGGCTTTGGTATTGGGAAGTGGTTGGGTGACTCTTTCACAGACATCCCAGTGTCCTTTCAGTTTTCATGCCTCCCCCCACTTGGGTTGAGTTTCTGTTTCTAGTGATCCTCAACCAATGACATTTAAAGGGCTTTACGCAGCCTGTGACACCCCCCCTTGCTCTCTCTCTCGCTCTCTCACTCCCCCCCCCACACACACACACTCACTCTTTACCTCTATCTATTCTGTTTACGTGTGAAGCAGTTTTGAACGATTCATTATTATGTGAGATTAGAAACAAAGGGTTGTTGTTGTTGCCATATAGACACGGTTGCTTACATTCGGCAGTTAGCTGACCACCCACTGACATTTCACTCATCACGTCCGATCTCTCTCTCTCTGCCCCCCCCCCCCATCTGACTTTCTCACTGTTCGTCTCTCTCCTTTATCATGGTCACTTGTTTCCACTCCCCGTCTCTGAGATTGTGAATACATATTGCATGTTTTATCTAGGTGTGAATGTGTGTCTGTCTGTGTGTGAAATGGGTGCAGGACCGCCGGTTACAGACTGTCTATGGCATTTTTTGCAACCTCTTTTTCATGCTACTCTGCATGTGTGCTCTGATTTGTAGAACGTGGCAAAGGGAGGCAACGGCAGGCCATACTGGGCGAACACCCGTCCTCGTACAGTGACAACGGTTACGGTGAGCACGCGGCTCCATCTCGGGCCACCTGCCACACGTACACGCATTCGACGGCGCGTGCACACACTGCTCACGTGCAAATACCTCACTGCCTGTCTTTTTTATTTTTGCACCCTACTGTCATTCTGTCGTCCTGCAGCCGATTCTCAGTTAGGGTGATTAAGTTTGCTCGCCCTCTGCGACAGAAGAGAGACAGAGAGAGAGAGAGAGAGAGAGAGTGAGGAAAGGAGAGGAGAAACAGAGGGCAGAAATTGGGGGGGTGAGATACTGTTCTGCTAAGTACTGTGTAATTAGCAAGAGCTGTGGGGGAACCGGAGTGCATCAGACTAGAAAATGGTGTGTAATTTCTCTCCATCATTTCTCTCCTAGTTTTTTGGGGTTTTTTTTATTTAAAATCCTCGGTTCTGAAGAATTGCACTGGAATTGTAACAGCTGCTTTCTGCAAATGAAGGCTCTTCCTTCTCTCTCTTGTCTCTCATCATGCCCCCATGACTGCCCAGGGTCACACTGCCCCCTGCTGCCACTGCCCAGTAATAACAGGTTCAAAAGGAGCTCCCATGACGTGCCAGATGTGGTGGCCTACCCCCTGCCCCAAACTTCTTCCTACATTGGCCACTCCTCCAGCTCTGTTGCCATGGTGAGCGGCCTGCATCCTAGCAAGATGAACTGTACCCGCATCTTCAACCTCTTCTGTCTCTATGGCAACGTTGAGAAGGTACGTGAGATTGAAAAGGGTCCGCAGTGCTTCGATACCTAATGTCTGATAGCGGCTCCCCTGTGTGAAAGCAGATTAGACAGAATGGCATGAAGAAGCTGCTCACAGGTAGCCACGATGTTAGTCCTGTAACTATATGTGCAAATGGAATGATGGGGCTCGGGGGGCTGCAGATGATACGAGTCCTTTCCGCGCACAGGTGAAATTCATGAAAAGTGTGCCAGGCACAGCCCTGGTGGAGATGGGCGATGAGTATGCTGTGGACCGGGCCATCACACACCTCAACAGCATCAAGGTCTTCGGGAAGAGGCTCAATGTATGGTAAGGACGCTCCTCTCCTGCTGTGGACACACACCTGGCCAAGAGTTAACGCGAAAGAGTTAGAAGTGAAATTAGCAACGTCTATTCAGTATTTCCCTGCTACCTCATTTTGGGTGCGTGGAGGGTGAAGGGGTGTGTGTCACTTCTCGTTTGGCGTACTTTCATATATATTTTTGGTCAAGTTCTTTGACTTGGTGAAATGTTATAACTGTTAAAGCTTTATGAAGAGTAATTAGGGGAATGGCGACTTCTACTGTATAACTGTCTACTTTAGAGTTTTTGCTATGCTGGCTTCAGAATTTAAAGAATAAAGAAGCTTGAGTTTCATTTTTGTCTCGTCGAGTTTTCCTGAAGAGCCCTCGCGGGGCATGAGGGGACGTCTCGGTTTGGCGGACTTCATCCATCAAAATAATTTGCTGGTGTGGCTCCCGCTTCAGTTAAGAGAGCGCGAGCGCGGCATGCGACAGCAGCCACGGGCCCCTGCGAGCGGCGCGTTAGCGAGCGCGAGACAGGGCACCGTCTGCTGCAGCTCCAGCACGGAAGCGTGGATCTCTTTGTCTGCTCAGCTGTGCTTCTGGCCGAGGGCCGTGTCTCCTCTGTCCGTCTCGTCTCGTCATCGGTGCCGCTGTCCTCCAAAACGTTACTCAAGGGCTTTTCCGAGTGTCCCGAATGACTGATGTGTGACTGATGCTCCAGTCACTTCAGAAGGATGAGCACTGTTTCTTGCCCTCTTTTGGCCTCCTTCCCTTCCTTCTTCATGCCATTTGCTCGATTTGTCTTTATATGTTTTGCCCTTCCCTAATTGAAACATCTCTCTCTCTCTCCCCCTCCCTCTGCAGTGTGTCCAAGCAACACGCCGTCATCCCCAGCCAGGTCTTCGAGCTGGAGGACGGCTCCAGTAGCTACAAAGACTTCGCCATGACCCGTAACAACCGCTTCACCAGCGCCGGGCAGGCCTCCAAGAACATAATCCAGCCGCCTTCCTGCGTGCTGCACTTCTACAACGTCCCTCCCTGCATCTCCGAGGACGACCTGCTGATGGTCAGTTATTTGTCGTGCCGGTGGACAGATTGCTGGGGGGTGGGGGTTGGTTTCAACGATGGTACAAGCCAGACCTGTTTTGGAGGCAGATATAGAGTCGAGCTGGCTCCCCATCACAGCTGTTCGCCTCCGATTCCACCCACGCTTTGTGGCTGTCACCCTCAGCGGTCATCACACAGCTTCTGTTGAGTGCCGATAGCATTTAGGACTGTTAAAAATGGCCCTTTCAAACTAATGAACCCACTGTGCCCAGTCACCATGATAAATGAACTGAATTAGAGCTTGTGCCCTACATGATAAGTCGAACCTGTTTTGCACGCGAGCTTTCATGATTGTTCGCATAGCCATATTGTAGAGAAAATACTGACAGACTTGGGAGAATACATCACAGCCAGAGTTACTTAAACCTTCATAAAAAGTGATTCATGTTGTGTAGAACACAGCAAAGGAAGTAGCAGGAGGAGATGAAGACTGTTGGGTTTTGTTGGGTTTTATTTCTTCATTTCAACCCCCCCCCTTCTCGGTACAGCCATGTGCCACTCACTCACTCACCCACCCACCATGTTACTGATATGTTCCAGTTATGCAAGGAGCATGATGTGCCCGGCTTCATCAAGTTCAAGGTGTTTGATGCTAAACGTAAGTGCCTGCGTGTGTCTGTGCGTATCTGCGTATATATGTGTGCCTTACTGGGTGGGGGTGAATTTCTTGACACGTAAATGTTTGTAAGTTGTAAAGACATCAACTTTATTACAAATAAAACTTTTAAATCAAAATAGAGTTCAATTATATATAAATATAGTGTCCACACTGAGTTAATTTCAGAATGCATTACTAAATCACAGTTTTTCTGGCAGGGTTTTTTTTTCCCCTTAAGTACAAACGCTCTCCAAAAGCTCAATATAGAGTTGCATGAGTCACAGTGGTCTGTGTGGTGGGTGTGACATATTTTGTGATCCTTGCTGATGACCTCAACTCTGTTACTTACAGCCAGCTCCAAAACCATCTCGGGGCTCCTGGAATTTGACAGCAAGACCCACGCGGTGGAAGTGCTGACGGTCCTTAACCATTACCAGATCAGAATACCCAGTGAGTAGTGCTCTCCTTCCCAGTCTCCTGCTGCGTGTGTGTTACACTCTGCCACTGTGGCTCCACCCTCCTCTTCCATATGTCCTACCTCATTGTGACACGGCACCCTGCCTATTAGCCGACTGGCAGCCGCTAACAAAGGCGGGTTCTATGCCTTTGTTTTGGCCCTGTGCAGTTAATCTCGTGATGGGGAACGTAATCCATAGCCTCAGCAGGTGTTTTCCTTCGGTGCGAGGGGCAGGGGAAACAAAAAGACACCGGCTGCTCAGGCTTTTGTATATGTGCCTGCCAGATGCATTAATCCCCACTTATTTGTTTGTGAAGGCTCCTGGTTTTTGTTATCATAGTACAAGTTGCAAGGAAAATCCCCTTGTTAAGGGTTCCCAGTGGCTGTCTTGGTTTATTCAACACCTGAGACCATGGAACAGAAAAGCTTACTGATTAAACAGTTCCAAGTATAGACATACACCTTATGTTTATGTCTGAAAGCAATCTGAGTCATGGGAGGGGAACCAAGAGAAGAAATTAACAATATTTTGTTTCTCTGTCCATTTCTCCTGTTTCAGTGTCCAAGCAAAAGATTGTTCTGCTCAACAGAATCTTTTTCTTTACTATTTTTTTTCCAACTAACTAATCTACTCATTTTTGGTTTGGAAGAATATTTGACATGAAAGCCAGAAAACCAAACTCACCTCCATGATTGGATGATGATTGATGATTGGATGATATTGCTGAAATCATTGCTTTTGCTTGTTATATAGCCAGTGTGCTCTATCAAATAAAAATATGCTGTTCTGAAAATCTGTCTGTGAAAAATTGCTCTAAAAGGATCATAAAATCCTTAACAAACCCTCTTGCCTAAAAAGACTGGTTTAACCGGACCTGTCTGCCCTTCCACAGATGGCTCCAACCCTTACACCCTCAAGCTGTGCTTTTCCACCTCCTCCCACCTGTGAGATGGAGCTCGGGACACCCACTCCATACCACCGCGCTGTTTACAGGGGACGAAGTGGCAGAAAAAGCCGTGGAGACACCGGGAGACAGGAGTGGAGCGGAGGATGATACGAACTGGCACGGACCTTTTAGTGCGAGGACTCCCAAGCGCAAAACACTCAAAAATCGTTTTCGGCTTTTTTTTCTTCTCCTTCTTCCTCTTTTTCTTCTTCTTCTTCTTCTTCTTCTTCTTCTTCTTCTTGTTATTCTTTTTTTTTATTTTTTAGACTGTTATGTGTTTTTTTTCCATCATTATTCTCTGGTATAACCAGAAACTGACTGACTTCATAATAATGAGACATGATGATGTCAACCCAGCCAATTCCGATTGGCCAGTGGCACTGAAGTTACGTTTCCCATGGCAACTGAAGCAAGATGAAACAAACTGGGACATCTTTATGTTTGTGTTTTTGGTCTCTAGCTAATGGCTTTTTTATGTTTTTCCTGTACTCTACAGAATTTACACAATCCAAAATGACAGTGACTTATGATTTATTGTTATGCCAATGTTCCTGACCTGAACAGTAGTTGTACGAACCGCCTGCTGATTCTGAAACTGACATGGTGTAATAAGATGTGTGTATAGATGTAGAGACAGAGGTAGAAAAGCCTGGGAAATGAGCAATCTGTTTATACACTGTAATTTAGACACGTCTGTAATATTTATGTGTATAGATGCTGAGTGAGTCCTGAGGTGGCCATGAGATTTACTGGGACACAAGGCGCCTGGTTTAGCCAGGGCAGCGACAGTAATGTGCTGCATGATTGGTCAAAGTATTCTTCTTGGACTAGTCATCAGTTGTTACCAGCTTTGCAGTAGCTAGTCAAGGTGGTGTGCTGAAGGCTGTCGATCCAGCCGCAAGAGTGTCTGCTGTGATGAATGATTTATGATTAACAGTCAGAGTGAGGTGTTGGTTGTATGTAACATTGTTGCTCCACAGGACTTTGGAATCCGAAAACGGACACATGGAAGGATTCTGGCCCGGTGGGCAGGATGCCAGCGCGGCTGCCTGACCGGGTCAAGCATGTACTATGCGCGTGATGGGAGCACTCGGCTGCTTCGGGGGGTGAAAGGTGGGGTGGAGGGGGTTTGCGTAGTGGGCTTCACATGCACCATGGGAGCCGTGCCCTGGGGGTGCCCGGTCTGCCGGATGACTGGCGCTGCCTGGCAGTGGGCAGGGATGGTACTTTTGACATCTCCTGGCGTGAGGTTGGAAGGCCATAGTGCAGGACGTGGAGCTGTAGAACCCACCGCCTTTGGCAGTCACAGCAGGAGCCGTGCAGAGGGAACCCAAGGATCACGTGTGCAGTATTCTCAGTTTACTTGTCCATGTGTGTAATTGGCACTTCAACACATCTGCTGTTCACTGTGAGCATGTCCAGCCATTAAAAACATTTGCCAGATGTCATGTCTGTCATTTATTACATTTTCAAATGTTATCAGGATGTGACTCAGTTTTAGATATTAAATGGTCTTTATGCTAAATATTCCCAGCATACTACTCAAATTGTCAAGAGTGAATGCAAATGTTAATAATTTTGTGTTTCATAGACTATAAGGTGTATCTGGAGTAGCCATCATCCTGTCATGAGAGCAGAATTATGAATACGAAGAGCCTTGTGTTATTTACCTGCTAGCCTCTTGCAGTTTGATGGTATCCTTCCGAAGAATGAAATGGTGGTACTTTCTGTGCAGAAGACAGAAGAGAGCCCTTGGGCCAGCATAGGTGTCTGTAGCAGGGCAATGGGGTCTGGGGTCATCACAGCAGTCAGCCCAGGAAATGAACCTCTCTGCAGGACCATCTGTTTCTGCGAAACCCAACAGCAGGGTTTGCGTTTGTTGTGTGCTCCTTCACTGCCTCTCTCTCTCTCTCTCTCTCTCTCTCTATCTCTCTCTCTCTCTCTCTCTCTCTCTCTCTCTCTCTCTCTCTGCTGCCTTTCAGTCAGCACTTTGTATTATTAGAAATGTCATAAAGGAAACCCTCCACACAATCCTTTCCTCTCAGCCTCCGGCCTTCAACCTTTCCTTATCAAAAGCGTTCATCTGTTGCGTTACTTTTGGACGGCGGACAGCGTATATGTAGCACCGTGTCTGCTACTGATAATGTCTGCTCGCCTTTCCTGTTGTGCCGTCAGCCAAGACCAGACCAATTATAGGACTCATGGGCTGCCAGTTAATTTTGTTCTCTCTTCAGAGAATTTCCCCTCATCTACTAATAGCCTTTAGTGAGAGATTAATTTACATAGGAGGAGCTCACCAGACACTGTTTACTGTTGGAGAGATCTCCAGTAATCCCCAAACACTGTCAGCACTCATCCAGAGAAGCTTCAGAGCAAGACCTGTTTTTTCACCATGTCTGCTAGGCTCAGGCCATTCTGGTGCATGCACGCTTGCTTGAGGGTAAAGGGCCCCCGAAGGCTCAAAATTCCCAATGAATTCCTTGTCAGAGGCTGGGGATTTGGGGTGGACGGGGCGGGGGTGCCGTGCCGTGTTGCCCCTGTTGCTTGCTTCGTGCCGGGGTGCATGCTGGAACAGTGTGGCCTAGTTTTGTCAGAGCTGATTTGGCCCCTCAGGATTTCACGGTGAGCTCGGAGAGGCAGCTGGCTGACTTAAGTAGCTGCAGTGGAAAAGATCAATCTCTCTTTCTCTCTCTCTTTCTCCCTCTGTCTCTTTCTTCTCCTCTCCACCCTCTTCTCCTCACCTTCTGGCTCTTGCCTGTACCTTGACACATTATCTACTGAGTAAAGGGTTGAAAGAAAAATTTTCTATTTGCACTACAAAAAAACAAAAACAAAACCCAAAACAAAAAGAAAGGCTTTCCCAGGCCACAGAGCTTGGATGTTGCCATTCATTTGTGTGCTTCCTTGTCTCTTGCTTAACCAAGTGAAAAGCCATTCGCTAAGGCTCATACCATGAATAAGGCAATGTATGAATGTAAGGCAGTGTAAATCGGCCGCCTTCACCGTAGCTCCGCTGTGCTTCTTAACGGCTTGTGATGGCTGGCAGGCATGCTAGGGACATGGCTACGACATTCTCCACAGAGTACCTGTGTTATCGGCATGCCTCCGTACCCAGGTGAAGGATCACTCACGCTGATCCTGCTCCATATAATCCCATGTATGAGGAAAGCAGGTGGGTATCAGGCTTGGCAGGCCTGCACCTTGGTTCTGTGACACTGCCAGTCATATCTTCTCTCTCGTATCCCATGGGCCCTTGCAGAACAGCCGCCATCATGGAAAAAAAAAGTTGTTGAGTATCTGTGGCCTGATGGCTGTAACTTCAACTCATGTGGTTGTGACTGGTTGTGCATGATTCATATCCCTTATATATCTTGATCGGTTCAAGACATCGGTCTTTTGCAGAAAAGTACAGGGTGTCACACATCCTCTGGTATATAAGCAGTAATTTACTTTGCAGTATAACTGTTTGTCTCAGAGTCCGACCATAAAGCCTGGAGACACAAGGCGATTGTGATTAGTGACTGAACAGTATTGAGTCTGGGCCAACCGGGTGTTTCAGGACCCTGCTCTAGGGAGATGGCATTAGTGAGGTGTACATATAGGGGGATGTTGTCATTCCAGTGCATCCTTATTGATCATCTCTGTGCCGGGGACGTCTTCAGCAGGCTGCAGCCACCCAAGCAAGGTTCCCAGCGGAATATTAAGCCTTACCTGCATTTGAATGCCAGTCAGCGAAGGCCCTTTTCCTGTATGCGTGTGTGTTTATTTGTGTAGCAGAGGCTATTTTATTCCTTTAAGTAATATATCTGAGTTGTAAAGGACTGTCATAATAAACCGTTGATTGGGTTTTACGGAAGGTGGTCACCTTGCCAACGAAAAATGCATGTGTCAAGATTATTTGAAATCAATACTCTTCAAACCGCGACTCAGCAAAGCCGCGACACGTTATTTATCATACAGGAGTGTTCTTTCGTGTCGATTTAAATGGGATCACGTTCATGCCATCACTGTGCATGCTGGGTAAAATAAGCCTCAGGCCATCCACTTCACAGGATTTATCGAATCTTCTTCTTTCCTCTGGTGTGATTTAGTTAACATACACCTTCTTTAACCCCCCCCCCCCCAGACACACACACACATACACACACTAATATATTGGTGTGATAAGTGTCTATGTGAGGATCATGTGAAATGTCATATTAAAGTATTTCTCCAAGCAACCAAAAAAAAAAAACAAAAAAAAAAAACAACACCACCCCAGTACACTTAATCATTTTATTCTTTAACTTTCCATGTCAGGACATTAAGTAAATTAGTGTCTTCTATGATGAGGCCAGCACCCTAAGACACTTGCTGCGCCCTGATTAGCGAGGCAGCCAGCATGAACAAACCCAATTCCTTCCCAGTCAACTGGGCTCGCTCTCCTGGGACTAAGAGCAGTGAGGAAGACGAAGGTTCTCTTATATAAACAGGCTGCCTTGCATTCTCCGCCTGCTTTCTTGCACAAAAATAACTGCGAGTGCGTCAAGGAGGATGCGAGTCAAAACAAAGTTGGAGGACTATCATAAGTTTAAATTTACAGCTTTAGATTTACACCTCACCTCCATTTACAGTTTCCTAGCATTAGTCAATTAAAACATTTTACTGATCCATTTTATATTATTAAATTATTACATGTTTAATTTTGATAGAAATTGATCTTACTTCTTGGATTCATGAAATTCTGTGTTTGTGTTGTAGGGTGTAATTAGGGTAAACTCAAGAAATGACAAAGATCTTAGAAAATATAATCTTCTTGAAAGAATTACTAAAGAGAAAATGCAACACTTCATTACTAAAATGATCTGCAAAAAATCACCTGTCACTGTATAGCCAAGACTACTGTAAGAAACAGTCAGTGCTGTGAGAAACATGTAGGTGCTTGCAGGGTATTGCAGTGAGGACTGGTGCCCCCACCTGGCAATTCTTTGATCTAACAGCAGCGATTCAGAACAGCCACGCCATTAAACAGAGATGCACCAAGAACACTTGATGGGTTGCTCTGTAGTGCGAGCCAGACACATTGTAATCATGTTATCAATTGCAATATTGCTTCTGACTGATAGTCTTTCTCCTGCTAAGGAATGGCTCACACTACCTACTCTCTCTCTCTCTCTCTCTCTCTCTCTCTCTCTCTGTGTGTGTGTGTGTGTGTGCGTGTGTGCATTGTCACATCCATGCTGCAGGCTGGCAAGAGCCTCTGTGTGCACTATATATGCTATATGTACCTTGTTTTGTGTACGCTGTTTTCCAAACATGCCTACCCTTATTTTTAAAGGCCACACTACAGCGCTGCATGATTTACTCCATACTGCCAGCATTCACACATGTGGTTTCATTTGGCATCTTATCAAGACCTTTATTAGATGAACTGAATCCTCTGCGTTATCCAAATGCCCTAATGCATTAAGCCTGGTCATGTGACCTCATACTTAATTGTAGAAAAAACAATGTTTTATCTGTAGCCTTTTATTTTTCTTCTACTTATCGTCACATTAGCTATATAATAATTTATGGGTGAGAGGGACTTATTATGTCATGCTTTGAGCAATACATCTCATTCATTATTTGTGTATCCTGCCATCATTCTTTTATCATTCAATGGCTATTTTTCAACAAGAACACCCTCAAGCTCACATACTTGTACCAATTAACCAGTGGCTTAAACTATATGAATTCTTTGCGGTCACTTTATTCCTATATGGTATGCATACCTCATGCTGAAAGTGTCACATTAGTAGGCAGCGTGTGAAGGTGACAGAGAAAACTGCCTTCTTAAACAACCGGAAGCCTACACTTTGTTTGTCCTGTTAAAGATAGCTCTTTTTCTGTGTCACAGCAGGAGAAAATTGGAGATGGAGCCAGCACTGAAATTATGGCTGATCCAATTACCCCTTTCTTGAAGCCTCGACGGAACCTGGTGCCCCCCAGCTGTTGTGTATGTGTGTGCATGCGGAGGACTACGGAAGTGATGAATACCACACCTGACCCGTATACGCCAAGCAGACCAAGGAGTCTACTGACAAAATGGCATAATAAATATGTAGACAGAAATCAGACATGGATATTTCTAAGCTCTGCGCAACCATCCAGGTCTCTTTATCAAAGGTTCCTCGAAGAGGAGGGTAGACCCGAGGATGAAAGATGTTTCCCTGTGCTGAGGGGGGCCAAGCTCATATCATGCCTGCCAGCTGTACTGCGGTTTAACAGACCAGTACTGTTCCTCTGTCAGACTGTCATAGGCGGGGACGGAGGCACCTGGGGTTGTATGACTATATGGACTATATTGCAGAGAGAGCAGCTGCCATGATTTAAAGCCCCTGCTCTGACAATGAAGAGTTTCAACATAATAAAAATACTGTAAATATATAAATCTGGTATCATCGCTCTTTCCATTTCCAGAAAATAATATTGCTCTGTAGTATGTGGATTACTGTTTTATACTTCCTACAGGCTTACTTCCCATCATTCCCTTGAATGAGCCATAAAGGAATTACTCAAGCACAAATCACTCATACTGCATCTACCCATGCTAGAAATACCCACCCTGGAGCAACCTATACTAGCCTGGCATAGACTGGGAACGCCATCACTACCAGTAGTTGTCTGACCAGATAAGTAGTTGCTTAGAATGCATTATCACATAGCTCTGCCTGGACATGAGATGATGAGATGATTAGAAATTATCCGTGCTACACACAACCTAATTCTAATGACAGCTGCATCTATTCGTATGAGGACAGGTGGCAGCGCAGTGCCAGATATGAATGCCTGTTCATTATTATGACGAGGGAACACAGGAGCCCTGCTACGCTAGCATCCTAATACCTGGCAACAGTTTCCAGGTCAGTTTAAACCAGATCGGTTTAAACCAGACATTGCATCTAACAAAATGAACCACAATATACCTTGTGCAACACATTTTTATGCTAATGAACCCAGGAGTGATGTGCGTTTCTCAGTTCTTTCCTTTGTTAGGATTGTACTCCTACTACAGGGTCTGAACTCACACAGCAGGGTAAAAGCTTGATCCAGGCTGAAGACAGCGCCAGTATTTGAAGAAACACAAAGAAATGTACTCCCTCTGTGGACCTAACTGAAGACTTAACTTCAGCCTCAAGTCTTCATGGGAACGGTCCGACAAGTTTAGCACAGCTTTCCGCTGTATGTGTCTCTAGTTCCTCTTGGCAGAATCATTTAAGCTCAGCCAGGTTTGATGGGGAACATTGGCACACAGCCATTCTAAGCTCTCTCCAAAGATACAATGTTGGGTTGAGCCACCTCTATGTTTTCTTAGTGGTAAGCTTCAAGTCATTCTCCATTTGCCCCAGGTTTTCACCTAGAACTGCTCTATATTTTTGCCTCTATATTTTCCTCTATTCTCACTAGTCTTCCAGTCCCTGCCAAAGAAAATATAGCTCCACAGCATGAAGCTGCCACCTACACAAGGTGTGTGTGCGTGTGCGTGTAAATCTGTGTCTTTCAGCCATCAAGCACATAGCATAGCAGACAAACAGAAAAATTACAAACATCAGCTGTGGAATTAGTTGTACAGAAGAGGTCAGTGACTTTAAACCGTATGCTAGAATGTATGTGATCCTAATAGGATATGGGTGTTCTGTCTTATCGACTCTGACCCTTGCATGCATGTTCGGGCAGTGCAGCATGCCAAGGACTGATTTACGAAGGGCATGTCTGCCGTGGCATGTCACATGTCAAGGGTTCCTATGAAGGCAAATCAAGCTTTGCTTTAATTTGATCTGATAAGAGGTATCTTGTGTGCATGTGTATTGTATGTCTGTCCATGTGTGTGTGTCTCCTACTACTCATACACTCCTTTCTTGTCACTGGTTCACAACTTGGTAAATTCACCACCAGTGAAATGAAGGCTGAGGTTTATGAATATGTGTTGTCTCCGAGCTCGTGGCTTGGCCAGCCAATGTTTTAGGTTTGTTATGTCTCTCTTTTTTTCCAGATGTGGGTGCTGACTTGTCAAGTTTGACATGTCAAATCTAGTAGTGAGAATCATTCACTTTTTGCTCTCAGAACTTCAAGCTCCTTTATGCCACGCACCCAGCCGTCTGGTATTTGTTCGTGAAGCATTGATTGTGGTGAGACCATCTCTAGAGCAGTCTTTGTCTTCCCCAGTAGCATCACACTGACTATGACCTTATCTTATTGTTATTATCTTATTGCAATTATTATTATTATTATTATTATTATTATTATTATTATTAGTAGTAGTAGTAGTAGTAGTAGTATCTTATTGCGATGAGTAACATGATCAACGTTGAGAAATTTTAAGTATGAAATGCAGCATATTGTCTTCAGCTGTCATTTTCTTGGCTCTTGGCTCTCCCTGCAGCTGTCGGTGAGAACGCACCAAGAGAGAGGAACAGATCCAGACTCACTAATAAACCTTTGCCAGCTGCACTTAAACAAAGTGCGTATGTACAAACAGCAGTTGTTGGAAGCCTATATTTAATCCTGTCGAAAACTGTGAAACGCTTTCAGTGTCAGTTGTTCAATATGTTGGTCCATCCTCTCTTTAGCTTTCTTCACAGACTGACGAACTACTCTCTTTTCAGCCAAATTCTTCTCCCTGAACAACTTGAGAGATGTCTGACCAATTCTTACATCCTGTTCTGCCAAAGAAAGACTCCAAGCCAAAGCCCCTGACACTACTTGTTTGTTACAACATAGTAAAATATGCTTTCCAGGCTGCATATTTATCATCAATGATCCATCTATGATATCTATCAGTCTATGCGTCTCACTTACAAGACTCCTTGAGCGTGACCTGGTATTTGCTGGGCGGCCCACTCTCCGCACTGCTCGCTTGGAACTGCAGGCTGAGCTACACTGTCTGATACAGTGCACACTTTCTTGGGATAGATATTTGTGCATATGAAATCTTTTTTTTGTCCCTTTTCTAAATATAATTGTAAAAGTAGCCAGATCCTCATATGTTAATTTCTCCAGAAGCAATAACTTGTAGGTTTGGTTTCATTACATATTAGCTGAAGGGACTTCTGGAAAATAGGAAATTTATGAGACAATTAGTGTCTTTATCTAGGATTATGTTTAGAGAATGCATCGTATAATAAGGAAGGGAATGTTTTGTATAGTGTCTTGTAAAGTGGCTTTATTCCCATTAAGCCCATATCTTACAGGACCAGAATTACAGAGCCTTTGCTTACACTTGAAACATTAGGATGCTTCTGCTACATTACTAGGAGATTTTAGTCATTAAGGCAAAACGGCATACAATTAATAAGCATATAATTGTCTAAAAATATCTTTGTAGTATTAACATAACCCTTCACTGGAACTAAGGGGCCTAGCCCAAACCATGAAAAACAGCCCCAGACCACTAGCCCTCCTCTACCATACATTACATTTGGCACCATACCTTCCGGTTCATCGTGATCTCCTGGCTTCCAATTCTTTTTGCAATTCTGAAACTTTATACTACCAATCTGTGACAGGATGTCAGAGTTAGAAGTCCATATTGAATTATGTCAAATTATCCAAGAGGAGCTATGCAGGTTTCTGAACCCAGTAAGAACCAATCCTATGCTCCAATTATGCCAGTGCCTATAACAAATAAATCTTTTCTGCCAGACTCTTTCTCTCCCACAGCTTTAATCTCTCAGTCTAGGGATGTGAGACCACTGCGACCTTACAGCTTCAGGTACGGCTTTGACATCTTTAAGCGTCAGGTTTTCTGATCTTTTACTATCTGCCATCTGTTTTTCCCCCAATGAAAGATGACTCTTTTGTCCTTGTTTATAGGTTCATTAGCTCTTATTCTATAAAGGCATATTGTGTCCTTTTGGTTTAGAACACACTTAACAACCCTGAAACCTACAATTAACTAAATAAAAATATGTTATTTATTCTTATGGTGTTTTACTCATTACTGCAATAAACAAATATACTAAATCTAGCTAAACTAAATCTAGCCTAAATAAATATTTTGATCCTGTTAGCTTGTCTACCCCACGGAACTGCTGTTAAAGATGTTGATCCGTTTAACTTACCTGTTCTATAGTGCGGCCATGCTGAACATTAACAGGCAGACATATCACATCTCCAGCTGCAACAAAAAATATGAATAGGTTTCACGACAAGAATCTGGTAGCAATTACATGTATTATAATAGTTCTGCAACGTTTAATCAAAGCACAATATGAAAACTAACATCTAGTCCAATTTACAGTTCTCCCCTTTTCTGGACCAAAAAGTGTCCATGTGAAGTCTTGAACTGCCCAGCCTCACAGGATACAGGGTCCACCAAAACAGGTGGCAGTTTTGGACGCTTCTGTTAACATGCTGACATCTTGGTTCCATTCATTCACCTTCCAGCATTCTCGTTCCAGAACAAGACCACCTGTCTCACACACCCATCACATTTTCCACTGGCAGAAAGTTATGAAGCGCATTCACAAGGACCTGTATTTCATTTGTGAATAAATCATCTCCTGTCCCAGTTTCCAATATTCTCCCATTAAAGTTTTGTTAATATTGGCCCAAAGGCTCTAAAAGCAAAGGGAAGCTTCAAGCACATACTTTCTTGTACACCAGATCTGATATTACCAAAGCCAGTGTGCCATGAAATATATACTTATAGTTATATAATATAGACTTATATTTAGTTTATAAAATATATGCTTATAGATAGCTTATAAAATATATGCTTATGGTTAGTTTATAAAATATACAGTTATAGTTAGTTTATAAAATATATATTTATAGTTAGTTTATAAAATATATACTTTAATAAGCACACACGTGATCATGGTTGATGAGTAACTATTTCCAAAAAGACGCTGACGTAACGCGTCATGAGTGGAGAGACGTTCAATGCGGAAGTGGTTGCATAGTAAGAAAAAGCTTGAACAACGAAATACGATAAGCTGCCTACTTTTGAGACGACGTAGAACGGTAAACGTAACAGTTACTGTATATCTATATATTGTGTACTGTCATTCCGTTGAGATGCTTTGTTCGTTTGTGTAGGTTTTAATATCTGTTCAGTTTTTTGTTTACTTTCTTCAAATGGCGTTAGCTAGACGGCTATATGCTCTCCCTTCCTGGTGTGGTTAGCTGGATGTTGTCGGGGTAACTAGATAAGTGCTACCTTGTTTTTTACGTCTAGTTTTACTTGAGGTGTGACATGGGTTCTACCGAAATGGTTTGCTTTCCGTAGGCTCAAGTTAACAGTATAACAAACTTCGATATTTTGTAAATGTAGCTAAATGCGTATTTATATCTGAATTAGCTAGCTGGTAAACATTGCTAATAGCTAGCATGTGATCTGATCGCTTGTAGGTTATATGACTGTGGTTAGCACTGGCACGGTCGTTAATGTTTTTAAGTTTTTAGTCATTTATTTAGCTTCTTCTTCTTCTTCTTCTTTATCTACTTTTGTTCTGATTAACTTTTAGATTTAGCCCCATTGTCTTAGCGAAATGATTGTGTGTGTTTATCTTGTGTAATTTAGTTGTATACAGTGAGCTGACCATCATGCTTGGTGGTGGATTCAAAGCAGAGCGATTGCGTGTCAATCTCAGACTTGTCATAAATCGCCTGAAACTCCTCGAGAAGAAGAAAAGTAAGTACATTTTCTCCCACACATGTTAAAATCTCAGATGTTAATTCTCTCTTAACTATGATTCTTTCTTTTCTTTCTAGCTGAATTAGCTCAGAAGGCACGGAAGGAGATCGCAGACTACTTGTCAGCAGGGAAAGATGAGCGAGCACGAATCAGAGTAGAGCACATCATTAGAGAAGATTATCTGGTGGAAGCCATGGAGATCCTCGAGTTATACTGTGATTTGCTGCTGGCACGCTTTGGCTTAATCCAATCCATGAAGTGTGTTTCATGCATAAGCAATTATCTGACAATATTCTGTGTTCTGTCACCAGTACCTGGTTCGGTGCTTGACGTTTGTCTTTCTTCCCTGCAGGGAGCTTGACCCGGGCCTTCAGGAAGCAGTGTCCACGCTTATCTGGGCTGCTCCTCGACTGCAGTCAGAAGTTACAGAACTCAAAATTGTTAGTAGCCCATATCATGGTGTATCCTGTGGACCAATATGGGGTTAAAATGTGACTGAAAATGTTTGGATGTGAATTGTTACATGTCACATGTTACCAGTTTGCCACTTTTTGATTAGTCGTACCTGTTGTTTCTTTCACAGGTTTCAGACCAGCTGTGTGCCAAATACAGCAAGGAGTATGGAAAACTTTGTAGGACAAACCAGATTGGAACAGTCAATGACAGAGTAGGATTAATTGCCTACCCAATCAAACTACATGTTAATATAACTTAATATCATTTTCTGTTTTTCTCCTTTAATCTATAACTCAACTTCATTTTACCAGCTCATGCACAAACTGAGTGTGGAGGCCCCACCAAAGATCCTGGTGGAGCGTTACCTCATTGAGATTGCCAAAAATTACAATGTTCCCTATGAGCCTGATGCTATGGTCCATGTAAGTCCCCCAAGTTTCAGTCATGTGGCTCTTGCTCCTTATTCAGTCCATCCACCTCAAATTGTTGCTGCATTTACAGCCAGAGGTATGCCCAGGGGAGGAGGCAGATCTCATAGATGTGGACCATGACTTCAAGAAGCCCGGTGGAGGAGGAGGTGGTGGTGGAGGAGGCTTCACTGCTCCTGCTGCTGCTGTGCCCGTGCCCATGCCCATGCCCATGCCCATGCCCATGCCCACGGCCTTCAACTACCCTCCACCCAAAGGAGCTGTAAGGCAGTCATCTTTACCAGTCATCCACGAACCGCAGTGCATTAACCCTCGTAATGTCAAGGACGAGACTTCATCCTGTCGAAGTTTTTATTAAAACAAAAAGCCAGGAGCGGCCATGTCTTACAGCGCAAAGTCAAGTGCCTAAAACGGCCTTACCTGTGATAAAATCGCTGTAACACACAGCCTCAAGTAGCTCAAGTAGCAAGTAGTAACTACATCAGAGCTCAATAAATTATTGTAATTTATTGTTAGCAATGTTCACCATAAACACATCTCCCACCAGGCCATGTAGTCAGTTAACAAGCTTTTGTTGCTAAGCCACGCAATTGTAAAAACTTGACTATTCAATGGAGGATTGCATTAATACAGAATCCAGTCATTGTGAAGTGGTCATGGGTGTGCTTCCAACTCCAACAATGGCTTCCAACTCTGCTTAGCCAATCAGGTTTTAGGACTAATCATTTTTAGAATGTGGCTTTTCCTATAACACTTTACACCTTAATGTATTTTGATCAAACCTATCTTTAGGAACCCTTTAATGGTCCTGTTGGCACCTATGATGGCTTTAACAACTTCCAGCCTCCGGTGAGAGGAGGGCAGCCCCCACAGCTTCCTAGCTGCCCCCCCACCTATGAGTCTGTAAGTGCATCTGCCCCTGCCCCTTCTCACCCTCCCAGACAGACCAGGACGACTTGTTCACCTTACAGGGAAGGAGAGTTTATTATAGTTCATATACCTCGTTACTTGGGCCTATAGCACTGCTTTCAGGCAATTCTATATGTTCTTACTTGGGGAGAAAGATGAATATGTATAGTGTATAGACTAACCTCCAAGTATGCCATATTTGACTAATGCAAATGTTTGTGGGTATAAGAAAGTTAAAATACTTGGGATGAAAGGTGTATCTATAACATGGTCCCCAGATAAATTTGAAATGGATCACTTTCACTGTAATCAGTGATTGATGGCCACTTTAGAAAATTTAGCCTTTAATGTTTTTGCAAGTGATTGTTTATGCAGGTGTTCTTCAGGTGCATGCTGTTTGTACTCAGAATCTTTCCCAACAGTGTCTTGTTGCTGTTGCTGCTCATGCATGAATCTAATGTTAGAAGACCAATCCGGAATGCGAAAAATGTGATGCTTTTTAATTTGTGAAATAACACACTAATACCAATATCAACTAAACATAACATTTTGTATAGTAGCAAAATGTTAATATGTACAATTATTTTTATAATTTGTGTATACTGTGATGCTTTTTTTGAAGATTGATGAGTTGGCTGTCAAACCCTCTGATTCTCCCAAGGTTATTGCAGGTATGTTCCACTGATATGCTTGTTGGAGACCTTGAGTTATTTGTTCCGCTTTTGTTTTCTTCAGCCATTTATTTTTGATTTGTCTGTGCAGGGCCTGGCCCATCCTCCCAGATCTACGATAACAACACCATTCCCGAGCTCCCGTCAGTTCCCGACACACTCCCCATCTCCTCCTTGGGTGGGAACACCGCTGCCTCAGACGAAATCGACTTTGATGACCTGTCCCGACGCTTTGAGGAGCTGAAGAAGAAGACCTAAACCCTCAGGTGCCAGCTGTACCCACTGTAGTCCTGTTGACAAAGCCTTCATGGGACTGGAAAGGGCAGAGGTCAGATAGCTATCTAAATCTTCATCTGCAGAAATGGTTTCTAAACATTATAGACATCAGTGTAAACTTACCTCATTCAGAAACACACTGATGTTTTTTCTGGAGGAGGTTTAACTATTTTATTTCTGAACATACCGAGTGAAGGATCTGATGGAAATTGAACATGTACATCATTATTTAAGACTTTTCACTGAACTATTGGTATAAAACGTATTTGAACCTTTTTTTAAAGCACTTTGCATACAAGGCCTTTTTGACGACAAAATCGTCACCTATGTGTTATACAATTAATGCATTGCCACACCCAGGTAGTATGATGATATTGTCATGACAGCTTTTAGCTTTGTCACTTTGGTGGACTCATCAGTCAGGGCACAGTTTCACAGTATGATGATGCAATGACGTATGAGTTTAAGCCAAAAGTATCAACCTTTGTAGGTTTGTACCTTTTCTGTCTGTTTCAAAGAATCAGCAGTCTTTTTCAGTAATTAAAGAACAGACTGGTTTAACCTGTTGTAACTGATTATGCCCAGTGTAGTGTTAGGAATATTTTTACCCATATTTACCCTGTGATGTACATCATTCCTCGGTGTGACGAGATAAGATCACGTGTAGAATGTGACAGCCACCTGTTGACATAACAGTTGAACTGAACTCACCATTTCTTTGTATTTTACATTAATGTTGTTGAGAGTTTCAGTTTTGACATGTAAAGCGTTCATTGGAATGAATTAGAATTTGCACACTCGTTATATGACGACATGCCCTGAAATTTAGTTGCGAGAGAGCCTGTTGAACCACCATTTTCTTAAATTAGGTTGTGATGTGTAATTCAAAGCTGTAGAGTACTGCCTGTAGCAGTTCTTTTGTCAGAGTAGCTTACACGCGTGTCAATTTACTCTGCATTCTTGCCACAACACCTTTGCCTTTATCAGCGCCTCATCTGCGGCCTTTCGTTCCACTCCTCCCTTTGGGACACGTGACCATCCAGTCAGCTGGTGCAGTGATAATGACATTAAAAATATTAACTGTATATTGTCAGTCACTTATTTGGTGAAGGTTTTCATTTCTTTGTTCTGTGTTTGTGTGTTTATATATATATATATGAGGGAGAGAGAGAGAAATATACATTCATTTTGCTTCTGGGTGGTGTTGGAAATATATTTCTGATGTATGAAGGATGATTGGCTGATGGTGTTTTATTGGTAAAGTTGCTGTGTGTTTATTGCTAGCTTATTATTTCTGCATTGTCCCTCTGAAAAAGACTAACACTACTGTGTGGAGAACAGAGCAGATATTGGAGCAATATGGGGAATTTAGGAATGCTTTGTATGTATCTGAAACATATCAGATGGTCATATAATAAAGTATATACTCAACTTTTCTGATGCTACTCCTAAATAATGATTTTATTAAAATACTAATTTGAATTATGCGTTTCATTGTATTCCTTTTCTTTATTAATAGCATGTTGTGCTTTTAACTTACTTTCAGGGGGAAACAAAAAAAGGTTGCTTAATTTGAGGGAGGAGGAAAGAGTTTTTAAACTTTAGTTGAAAAAAAGGCGGGTTCCAGAGCCCAGGTGGATTATGCAGCATGACCACTAGAGGCTGGCCTTGTGCTGTTTGTGTACTTATGGTTTCCACAAACCTCAATCATTGAACCTTTTATCTCCAGGTTGTATGTTTTGTTAGGAGCCTAAAGTACATACATTGCATACATATATGATAAAATTCAGTGTAAATTCTACACTGCAGCTGTGTAGATATTTATATATTTAAAAATAAATTGGATAGCAATGAATGGCAGCTGATTTGTTGCTCTGAATCTGCCAAATCTATGCGGGACTGTAGAATACTGAATGCTCCCCCCCAGTTAATACGTGCCTGTGGTCTAGAGTATGTCTAGCTCTAGAGATCATGCTTGCAGGTGTTCCCGTACCAGCCACATTTGTATCCAGCAAGACACACTCAGGGTAGGACTTCGAGGTTAAGAGCATGAGCCAGGCCACCCTAGTGCAGTGCCATGTGCAGCAAAAAAAACCAGCATGCTCGGAAAGGCCAAGACGAGGAGTACAGGAGGCTGTGGTACAGCTGCTTAATGCCTGTCGGGGGTGGCTCTCTGGCAACCTTCACCTGCTTGTTCTCTCAGAGTCCAGTTTCAGAAAAGGTCTGCCACTACCGCACCTGCTTCAAATGGTAGTTCACTGCTCACCTCCCATTAGCCTCCTGCAGAAAAGGTAAGCTGAAATGCAGATGAGTGCCTTATTACCGCTGCATAGGCAGTGAGAGCGCTGACCCGCAGAGACAGCTGCCAGCTCCTTCAGGCAATACATGAAGTGTGCACTAAATAGAAGAGCTTTAAGGAGACTGATGACGTTCAATCCTCCGGCTATGATTTACATCTGGTAATTCTCAACATTAAATGTAAAAGAAATGGAACAAATCCGACCAGTGGGAATTACTATTGAAACGAAGGTTGTAAAATTGGACGCAAGACTCGCAATAAAATGCAACAAGCTCTTTATTCCTGAATTCTTCATACAGAGGTAAAAAGTGTTTAAAGCTCTTCTCTGATAAATATAAAACTCCACAGACAGGAGTGTTATCTCTGCCAAAAAAGGATATTTTCTTTCCACTGACATTTAAACAAAGCATGTAAATTCTTTTATGAGTACTGAAGTTTATGACCTTAGAATAGACATCAATATAAGTTCAAAAAATCCATAAAACTATAAAAAAATTGTCTATTTTGTGATTATGTTCACAGTCCATTTCTCTTCTCACATACTAGACTATACAAAGTGCAGCAACATATTTTCTTTTGCTCTGCTAATCTTGGAATATTGAATGTCTAGCTACACATCAGCATGTCAGATGAAGTTATTGAAAATTTTGTTGTATACAACAAAACTACTTTTAAATATATAATAAGTATTTAGTGCAGTCCATAAGCAACTGAACAGTGAGATGTTTTGTTGTTTTGGCTTTGTACTCCGGCATAGTGAATTAATGGAATAGTGTAAGTACATAATGTCAGTTTTAATTCAAGAGTATTTAAACATGTTTTTGTCTAAATACTTGCGTTCCCCTTAAATGAAGGGACAATTGGACTATAGATAAAAAGAACTAAGTGTTCAATTTTGTTCACCCAATAATATGCAAATACCCCTGAATTAAAGCTGACAGTCTGCACTAAATATTGCTTTAAATTTAGCGTGTACAAATTCAACATAAAAAAGACTGTGTTATTTGTCCAGTTACTTACAAACTGCAGGGTATGATTTATCTGCAGAAAACTGCTAGTGAACTGTATACAACATTTAATTTATGAGGAAAATCCAGACATATACAGCGCATTCTGATACAAAAGACTGGACTTGCAATCTTCTACATGAAACTCTCAGGAATGAAAATGTAGAATGTCAGCATCGCTGGCCATCCTCACATCATGACGTTTGCCGTCCGCAGAACATCTCGCACCTTTTCCGTTGTTCTGCAGAAATATACAAATATATGTAAGAATATATATTGTACCTTTTTAAGGGAAAAACTGCTAGAGTCTCAGACTTAAGGACTCATAAAGGCAGAAGAAGGCAAACTCGTTTGATTTTAACTGCATGCTGCGCTGCAGGCTCGGTGTGTTGTGTACTGATTACCATAGTGAAGCATCCTGTTCTTACCCTGCAGCAAGAGCTCCACCTCTCCATTGTCCTCCACTGCCACGGGTCTCAGGATGAGTGCGAAGAAGATGGCCAGACCGACAACCTACCGTTTCAACCGACATCCATCAGCTACGTCAGGTTCAACGGTGTGCTGTAATTATCAGATGGAATCTGAAAGCTTTCATATTTACCTTCAGAGGCTGGATGATAAAAATACTCTGGAAGAGGGACAGCGTCAGGGTGATCAGCCACTGAACAGAGGACTCCTTCCCATACTGGAAGCCGTACAGCAGGGTGAAGAAGGTAGACGCCCCACTTATGCCAAAAAGAAGCGTCCAACCAACAAACACAAACCACCAAGGGAGCTTGCAGCTTTGTTTCTTCTTCTTTGCAGACACAGGTGCAGGGCTAGGATGAAAAGGGCGATAAAACATTAACCGTTAATACGGGACGGCGTGCAGTCGAGGAGAAGGTGTGAGAGAAACCATCACTTTATCGCTTTTGTCAGAACATCAAGATGCATGAGACGACCGAATGAAGGTCGTTCAGAACAGCTCATGAGAAGGGAACTGAGGAAGAGATCAAAAGTACTGATGAATGAGAAAAGAGGATGATTGAATGAATGTAACAGAGGGTGCACACTGGGTAATTATAAAAGGAAGCAAGAGAAGGGATGAGAGTAGCAGGCATGACGAAAGTCAGGAAGATTTCTTAGGGGAGGAAACATGACACACCAAATGATACAAGAACAGATAAAGCACAGCAGACACTGGGGAAGCGCGTCCTGTGAACCCTGTATTTATAAAGCATAAATGCATTTATAATGTGTTGGGTGGCATATATAATGCTTTATAATGCATGCCACACATCTGTATAATTCCTCATTAGTAGTTATAGCTACACAATGCCTTATAAAGCAAGAGTATATGATTCCATAAAGTGAGGTTTTGTAAAGAATTCTAATAATTGGTCATAAGAACATTACACATTATTGCAATGCACTATAACAGGTTCTGGTTTACTTTATCACAAGTTATAATGCATTATAATACACACACACACACACACACACACACATACACACACAGAAGAAGATTTGAGGTGAGTAAAATCTTGAAGTCAAGTACAGGAAATGCTTCTTATTTGCTTGCACAGCTGACGAGGGACTTCTGTCTGAAATATATGTATGTATATATATATATATATATATATATATATATATATATATATATATATATATATATATATATATATATATATATATATATATATATATATGGTGTGTCTGTAAGCTACGTCACTTATATCAGCATCTCTACATGGATGGCAGCCATTGTATTCCAATGTCTGTTGAATTCCAACACTCTATTGATTATGTTAAAAGACCGGAAAAGAAAAGTTTTGAGTGCAGAAAAGAAGGATTCAATCCTGGCTTTACTCACAGAGTGATACAGTGAGCATCAGCGTGCCCGCATTTTTAAAATGTCAAAGACGGAGGTTCATAAGAATATGGCTAAGCAGCAAAATAATAAGAGCGAAAATAACTCTCCACTGAGCAGGATGACCACGCATTCAAATGTCACTCCATAACCATAGGATGACATCAAGTGACCTACACAGGAATGGGAAACAGCAGCTAGAGAGACGTGCTTGGTGAAAAAGGTTCAAAACAGGCTCCCAGGGGCAAGGATGATGTGCAAAGCTTGAAAGAAGCCCTTCATCAATGAGAAGCAAAGAAGAGCCAGGCTAAGGTTTGGAAAAGGCCATAGGGACTGCAGTGCACTGCAGTTACCCACCTGGAATCTTCTTCGGAGGTGTGTGTGTGTATGTGTGTGTGTCAGAATCTATTATAGTGCATTACAACAATAATGTTATCATGAACAAATGTTATAATTCTTTATAAAACCTGGCTCTATGAATTTATACATTTTTGCTTGATAAGGTGTTGTGTAGCTATAACTAATGAGGCTTATGGCAGACATTATAAAGCATTATATATTCCATATACTGCATTTATAATCCATTATTAATACAGGATTCAGAGAATAATACAGAATAATTAATACAGGATTCAGAGAATCCTGTATTTACTAAGGTTTACGAAGCATAATTCCGACCTCTGGACCGTGTGGCTGACGGAGACCATCTCCGCCATCTTGAGCATCAGGCTTGTATTGCTCCGGGCTAGCTGCAGCTCCTCGAGGTTCAGGAAGGCCTTCTCGCCCACATTCTCAAGCAGCAGAGCCAGATGGCACAGCGAGTAGAACACGAATGAGCTGCAATAAGCCCAGTGCAGGCTGCTGTCACCCTGCCCTGCCAGCACACACACGTGAAGGGCTTTAACTCCAGCCTCAGGCCTAATGCACTCGTATCCATTTAACAGACACAGACAGTACTTGGCACACTGACAAAGTGCACAGTGTTTGTTCAAGGTTACAATCCTTAAACCCTTCAAGTAAAACTTGTAACTGGGCTTTCTAACTTCTAGATGTGATAAAGAGCAATAACCCAAGGGTACAAATTAGTACACATCTAAATATGCCTATGCATGCAATGTGCATGCAATACAGCTCCTGTAACAAACCATTCACATCAGTGTCAGCATGTTCTATATGAAGACAAGCATTTAGAGAGATTGCAAAACTGTTTTAATATCGGTTCATTATCTCAGTTCACTTTAATATAAGACGTTCAAATGCTAGACAGTAATGATAGACATGCAATGGCTGTTAGAAGCAGAGAAACCTTGCATCATGTAAATGATTTCATGCAGTTGATTCAGAGCTGAGAACAGATCTGCACTCGACTCAGCCTTTTGCTGCATGGGTGCCATCTGGTTTTTGGGGCTTTTGCTGAGAAGAGTCACAATATCCTCGGTGTCCTAAAAGATGGAGAATAAGACATCTTTCATAAGCCTTCAAAATCAAAATGTGATAATATTCGGAACTTGAAGCTAGTTGCATTTTAAGCCACTTTACACAACTAAGTATTTAAGGCCATATTTGCAAAATGACTGATGCTTAAGTTAGCACAGCCACTACAACATCCCAGCTCCGCTGGCACATGTTGGGGACCTTGAGAATGGTGTGCATGGAAACAGCATGGGGTTTGCTGTTGTCCCTGGTCTCGGACTTGTCCTTGGCATCAAGAATACGCGGCTTGATGCTGCGGAATATGGTGACGATGAGGATGTTGACCGGGAACATGAGCAGGGCGCTCTCCACCGCTACCATGATTTGCTGCCAGGTCAGCGAAAAAGACCCTGCAGGATCAGAGGAACAGCATCTGTGTGTTTGAGATTTTTGCGGCGGCATTATTTTTCAATGCCTAATTAATTATATTTTCTTCTTTATCTTGCCCTTATGTTGATTGATACCCATATATGGCAAAGGAGATGTGTGTATTCTGTGCAGAATCTCAGTCACAGAGGTGCTTGTCAAGCTGATTATATATGACTTTGAATCCCCTGATACTGCACAAGGCAAGATGATGAAAGTCAAGGATGTGACATTTGCATTCTGATGCTGATTGCTCCGGGCAGGGGCTCTCGGACCTATCTTGATGATGACAGGAGAGTCCTCATTTTTGGGAATATTCCAGAACATGATATTGATGGCCATGGTACACAGTAGCAGCGACATGCAGCAGGACACTCTCTGCATGCGGGTGAAGGGGCTGTGTCGTGGTGGATCTACGACAGACATCCAAATGTGCTCGTCCCGGAATCCAGTGGATGTACGAGCTTGGAAAATGTTGCTGGCATGGAACACAGGAAATATGTGTGTGAGCTCCATAGAAACCATAGTAAGTACCATTGGTAAAAAAAAAAAAGACATGAAAATAAAACCATTATCAAACCCACACATCAGGACTGAATTTTAAAATAAATAAATATATACATATAACTTCTATTTCTATTTTAGCACCCGAAACTGGCGATCTCGTTCTTCTTTGCTGGGTTGAAGGTCCTAGCACACGTGCTGTCTCCTGTCGAAGTTAGCCACGTTGAACACAGAAAGTGCCAGACATTCCGTGACTGCAAGTCCTGCACTGTCACTTTGTTCAAGTACCTGGTCAAATAGAATAATGCATAACAGTACACAATTATACAAGACTTTTTCTTGCCGTATATGTGTTCCTGGCATTTTCATTTAGGACTAAAAGTCTGATCAGAAGGTCATGTAGGAGGGGAAGATAAGGTGCATTCAAATTTGAGCTACTAAAGCTCTCCTGACATGAAAGCCTTATTTCTTTATATAATCTCCAAATTGCTTTACACAAACCATTGTTAAATGATAGACCACAAGGTCAGAATGGTTTTATTTTTTAAAGGTATTCCATGTGTATTCCATGTGAAAATGTATTCAAAGCCTATGCAAAGAGAGGGATATTTAAACTCATGTTCACCAGTCAGGGTGCCCTCCGGAGTTATCGTGCCATAGCTTAATGCCCTGTAGCTCTCCCAAAGGAAATGGACTGCTGAGCAGAAACATGTCAACCCCTCCCTTCTCAAACACCGGCTTGTCTGGGTCAGACAGGTGATGGGGCTTGCTCACCCCTTCTGTACCTTCCATACTGATCATAACCTACACAGAACACAAGCGCTACTGACACCGTGTCCAGGGTAATACTTTCCCTAAATCAACAACTCCTTTTATGGTGTTTCATTTACTTCTCAGACGGCAACCATTTTTTCCTGAGAGCCAGTAAGAGTTCTCCTGCTAACCTTGGCCGAGGTGCCTGCCCCACTCCGGCTTCCTGTCTGTATGTTGAGCAGGTAGTTATAATGGGCACATGGATGGTTGTCCTCCAACAGCGTCATCTTCCGCTGGGAAGCGTACAGATGGAGAAAGTGCTGTCACCTGGTCAGCATGCATGTGACATATATGGAACTGTGGACGGAGGCGTGTCTAGAGATGCTGTACCGTTCGGAGAGCGAACCGGTCGGCGTACCACGCCCACATCACAATGATCAGATACAGTAGAAAGAAAGCACTGAGTACAGTCACGACCACGTAGTTCTGCTTCACAGTGGCAAAGAGGACTGCGGTCTGGGACAGGTCCACGTGATTGGGCATCACAAAAAAGGAACTCCCGTAAAATGTGTTGTGATTACATAAACAGTGGGTCATGTTGGGTACTGATTTGGGGCCAACCTGTGTAACAAAGATTATATACAGACACAGCACTTAAAATGTCCATCATTTGATGGTGTATAATTTTAGTGCTGTCATAAGTGCTTGATACTGTCCACATTTGTGCTGTATTCCTGCTCACAAAGATGAAAGAGACTTTAGAACACTGCGGACCTCTTGTGAATGGGAATAAGTTAGGTGTATAAAAAAGATGTAGTATGTAGACTACAGACAGATTCAGAGCCTTTGCAATAACACAGTGATGGATAAACGCTCACCTTGCAACCAAAGGTACTCCATTCATTTTGGACTGTATCCCAAAACATACACTTAAATGTCAGAAGGGAAACTGAGATGGTAACTGGTTTGCTTAAATTGGAGTTGAGTGCTGTTATGCTCACATGCCAGGTGCCATTAACACCTCCCATCATTTCAGGGGTGATGAGCCATTGGTAATCCTCTGTTTCAGGTGCAGCAAGTAAAAACAAACGAGGAGATTTTTTTTGGTATGACATGGTGTGCAAACATAATTGGATATTGTGAAGTAGATTATGATTTTCAAAGCAGTTTTATAATTAACACTTTAGTATTGTATATCTACAATTATTCTGGAAGCCATTCCTACTAAACCATTCTAGAACTGTCAGTATTTGATGCTTACAAGATATCTTATTTTAAGCCATATGGCAAATTAAGCTTTTTGGTGTCCAATTTTATTATAGCCTTAATGTACAGAGTGTAGCTTTAAGACCCAATTACTTATGTCTGATCCATTTTAGAACTTAATGCCATTTCAATGATATGGAAACAGAAAATTAGATTTTTCCTTACAGTCTTTACCTTGGTCGGTGAGGATGGTTTGTTTCTGGGTGCTGTTAAGGTTGGACTTGTAGGTTTGAGAGAGTTGCAGCTGGAGAGAAATATTCTGGTCAGGCCTTGCACAAATCACCACAGTTGAATTTATGTCAGAGATGTTGAAGGATGTGATGAGAGCAAATCCTTCTTTTAAGGACATGTTCACAGGTGTGGTGTCCACAGCTCCATAACGAGGTAGGAACATCTGCAGAGAGAGAGAGAGAGAGAGAGAGAGAGAGAGAGAGAGAGAGAGAGAGAGAGAGAGAGAGAAATGGAGTATTTCAGTCCACCATTATTGTGTTTTCTCGGATTAGTTAATAATGAATTATTATAGAACCAAGTTATGAGCAGTTATCACCTCGATAAAATCTGTGAGATTACTGAGTTTAATTTCTAATGAATCAGACTTTAGTGCGAGGTTGCAAACAGTGCCAGTGATGCTCTCATTTGAACTTTCACTCAGTGGGTTCAGACGGTAATTCATCAGCTGGAGAGGTGCAGACAAAGAACATTCAATATTCACGAAAATAAATCACATATTAGAAACTCATCCCCAAACTCATGCTTAGAATGCAACATATTAGAAACTCATCCTCCTGCGTATTATGATCTGTGTGGCTCACACCCTTCAATGCTACACTGTGATGCAGTCTGTTCTGCAGTAGCCTAGAAATCAACCATAAATTGTTCATAGATAGTTCATAGATGGTCCATAGATAGTTCATGGAAGCTGATATTTGGAAGCTCCAATGGTCTGAACTTGGCTGAATGCAACATCACACCTGAACAGTGATAGGGCCAGTGGGAAGTTGTGTCTCCATCGCAGAAAAAGAAGGCAACTGGAAGTAAGGGCCAGTCTCCTTTGACCCAATAAACATTTTATCCATCTGTTTTGGCATCTGCCTTTAGAAGAAAGAAAAAACAACAGAAGGTAAATGCCAAACCTGCATGGCTGTAAGCATTCATATGAGTTTGCAGTAATACTGGTTTAGTAATTACCAAATGTATATTTAAGTGCCACTCAGTTAAGTACAACTTTATTTTTGTCCTTGACTTACCTGCTTGCATAAAGGGTGCCTGTGGCAAGTACCATAACATTTTTGTTACTCCCTACATTGAGCATCTGTTGACTAATCTCTTCAAAAATCATATCAGCAATAGCGAGCAGGTCCCCATACTGTTGGATTAAGACACACTTGGTAGCAACAGCATTTACAGTCTACAGCTTGTAAAGTGCACTGTGCAACACAATTTTTTCTTTTTTTTCTTTGGCTTACATTCTGGTCTGATTGGCCACCAATGTCACACTGCTCTAGGGAGTACATGAGCATTCCACCAGTGCAGTTAACAATGAGTTGGTAGTTGCTTGGACCATTGATTTTTGTCCAGTTATACAGGTATTTGAGATATTTAATCTGTCAGTTGAAACGGGAAGAAGAACTAATTGAGCTCACACACACATACACTCATACCAAACAGGGTGCAATAAATTAAAGTCACCCGTAAACTGTAAAACAAAACAAAAACAAAATGTGGCATTCGTGTCAAAGGCCACTACAAACATGTAGGCAAACTCAACACAGCAAAAATGATTAGTAAACTATATGTACAGTTTGACTGGAAGAATAACAAAAGAAAAACCAACAAACTTGCTGTTCTTTTACTTCTACTCAGGTTGTTTCTTGGTAGGTGGCTTATGCTTGAATTTTAAGTAACAATACTTTTACATGAGAATTGTCTTAGATTGCTCTTCTCACCTCTGATCAGAGAAAAACCTCAGCATCACATGTCAAACTCTTAATGATGCATTCATAGTGTGATTGCCTAAACTAAGAAAGTTTAGTGCTGAAATAACAAATATATATATATATATATATATATATATATATATATATATATATATATATATATATATATATATATATATATATCAGAGTATTTAGATATACATCACCTTTTGTTGTTGTGAGATCTGGACCTGTTGTGTTTCCAGTAGGGATAATATATTTTTGGCGTTCTGCAAATTATACCATGAGATTAGATGGGAAGTACAGAAGTGTATCAGCACCTACCAAATATACTTATTTAAATAAACATCTCACTGACCTTGAGGAATGCTACTGAGTCTATTATTGTTGGATCCATATTACCTAACAGCAGGTATACTAGAAGAGAAAGAGAGATGGAGAGAGAGGAAGAGTGTGTGTGAGAGAAAAGCTATCTGTGTACAGAACATGTGACTTCATCATATTATATTAAATTGTTATAATATTGTCTTACTTTGCTGATCCTGATTTGCATCTCTCTGTTTTCTAACATTTCCAGAAGAATTCACTGCTGTTTCAAAATCTGAGAGTCATAAAGCATCTTAAATCTTTGAATCAAGTTAACAATTTATACTCATATTCTCATATTAACGGTGAATTTGTCATCTACATTGACTCAAAGTAAAAGTGTCATTTATGCAATCTAGTTTACCTAGAGTGCACAGGTAACCCAAGGTCATATTGCAGTCAGATGTTGTCATCAGATGGAATGGCTCCATCGTCACATATGTGCAAAATGGCGGGTTAAGAAGAGTTCCATTACTGCTAGCAGTCGTATTAATGTATGAACCTGCATTTACCATAAACAACCAATCAATCTATTGTTCAATCAATCAATCAATCAATCAAGTTAACCTTTTTTCTTTTCTTCTTTTTTTTTTTTATAATGCTATTTTTTTATAATGCTATTTTTTTTTATAAATCTATTG
Organism: Electrophorus electricus; assembly: GCF_041902795.1. Lineage (NCBI taxonomy): Eukaryota > Metazoa > Chordata > Actinopteri > Gymnotiformes > Gymnotidae > Electrophorus > Electrophorus electricus. The sequence continues at coordinate 3,947,684 of NC_137499.1, read as the reverse complement.
TATGGCAGCTAGATAAGGCAAAAAGGGCAACAGAAATCAAGGGTTTCAACAAAACATCTAATTTACACAATTTTCCTTTTACCCCAAATGTAATCAATAATCTATGTTTGGTGTGTAATTTTTTCTTTAGTTGTACTGCAGCTTTCGAGGCTAATGCAGCTAATAGGTTAAGGATGTTTATGGTTACCACTTAGCATGTGCAAACTACATGCCTGAATCACCACACACTCACCTCAACCATGTTGAGTGTTAAACTTCAAAAAGATTTTTTAAGGATTTTTTTTTTTAAGGATTTTTTATGGATTATTTTTCCAGAGCATTTTAAACTGGTTTTGGATGTTTTTCTTTCATCCTTAACATTGGAGAATTCTATACAGCAGTGTATTCATTTGAGGCTGGTGTATTGACTTTATACAATTGCTTCTGTAGTTTCTGACACTGTATGGAATACTGTATTATTTTACATATTGGAAAACAGGAAAACTGTCTGAAACCCTACACGAACAATTTGCTTTTATTCTACAGTCAGACTTACAGTGACATTTTCTTGGCACAGAATTTTTTGATTTTTGGACATTTAAGTTACCCGAACACACACCCACACACGCACAAACAAACCACACAAACAAGTGAGAAAAGCAACCTGTACTGATATGTCTGTGACTTACTACTCACCACTCGCAGAGTTGCTAATGTACAGTCCCATCAAAGGCTCGGAGACCCACCAGGCTCCAGCTGTGACCCCGACTTCAGTCGACCGGTTTTGTAAGAACTGCTTAATTTTACAGTCTAGGACACTGAGAAGTTTCCCCCCTCGTTCTGCACATGCGTCTCTTGCCTGGGCCCACGTCTTGGGCTCTCCAGCAAATTCGTAGCATACGTTCTCCAAAGCACATTCAGTGACATCTCGGTAATCATATGTGGGGCCACCGCTATTGTCATCACAGAACTCAGAGGCGGCAAAGAAAAAAGCCCCTGAAATCCAGCAGTACACAGATATCTGCCTTAGGAACACCATAGTAGAAAGGCCTGAAAAGCAAACTTTCCTTGCAGTGAAGATTATAGACTGGAAAACAAGGAGTTTCTGTCCCGTCTTAGGCAAATGGCACAACTCTTCTTGTGAAAACAGTGAATGTGAGCTAACCTCATTAGGAAAATGACAGGAGACACTCAAACTACATGCAAAGTCTGATTTAACTTGTCTTAACCTAAGGTCTGACTTCTAGATTTGAAGTTAAGAAATATGCCAAGTAATTTGTAGACAGAAAATTAATTAAAATGTAAGAATTTTTGCTAAACTCAGTCATGAACCTGCATGAGCAAAAAATGGTTAATGAATGTGTAACCATACAAATGAAGTAATTAACACAAAGAACACCATCATCTCGTAAAGACAGGCCATGACCATGGCTGCGTCTGATGTGTGCTACTCTTCTATGTCTTGTAACACCAATATATAGCAAAAGTGGTGTAAATGTGGCACAGTAAGGAACTGAAGATGGAAGCGCTGGGTGTTCCTGGGTAAGCGATTTTTGGATGGGTCTTGGCAGCGACGCAGCGCCGTGGCGAGTCCAAACATCGCGAGAACTCCTTCAGGCAGTGGGAAGACTTAGTCCGCCGTATTTATAACGTGAGCCACCATGGCGGGACTGCTGAAGGTAAATAGTCCTCCTCTAAATTATTTTATTAACATTAACACAACTCTGCTGCAGCCGTATCAAAAAGAAAAAAAACATTACGATACAGCAATTATAACTATACAGCAATCATAACTATGTAACGTATGACACGTTTAACATCAAACGTTATTCAGTCTTCCACAGAATGCTGCACATGGCACAGCGAAATATACGGAAGCTTCGCGCTAGCCAGATAACTTTTTCTTTCTGCTCTGTCTCTGTCTCTCAACCTTTCACGAACGTACATAAATGCTATTTGTCTAGTTAGATGGTGTCCCCATCGTTTTGCGTAATCCGGTGAGATTTATCTCAATGACCCCGGTCTATTCTTCTATGCTTGCACCCGCACGTAATCCACCAGTATTGCGCAATTAAGACCCCCAGATTAGTACCAGAGTACTATCCCACTACTTGAGATATTTGTGAGCGTTGACACAAAGAAATCTATAGACCTGTTGACATCAAGATAAAGAAACGCTCTGTATGGGCAGGAATGGACAGTAGTTTAAAGAAGTTTAAAGAAGAGTGCTTTGTGCTGTTATAGGGTTGCGACAAATGCTAAATTAAGGATCTCAGTAGTAATTGAATGACATGGTTGGTTGTTGATAATAGTTTTCTTGACAGACTGCATCTGTTATTTTCTCCAATTTTTATTCCAGGTTAGCCCACTTTGATAATACTGTTAAACGATATCCATGCTCATATCATGTGACAGACTGCAGTGCAGCAGTGCATGCACTGTTGAAAACAGTATAAGACATTTGAAAGTGTGTCACTGCATATCCTGCCCAGATCATCCAGCTGGTCTTTTGCTTTGCACAGGAGCGACTGAAGGAGGCAGTAAAGATCGTGGGGTGTGGTGGTGCCCTCTTCCTGGGCTATCTCACCATCAGCGGGGACGAGCACTTCTATGCGGCCACTCTGATGCCCGCCTTGCGGAGGCTGGTTGCCCCGGAGACAGCCCACGTCATGAGCGTGCGCCTTCTTGGCCTCGGGCTGGTGCCCCGAAACCGTTACCAGGATCCTGCCTCACTGGTCAGTGCCCGGAGTACTCTGCTTTGCTTGGGTTTCTTTGGAACCTAATTGTGTTAATTGACATTGGAATGCTTGTTATGCTTTATACTAACCCTGGATCGTATACCATAAAACACTGTACGTGGGACTATGGTGTACCACAATGTAGAGTTCCGTATTGCTACCTTTACTCGTTCATCTGTTACTTGCTATAACTGTGATTATAAGCATCTGTAGATTTAGATGTCGTACACTGAAGCTATGTTGTACATTGAAGCTGTCTGAGATAGTGAGCCTAATACTACCCAGACATGATTCCCATTGTTGCAAGACAGTGCTGCTCTGTGCATGTTTTGCTTGCCACTTTTGTTTGGCCAGGAGGTGAGCGTGATGGGTCAGCGGTTCAGGAACCCCGTGGGCATAGCAGCAGGATTTGACAAGCATGCGGAGGCAGTCGATGCCCTCTACCAGCTGGGCTTTGGCTTCGTGGAGGTGGGCACGGTCACGCCTCAGCCCCAGGAGGGCAACCCCAAGCCCCGCTTGTTTAGACTGGAGGCTGACCAGGCGGTCATTAACAGGTGTGCGTTAGGGCTGCTATCCAGTCCTCAAAACATGACATCATGAGAGAATCTGGGACCTTGCCTGGGAAGTATTGTTTTACAGCTAGGCAGTGTAATCCAGTGTGTCAGGTTCAGCTGTACCGTCTTTTTCTTCTAACACCATTTTGCTTGTTTGTTTGTTTCATTTTTGCTTTAATGGCCAGTTGATGGCAGATGGGAAATTCTACCAGATATGCTGAGGGGCACAAGCTTGTTCCTTGTGATGGGCCTCTGTGCAAAACAGAGAACCCCTGTGGCTATTGCACATATCATGAAAACTGGTGCTGGAATACTGCATGCGGGACTGCATGAGCTGTAACTTACCTCATGAAATCCGTTATTATGCTTTCTCAGGCCTAAAGCTCTGCTGAAGTGATTGTGTACTCTGTCAAGTGACTATACAGTTTCTGTAAATGAGTTGCAGTCTTTGTTCAGCTTGTTTCAAAATTGACCTGGCGGAATTAGTAACATCTGCTGGCACTTCACTCTGACATACAGACAAGTATGGAGAATGTAAACACAAAATATGGGTCTGTGCTGTATGACTTGTGTTAAAATTCACAGTTGGGAATTGCTTTGGCATGTGTCTCACACTGGTATCAAAGGATCCGGCAGGGTCCTCCTAGGGAATTAAAAGACGCTGGGCACGCTCTCGTCAACGTAAGAGTTCAGTGTCACTGCTGAGGGTTTTGAATGGCAAATCCGTTTTTAGGTACGCATACTGCGTAACATTCATTATACACCCTCTCCTGTGGTATTTTGACACCTTTCTCTGAGAACAGCTACTGACGGCTTGTATTCCTTGCTTTGCACTTTTACAGTCATTGTACTGATGCCGTAGTAATTGAGCATGATTCTTAATTTCAGGGAGGATTCCAGAGGATTCCATCCCCTGCCCATGTTTTTGTAGCAGTCAAAACCAATTACTGTCATTTTAGACTGATGGGAAAGATGTCAGCTAGGTTACGGATTAATAGTCGACTACCAAATCTCACAGTTTCCTAAAGCATACAAGATAAAAAACACAACCTGAGAGTAATGTGAGCCAAATGGTGTCAGATGTGAGACAGTTTGCCTTGAGAATGATATGCTTCATATTTGATTCTGAAATACTTTTAATTTGTCTTTGAAGGATGCTTTAGTAATTTGATCAACCTAATGTTAAAGGTTTTTAAAGTTGATTTGAAAATTTTGAAGGTTACCGCATATCAGACTTCACTGGTTGGTATTAAATTAGCCTTAATAACAAATTGACAGTGTGTGTGTGTTTGTGTGTGTTTCAGATATGGGTTCAACAGCTCTGGCATTTTGGCCGTTTATGAAAAATTAAAAGCCAGAGAAGACGTTCAGTCAGAACTCACAAAAGGTAAACCTGACTATGTGTCCCGTCCTCTGGCCTTGCACATGGTAGATGATTTTACAGTTGCAATTTGTTCTTTGCTGTGAAACCCTGACAAATGTTGACATGAAATGGAAACACATGGTAATCCAGGAATTCCATTTTCCCACTTGAACGGCGGTGTTATAGGACCTGCTAAGAAAAGTGAGCTCTTGCTAACGCCTGTCACACACATACACCCCCACACACACCCTGCTTTTTCTGCAGCTGTTTGAGGAAGTGTCGAGGGTGCTGGCGCCCCGCTCTGCAACAGGGTCGTTTAAGGACGTGTTGACTGTGCTGTTGCTATGGTGGCCCCACCGTGACTGGGTTGTTTGTGCTCCCTCAGCAGGCAAGCCACTTGGCATCAACCTCGGCAAGAACAAGCTGTCTACTGACGCCGTGGCCGATTACCTGGAGGGGGTGCGGGCTCTCGGCCCTCTGGCCGACTACCTGGTGGTGAACGTCAGCAGCCCTAACACCCCTGGCCTCAGAAATCTACAGGGCAAGGAAGAACTGCACCATCTGCTGGCCAAGGTAGAGCAGACTTCCGAAGCCAATGGCTTTGTGCTGCAGTTGGGAGTTGGTTGGTTTCCTTCTCCTCACTGAGTGTTAGTGTTCCTTGTTATTGTTCTCGTGATGTATTCTATTTTTATGTAATCTGGAATGCATTTTCAAAGCAGTTTAGTTGGTGAAAGGTTCTTTTGTGATGTATTTGTGTGTGTGTGTGTGTGTGTGTGTGGGCGGGCACAGGTCCTGAAAGAGCGAGACTCTCTGCAAGGGACACGACGACCACTAGTAATGGTAAAGATTGCACCTGATCTTTCTGAACAGGACAAGCAGGACATTGCTGAAGTCATCACAGAGGTCAGTTATAAACATGCTCTATACTTAGTTATATAGCAAGTAGTTATACAGATGGAATGCATCCAATAATGATTATTTTAAACTAACATTAGTTTCTACCTTGGTGGTTTGTAATGTAGGATGACTGTAATGATGTTAATAGTGACAAAGATTACTAATTATTTTGAATCTAGCATGTTCAAATTTTCCCTGTTAAAAATTGCTGTTCAGGTCTATTAACAACCCAACAGGCATATTTATTAGCTAGCAAGCTAAGTAACATTTTAACATATCAGTGATTTATTGGATTCTTCAGTAAAGCTTTTTGGGGAAAAACCTGTAGTATAATTAGGTGTTATCTGGTATAAAAGTTTTTATGAGTGTCAGCTCCCCATTGTTTAAATCCACATAAACAAGAAGACAATGTACTCTGTATAAGACAGTGTACTCTGCATAATATACTAAACAAAGATCTCTTAAGACATGAAATTACACACTGTGTTGACTTGCTTACCTTTGTCTGTTAGCTTGACGTGGATGGTTTAATAGTCTCCAACACCACCGTGTCCAGACCGGACAGCCTGCAGGACCCCAACAAGACGGAGGCCGGGGGGCTGAGCGGCCTGCCCCTCAGGGAGCTGTCCACACGCACAGTACGGGAGATGTACGCCCTGACTAAAGGTAAAAACAAAAACGTGCCCTCCTGAGGGTCCACGAGGCCCAGCATGCACTGCGCCTCGCCGACGACTCTAAATGCTTGCCTGCAGGGAAGGTGCCTATAGTTGGAGTGGGCGGAGTAGCCAGCGGACGAGACGCCCTGGAGAAGATCCGCGCTGGAGCCTCTCTGGTGCAGCTCTACACAGCACTGGTGTTCCACGGCCATCCGGTCGTCAGCAAGATCAAGAGGGAACTGCATGAGCTCTTAATGTGAGCGTTCTTGCCGTTGATTCGCCGATATTCTTCCAGTACTTTACACTGGTCAAAAAACTTTTTTTTGTCTCACAAACTAAAATAGTTGAAACGTATGATATATTTATTATGAATTTGAATCTGTTTTCAGGCATGGTTTAGTGTGTGTGTGTGTGTGTGTGTGTGTGTGTGTGTATGTATGTATGTATGTGTATATATATATATATATATATATATATATATATATATATATATATATATATATATATATATATAATGTATTTATATTACATATATAAGTATATATTACCTATTCATGAGTAAGGGTGTTATTACACTTAAAATATGTACAAACCTACTTCTTAATTATAAGTCAGCTGTCACTTGACCCGTGAGGCACTGTGTGGTTTCTGCAGGGCACAAGGCTTCAGTAGTGTGTCGGAAGCAGTGGGCGCCGATCACAGGGCTTGTGAAGGTGGAGCTTCATCGTACACTCCCGAGAAGGACATTGCTCGTCCACGTCCTGATCCCATGGGAAAGCCAGAAAGCTAGGCTCCAGGGCGGTCTGGAAGGGAATGACTCTGGCTACAGTTAGATGCCAACTACCCGAACTGGAACTGACTGTCATTAGCTGGTCTCGTTTGCTGGTTCGTCACATAGTCTTGGGCTGATGTGACTGCATTCCATTTTGGTCTTGGTATAGTGACTGACGGCTACACAGACTTAAAGGAATACATCATCTGCGTAGATGTCGGGGGGGATGGTTTTGATCTAATGTGACTGCCTGTCTAAACAATCAGCTCTGCGTTAATTCAAGTACTGGCTGCAGTAGAGCCTGTTCAGGTGGAAGGGAGATGACTGGCAGGGATTTGAGCCTGCTATATCAGGATGCGTCTTAGAAATGTTCAAATAATTTTGAGGTTATAGAATTGCTAAGTAATGTCAGGACTACCTTCTTACCAAAAAAAAAAAAAGACAAATGTTGAACAAATATTAAATGTGGTTTGTAGTCATATATTACAGCCACAATTCACATGGGTACCAATTAATTGTGCACACACATTTCTCTGTTAAGATATGATGTCATTGTTACTGGTACATAGAAATGTATTTAGATAAAGTGCAGAACATTTTAAAGCACAGAAATGTGTCTATTCTAATAAATTATGTCTTGCTTATGTTTCAAAACCTCCTCAACTGTTGATTATATACCAGTTCAAATGTGAGGAGGAACTTTTCCACAGGCTTGCTTACGTAGATCTAAAAGCAGTTTTCATTTTTCTTTCCCCTGTCCATCTACTGTGTGAGTGTTTATTTAAGACTCTCTACATACAATTGTAACCAACTGAGAAAATTGTTATTGTTAAAATTTGGTTGGGTCAGTTTTAGGAAGACGTTTCCTATTTTTTCTTCTCTTTTTTCTTCCCAATCCACAGCTACTCCCATCACTTTGCTAAGCATCACTCTCATCAGCTACTGTTTTTCACGTCCTGTATGGGAAGAGCCAGGTAGGTTGGTAGACAGGGCACACACAGACACATCACCATCCAACAACTCCCTGACTGAAATGGATGAAAAGGGTAAAGTGTGTATCTCACAGGTGGACACAGTGATGATAGTAAATCTGTGTATATATGTATACTGGGGTTGAATAAGAGCTGAGGAGGTGACCTCAGGCTTTTTTAGTATTTTTTTACCAAAAAATATAAATAATGGTGTATATAGGCTTACTTGGAAACCATGTTGTAGAACTGATCAACTGTATTTTCCTAAACAGTTTGAATTTTGGCATCCTGCAGCGTTTGTCCAGATAAAATCGGCGGCGCATTTTGATAATACCCCCTCTATGTTCCAGTGTGCCCCGTTCAGTGCTGTGACATCGGGGAGCAGTGAAAGCAGAGCTCTCGCAGGCTTCAGTTCATCTGCTCATCTCCTCAGCAGACCTCATGCCTGTGCAGGAGCCTCAGGGCTATGTCAGAGGGCTAGTAATCAGCAGCGTAAGAGCTGCGCCCCGGTGTTCACTGGGTAATTGGATGTCATCCATGCTGGGCGTATATACTGTCACATACGTCCTGGAGGAGCTCTTGCATCCCTGGCCGTGGCTGCCTGAACTGCTTTTGACTGGAGGGCACCTGCTGATGCGCCAGCAAATGTGCACTGGCACGGATCCACTCTCGAGCTCTCGCGCCGAACCCCAAACTTGGGCGACTTGGACCCAGGCGAGATTCTCAGATCTTGATTGAGTATCTGTCAGATGCAACGTGCACCACGTAGACAAGGGCTGGAATGCCATCCCAATTCTCTCAGCCTCTCCCCTCTGTCTTGAATCATGCAGAAGACAATGGATCTCGTTCTTGTCATGGATCCTCCACCCAGCTGAAATGGAGGACACAGGTCTATGAAGCTTGTGAACAGGTCTCTTATGTTTGACTGATGCTTACTGCTAGCAGGGAGATTGAAACAGTGAGAGAAGAACACAAGAAGTGTTCCTTCATTTGAGTTAAAGATGTACAGTTGTATTAAATGTAATAAAATTTATTTGAGTATCAAGAATGAAAGTAAAACATAAATATAAATCGTACATATAAACATACACATACAAAACATGCATACGGGATATATAGAATGAGTGCTCAGATTTTTAAGGTTATTTTACTTGGGACAGACAGTGGAATCAGAGATTTTTCTGTGAGGACAACTGCTATTCTTAATTATCAAAAGTAAAATGTATCTCTTCATTCAAAATACAGTCATGGCCAAAGGTTTTGAGACTGATACAAATTTTGGTTTTCACAAAGTTTACTGCCTGGTTTTTTTTTTAGATCCTTTTGTCAGATGTTTATATGGTGTAGTGAAGTACAATTATAAGCATTTCATACAGTTTTAACCTATGCATCTAGTCTTAATATTTAGTGTTGACCCTTCTTTTTTAAGACTTCTGCCATTCTCCTTGGCCTGTGGTCAGTCCTCAAAAAGAGGGTGGACAAACAAAAACTTTGATCAACTCCAAGCACTGATCAGGCAAGATTTTGCCCAGTAGCTGATATTCAGCATGCCAAGGTGAATTGCAGACGTCTTTGCTTTAAACTGCATGTATTTGCCAATAAAAAGTCAAACAACTTATGAAATGCTTGTAATCGTACTTCACTATATACCATATAAACATCTGATAAAAACTGAGGCAGTAAACTTTGTGAAAAACAAAATTTGTTTCAGTCTCAAAACCTTTGGCCACGACTGTATGTATTTCACCGTGCCATTCTCTTTATGTTCCTATTTCACCCAGGCCAGTGAGCCCAGCCAGATTAAAGGAGCCAAACAGGAAACCCCCACCTTCTCTTACCCTTCCTGCCTGACATTTACCGGAACACCTCCAGACAATGTGCATGCATAGACAAAGTCAGTGTAAAGCTATTCCATATGACAGATTTTTCATCACGTTTTATAAAGGATAGCATGTCTGGTGCAGTCCCAAAATGGTAGCCAGTGAACTACAGCAGAAGAGCGAAAGTGTCTTCTACTGAGTCATGTGACAATAGCTCTGTGGATAGCTTAGCTTCCAGCCTAAGGGTGGATAGTGAAAGTCACTATCTCATGAGTACATGTAAACTTATGTTTTTCACTTTGCCATTGACTATATGAAAAGTAAAGCAAGAACAATTACTTTATGGTTTGCGCATTTTGCTCAGGATGTGTTTGAACCAACACATCGTGTTGTCTAATAACGCTAAAGTAGGAGACATGTTGACATCAATCATCTCTGCCCTGAGGCTTCTTGGCGTCGTATCTCAAACACATGGAGCGCATTGTGGAGAAGCACGTTGAAGCCAGATAGCTGGGAACATGGCTGGCCTGAAGGCGGGTGCTAGCTGACTCCGTGGGCGATGAAGCGTGCGCTGTTCTTGTTCGCCTGGACCCATGATGACATAATCCCCTGCATGCCTGTCAGCCTTGTGGGTCTTGACCAGAGGTAGCAGCTCGGAGCATACTAGACTATCCATGTTGATTTAACAAGACCACTGGCTGTAGAGAGAAAGGGAGCCAGAGATGCAAAGAAAAGGGGGTGCTAATCAGGTGCTGGGAACATTTCGGAGCATTTACATTTGTAAAAATTCTTACATTTGTACTTATCCTGACTAGAATGGAGTTGATATAGTTTCAGCTTTAATTGCATCTGCTTAGTATCCCCCAAAGCAGTTCACTCAGTTATCCTGAGTGATGTTTCAGAGTTTGTGCTCTGGAGCATTCAAAGATCAAACAGGACAGATATCTAAGATAGCAAACTGGTAGCACGCCATACTCTGTGTATGACATAATCTGTGTCATACTCTCATATATGTTGTAGTTTATTTATTTACATTTATTGAAATACATATGGTTCACAACAATAAATACATTTTTGCATTTTATTTTGAAATGTTTTACAGAAGGGATGAAGAGTTACAGCAGACAGCTGCAGGTGTTGCTGGTGACAGATTCTTCTGGTGACAGCATGTTAGTGTAAGACCGAATGAAAAGTCTTCAGTACCGGACTGCTCACTGACCCTTGACGGCTCACGAGTCTCACCTTGAGCATTGCGCACTACGCACTGACACTCTAACATTATACTATGATCTTAACAGTACAGGCTTGGCGAATTAGTGCACAAAATATTAACCCACTACTTCGTTTCGTAGTAACAGGAACGTAGTCCTGTCCTGCGGCTCACGTGCCTCACTCCAGCACTGTGTGCACTCCAGTGAGAGTTCGGATTATGGAGCCCGAGTCTTAATAAGTATGAAGGCTCCATTGGTACAGTTTGTTTCCAGCTGTATTAGTACTGGACGCTTGTGAGCTGTTTCATTATCTGGCAATTACCATCTCGCAAATGTGCCAGGAAAGCCAGCTGAAAGATCGGGAGAGGATTATAACAGTGCTGGGGTCATGAAATTAGAAACAGGCTCTCCTTGGCAAACCATGACTGTGAGTACAGTGAAGTGCAGGCAAGCGTTCAGTGTACAGACTATTTGGAGATGTTTGGTTACAAGGTCATTGAAAGCTTGTCGAGTGATTGATGGCCATCTTAGCCTGCCAGGGTGCTGACTTCAGTTCAGCTAGCCTGTCCTGTTTTAACTTCTGCCTGTACCTACGAGTTGATGGTTAAGGGAGTAATCTGTGTGGCAAGTGTATGAGAATCAGAAGGTGTCAGAGGGCCCCTTCTCTCTGAGGACACCCAGTCCTTGCACACTTACCATGGGGTAAGTCACCCAGTGCTCATGCCCTACGCACTCACCTCCCCCTTAATTTGTTATACTGATGAAATATTCAGCTTATTTTTCCATGAGGTTTTTAAAAAATTATTATTATTTCTTTCTGTGCGCCCAATTTTTCTGGGAACTGAGAGGCCAGAGATAGGCCACATTAAATTATTATACTTTCCTGGATGTGGTTAATCTGCCAATCATGCTGAGAGTATTTAATGTGCAAATTGGTATAGTAAATCATTTTTGCAAGATAAATAATGGTCTGTTCTTTGCCTAAGATTCAAAACCAGATTTAGATCACTGACAGAAGTGCTTGTGCATTCATTTATAGACATACTGAATATAAAAGCCATTGTGAGTGGGCCTTTCTGAGACAGATGTCCTTGCCTACTGCAATTTCAGCTCTATGCAAATTGTTTAGCAGTTAACCTACTAAGTCTGTGCCCTTGGAAGAGTTAGCATTGAGTCTTCTGTTTCATTTTGAGAGGCTCTGCCTATATTCTGTAAATGTCCTCACAGGAAGGAAAATGTTCCTCTCTTGCTCTCTTGGTGTTGTATCTTTGTGTATTACAGTTACATTTATTTCTTTTCGTTTGTTTATTATATGAATCTTCCACTTATTTTTAAGATTCAGTCCACATTGATGAAATTATAGCTCCAAGGCCTCTCTGCATTCTCATCCTAATCATTTCCAGCCGAGCATGCCTAAACCCAATGACTCACGCGTCTTGGTTATTATGGTTGTTTATGTTTGCAGCTCTGACGAGGGGTGTGGGGGTGTGGTGTGGTTAGGGGTTAGTGCGAGTGACTGTCTGCCCTGCAGCAAGTCTGTGATGCTGCCACTGTTGCCTGTAAATACAAGTGATTCAAGGCCACAGGTGGCCTGCGTTCAATTGTATCTTCCCTTAAGAGATCCCAAACTGAATATGGACTATAAAAAGACAAAGACTGCGGGAAAAAAGGTGTTGACTGCATCTTGAACTGTCTCCTTGCCAACGGCGTTGCTGTTTCACGTATTTGTTTGTGAATGGGATAAAAGCAGGCGAAAGTGACAGCCGTTACATCATGCTACTGTGACCCGACACAGTTGGGGAAGCAAACAATACGGACCAATAAGATTCTCTCCTACATACAAACGTTGCGCTGACTCAAAGCATGAGGCAATTCTTTCAGGCCAATTATGCGTATAGAAACATGTCATTGCCAGTGTGCCCACTGCAAAATTTTAAAGTGAAAACACATCTGTAAAAATTCAGTAGTAGGAGTAGCCACAAGATATACAGCAGTGAAACTTAGATTATGTTTAGGCTTAAGTTTCAAAGTTTGATGAACCTCTGAATCAGCAGTGTTGCATGTTATTGGGTTTCCTTATTTGTTTCTGAATTTCTATGGCCTTTCTTGCTCTCTGTTGTCTCCCACTTCTTGCTCAGTGCTGTCCTTCACAGAGTACCTTCCTTTAACCCCGTTGCGATGGGAATGGCTGCATATGCCTGCAGGTTTGATGTGTTTCATAGGACTGCAGTGATGAGTACTCTTCGTCTTGTCTCCTCAACCAGGCTCGCTATTGTCCTTGTGTCTCCCTCTCCCTGGGACGCTGCGTTTGAACTCCTCAAGGTTCTTCTCATCATTAGTCCTGAACTGGCATGATCTGAGGTAAGACTCACAGCTATTTAAGTAGCTTCTTGCTATGAATGCATTTCTTTATATGCACACATCAGGGCATGTCTGGCATCTGTATATGCGTTCTTTACGCTCCTAGAAGAAGCATACATACTGACTAAATGCGATATCTGGAACATATCATATGCACTGAATATTTTATACCAGGAAGATAGAATTTGTATTACATTCGCATCGGGGGCATCAAAGAAATCGTGTTCCAGTTACTGTTGTTTTGTTGTTGGCTAATGTTGAAGTAACCAACTGGGAGGTCACCTACTGGGACAGAATGTGAAGAAACTGTCCAAATCAAATCATACAATTCACTTACATTGCCCAATTACATTCAGTAGCCCATGTAGCATGCATTACATGTTGTCTGCACTGTACTGTGCATACACACCTTCAGTATTGTATTCTTAGACACAACAAGTAAAACGTTGAATCCTGAGGTGGTTAAAGTAACCCGAGATACTTTAGTCCTGCAGCTCAGACAGAAGACGGAACACAGAAGCACTGGGCTGCCAGATGATCTGTCTCGTAATATTAGCTTCAGTGAATATGCTGAGAAAACAGCATTTGAAAACATATTTATTAAAAAAAAAAAAAACTGAAATCATCAGCTAATGAACAATGCAACACTAAGAAAATGCATTATGGTGTTCTGAGTATAGATCACAGCAAAATACTCAGGCAATGTTTATCACGTTAGTTAAACCTTTTTGTTGCATCCACAGAAAATTAACTGCAGCTAGATTTAGATTAAGCATAAAGTTTCAATGGGTGTGGAATTTTTTTTAGTTTGCTAGTCTTTCATCATAACAGAAATTTGTGGTTTTGTTTAATGATATTAACGCATTTTGAAAATGTAACAGTTTACTGGTTTGTAATAGAAAGAATTACATTATAAAAATTATTTCATATGCAGCAGATTTGCAAAGGAGATGACCTGAATGTACTGTAGACCAGAGTCAATGGTCCTTGATTTTCAGCCCAAACTTGTCTTTTTGGTTGAACATTTCTGTGTTCTATGACATACTACAGTCCCCAAAGAGAGTTGCCTGTTGGAATTTAGGCTAATCAGCTAAGCACTGTCTACTATGTCAATCTGTTAGTGGAAGAGTAAAACAACACTAATTTACAGGAAAGCATTTTGGCTGCACTAGTGGTAAATAAATACAAATGCCATTTGTGTAATAAGACAACTATCTTTCTGCTTCTGAAAACAGAATCCTGAGAGGCTTCTGTCAACAATGATCTGAATAACCAGTGCATCTCTACAGATAAGAAGCCACACACTTTCACAAGTCCAAAACAGAAAATCAGAAAAACAGATAAAAAATGTGTCCTTAATGATATCTTAAAAAATTAAAAAATCCACTCCTAAAGGGCAGAATAAAGTGCAAAATCTAATCTTTTTAAAATGCTGCCTCTGCCAAATTGTTGATCATCAAGTATGGCACGACTCTTTAGATTTAAATAATAAAATCTAGGCCATGGCACAGTTTAGATCGCTTTTGGTCCCTTAAGTACATGGTATTCCTGAAAAGCACTCTGACGTTCTCTTGAGCGGGAACCCAGCAGACAGAGATGGAGGCGGCGACGTATATGGCTCCCTGTCTGAGCAGCTTAGCTCTTCTCAGAGTGCGGGGGTGAGCGGTCCTTCTGAAAGAGTAGCGTCACCCCTTTCCTGAAGCGATGGTCCCGCATGCTATAGATGATGACGTTGCAGCAGCTATTGCCTGTCAGGATCCAGAAGGCGAAAAAGGAGAAATCGCACCAGACATGGCCCACCACGTTTCCCAGCACGAACACGGCGATGGGCGAGAATGAGGCGGTGAAGGCGAACGTGAGGATGCCGATGGTCTTGGCTGCCTTGATGTCTGAGAAAGAAGGCCGGTGGAGGCTGCTGCCCCCACTGGCGGCCGCCTCCGGCCCCTGGCCGCCCTCCGACAAGCGCTTGCGTTTGTGGGCATAGCGGCGGATGCAGGTGAAGGAGAGTGCGTTGGCGGCCAGCGTGCCACCTAGCAAGGTGAAGTCGAAAGCAGGGAAGAGCAGCATGACGTTGGCGTTGGCCGGCTGCGGCACGTAGTTGCACATGCGGCTGCACCCGTTGTACTCCAGCGTTAAGTTGGCGCTCAGGACGAGTGGCGCACTGGCCAGCAGAAAGCTGCCCACCCACGAGATGAGGATGAGGAGCAACGTCCGCCGTCGTGTCACCAGTGTGTCCTTGTGCAGCGGCCGCAGGATGGCCACGCTACGCTCCACCGTCATGAGGAAAATGGTGCTGATGGACACGAAGGTACAGCTGGCAAATACTGGGCCAATCAGCATGCACGGCTGCCAGGAGGTGGAGCCAGAGCCGCCTCTCGCTGGGGCTGCGGCTCCACCCTCGAACCACACTGGAGGAGCACTGGTCACCATGAGCGATATTTCAGTGTAGACCGAGAATGGCACCACCAAGACTCCCACAATCATATCAGCTATTGCCAGGGATACTGGGAACCAGAAGCGTATAGAGATTATACATTAGCACTGGACTGCAAGCATTCGTCAACATTTCATTTTGTTAGGTATAAAATGTGTGGAACTTCATGTATGCCAAATTTAAAATTTCACTAATTGCTTTTTGTCCTGTCCTTTTGGCCTTTGTAAGGTATACGGAGGCTTTGTTATGCATAAACACAAATTAAGGAGAATAAACTGATCTCACGTTCTCTAATATTGGTTTGGTTATCTGTGCAAGCTGAAATTTTATTTATTTATGCTCATATGAGTCAGCGATCTGACCCTGCTGTCAGAAACTCTATCCAAATGTGCTCCATACAGCCCTCTTCTGGACTGCAAGTTGAACTGCAAGCTCTGTTAAAAAGTCAATGCGTGCAGCGTAGTGTGAAAATCTTAGCGGGCACCTTTGAGGTAACCCTGTGGCGTGCGGGACTGGCGCGTCTGCATGAAGACCGTGAGCGTGACCACGTTGCCGATGACGATGGCGAAGGCTAAGGTGACCATGAATACCACGGTCAGTGCGTGGTTGAGCAGGCCACAGCAACACATGGTGCAGAGCGGTACCAGAGGAAGGCCCCCTCTCCCCGAGCCGTCCACTGTCTGATTGGGGTCCGCGAGGCCCATTAGCACCCCGGTCCCCCAGGGCACGCTGGCGTTAGCCATGTCGTGCTACCAAGCCATCCGTTAGAGAGAAAGGTGCTGAAAGATCCCAAGTGGACCCGCGGCTGGCGTCTGATTCCTTTGCTTGACGGCAACGCTGCGGGAAAAAAAATGAATGAAAAAAGATGTGTATTCAGCATTCCCACAGAAAAGGGAACTCAGGAAGAATAGAACTGAATATAATTGAATACCAAAATGTCTAATGGTTTATCTGGTTGCTTGCGACATGGCAATGAGAACATTGTCTATTTTTACCCATAATGCAAAATCAGATGTTGCCATGGTTATACATAGTATTTTATGTACCATTGTTTCAGTGCATCATGTCTGTGAAAGTAAAAGTGGCTACCCTCAATGAATAATAGCACAGTTTGAATGAGAGAATTTCAAGGCCAATTTCAAGGCTTCTACATGTATTCATTACATCTGGCAATGTTATTTCCCCATGATAATCTCTGTCTCTTGAGTGGCAAGGCAGCCAAATCTTTTGTGTTGTATTTCTGTTTAAATCTAGCTGATAACTCTTATCAATTTTCATGCTTTACTTAATCTGTCTTTGTGTTTAGATGAAAGGAATCAGAGGTCCTTTGTTAGTGTAAGCAGAAACCTTGGCCTCTTCTGTTTGTCTCCCAATGTTCTTGAGTACAATGCATGAAGGAACTGACTGGTCTCAGGTGTTAAAAGAATAATTACCAACAAGGGAAATGTATACTCACTAGAGAACATCATGAACATTGCATGCTGAAATACTAACACATCTGCCCCAAACCACATCGAGCTATTACTTAATGTGAAACAGACTTGTGGTTTCTGACATTGTGTGATACTTTTGTCCCTTTGTATAGATAACAATTTGAGGTAAATGTTTTGATGATTTTGGCATGACACTTGTAAAATTCTAATTGATTAAATTACTTGCTAGCTACTTTAGGCCTTGTTCCACTGCAAATCTAAAGAAGAAAATTAGACAATGAAGATATCCTTGATGATCGAATACATCTGGCGAAAATTGTGTAAACCCGATTTTTGCTGATCTATTCCGTTACAGACAATGAAAGTTGACAGCTGAGAAAACTTCTGAGACTTTTTTGTTGTTGTTGCAAGTGTGAGAAAACCTCATTTCCGCTGCAGCCTCATGCAAAGGAGCACAGCAGCACAGAGAAAACCAGTGTGGGAACATAGATAAGATTCTGTGAACTACTGCACGTGTTTACACTCCCCTAATATGTGTGTGCGCGTGTGAGCACCCTGGCAGCCACAGAGAGGCAGAGACAGTGTGCAGACGCTGTCCTGGTGTGCAAAGCGTGCAGTTTCTACCCATCTCGCCACTTCAATACTTCAGCCACCTCCTCTGCTATTACCTCGCTTTCAGAGCTACACCGCGACATTGTCTACACGGCGCGCACGCCGCCCCAAGCTGCTCTGTTAGGCATGCGTGGCCAGCCGCGCCGACATCAACTTTGCGAGCGAAATATTAAGCGCTGGAGGAGGCAGCTAGCTGAGACCACTGGTGACAGGAACCGAGCCAGGGCAGGGGCTCCAATGCTGCGATTAGCCGAGCGCTCTCATACACACACGCACAAGCACTTACTCCGCCTCTTTGTCTAACAAGTCTGCATCTCCTCAACACACGTGCTTTAGCAAACTTTCCCCGTGTCTTGCATTTCCATAAATGGCTTGGTTTAAATCTCGGCCTAATGTTCTGAGTGTGATGTTTGTATGTGTGCGTTGGCTGAATAAATAAGACATGAACAGGCTTTAAAAGTGCAGGGCTCGCTCACGGGACAGGCTGCAGAACAAACTCAGTAACCAAGACAATCCGAGTAGAAGGAGGTGAGGTAGGTGATGCGTGGAGGGGCTGGGTATATAGCGGCTGCGTGTGGAGGAGAGCCGCCCAGTGGTTCCGGAACGGTGCTGGTTCAGTGAGACAGAAGGGCCCACGCAAGGCGAACAGGCTGTGGGCTGGGGTAGACAGTCCTGTCGTATAACAGTGAGGGGCAGTGTGACCCCTGCAGCCCAGTAGAGCCATTTCTCTCTTGCCATTTCTACTCTTAAATAACTAATTTGTGACCGCTGACCTCTCACCTTTAGGCCGATCCTCTGGTTTGGATGAATTCATTTTAGAAGCTGTCAAGCATAGTTGTAACTGATTACAACATATACAAAATGAGCAGTAAAATAACACTCAGCTGAGCTCACGGTTTTAACACTCACGTCTAAACACAATCACATACAGCATGTTTATAACCCCACTCCTGGTTGCAGAGTAATTTTTTTTTGTTCATATTCCAAAACAAACGGAATATGTCTGCGATCAATAAGTAATAAATAACAACATTTACACAAGGCAAATGTATGTGTTTCATTTTCTGATAATCGCAATACTGTAGGACACGAATGCCAAAGAGATCATTATCTTGCTTGGGCTTAGTCTGGAATAACAACATAGGAAAGCAAGAATAACCTCCCCAAAACAGGAACTCACTATGTCTCTGTATACTACTATTGTTTCATCCCATTTACTTAATGTAATTTTTAAAAGAAAATTACAAATGTTGTCCTCTTTGAACTGAAATGAAGGTAATATTATAAATATTATAAATATGTCTAGACAATAAAATTACAAATCCAAGTATCTCATTTGTAATATATCCCCATTTGAGCCAGTATACTTACCTGCAAATGCTGGCTGATGGGAAATAGATTGTTATTTCTTGACATGTGAGGGGACAGAGTCGAGTCCATGGATGTAGCGATGCATCTGTGTGAGCCTAGTATGGATGTGGAGTTAGGTCCAGGGCCAGTGCAGGCATTTCATACTGTCTCCGGCAGACATGCACATGTCGCAGGGTGTGATGGGCAGCACATCCATTTTAATGGTCGTCTTTACAACTTCAGCTGCCTCTGCTTCACAGTGGGGATTCCCCCTTCCCTCTTCCTTCGTGCTTCTCTCTCTCCTCCTCTTCCTCACACTCCTCCCTGAAAAAGTGCTTTTGCTGTGTTGGTGTCATGTGATGATCTGTCCCTTTGATTTGTTTGTCTCAAGCCTCTCTCTCACCCTCTCTCTCTCTCACTACCCCTGCTCAAACTCAAGCCCACAATGACAGCTCCACAGTCTCCTCTCTCTCTCTCTCTTTCTCTCTCTCTCTCTCTCTCTCTCTCTCTTTCTCTCTCTCTCTCTCTCTCTCTCTCTCTCTCCCTCCCTCTCCCTCTCTCTCTCTCTCTCTCTCTCTCTCTCTCTCTCTCTCTCTCTCTCTCTCCTTCTGTGACCTATATCTGTTTCACTACTCCACCTTACACCCCCTCACACACAATGTGCTTACATTCATACACACCCAAGTGTCCAGCTCCAGTTCTTTATCTCTACAGCCAAATAACTTTCATTCTCTTCTACTAGCATGTAAATCTGCCTGCATGTAACCCCTCGCTAATCAGAAATTAAAAACTGATTTGCAGTACAGGTGATAAATGTTTTATTCCCAAGTTGACGTCAATGTCATGCATACTTATCATGTTATGATATTTGTATAGTCATAAGGTAAACTCACCGAAGCAACATGTTTTTAAAAAAATCACACTTATAATATTTATTTCTGAAATCTATTCTTCTTTGCATAGTTCAAATGACATGGTTCTTTCTAACAGTGAACTTGCACACAAGAAATAAAGAAACCACCATCTTTAACACCTCTAGAGTGTACTGGTCAACATGCTCACATCTACACAATCTCTTTTCCCAGCATCATGTTTACTCTATATGGCATCACATTCTGCCTGTGCATGGTGATTTGCAAATGCTGCATAATTTTATTTTGTTTGTATGCTGTCGCAGGATTTGTATGCCCTGCACAACATTCATAAAATCATTTACTTACTACTATTCAGATCAGATTTTTTGCTTGATATAGACTAATAGAACATATACATTAAAAAGCACTGGCCTTGAAGAATCCTCATTTACATTGCCTGTCATTTACATTTAGTCTACACTTGTTTTCTTTCACATTGCTCGTCGTTAACTGTTTACATTGCAAACATTTTAATTCTGTAATGTGGACATGCTCCAGTACTGCAGATGAACCTAGAGCAATGATAACTAACGTACTGCAATGTGCAGGGTCCATAAGATATAAATCCGCACATCTTTGTAGAGGCACTCTAGTGGCAGTCATGTGGATGTGTCACACCTCCTACCAGCTTGGCTACCGCGGCCTGGATTTCCCATCATCTCCCCTCCCATCAGGTAGAAGACTCGGAACCTGCACCCACCTCACAGCATTGTCTACCTAGATCGTCATCCCGGGCTTTCTAATTGTGTACATCTGTTTGTTTATTTAGTTTTGTGTATTTGTTTCTCTCGTATTTGCAGTCTTTTTGAAGTATTGCTCTGGTTCCCCTTAGCATACTGAGTGGTGTTTTTTCTCTAGTCAGCATTTTTGTGTCTCAGACTTTGCCTTTCTAATACATTGGTTTTCTGGATATGCCCTCTGGCGCTTCTGCCTGCACTCCTGGTTCTTTGTTTTGGACCACTGCCTGTTATTTGACAACGTATCGGGAATGCCCTTATTCAATAAAGCCTTATCAGTAGTGATTTGCACGCGTCTGCCTCATTCAGACACGTAACAGCATGAAGGTTTTTGTGGCAGTAGAGTCTATGTTATGATCAACTTCAGTTTCTGACCCGTCAGGGGACAGGCTTGCTATGCCTGACCTGAGCTCGAGTCTCAGTGGTGCCATATGGTGTCTGTTGCTGGGGGTCTGTCTGAGTTTGACCGACTGCTTTCTCATTGGTAGCGGAGGATGACAGAGTTCTCACAGGACCTCAACACCAGTCCCAGAGTGCTGCAGTGCTGCAGGAAATGCACTGAGTTAATTGTAGGCATGTAGGGAACACGCCTCTCTGGGCCTGGGGCCGTGAAACATGACGTGTCAGTCAATCTACACACCACCTTGTCCGCAGAATGGGGTGGACATGATTCTGTGAGTGGGTGGAGCAGATCAAGCAGGAGATTGAAAGGATGAAATTGCGAGCTTTGCACATTTTAGCTAAGAAATGAGGCCTATTGGTGCTCAATGAAAATAAATGCAGAGTGCCAAACTGACTGTTAAAGCAATTTAGCTAATGAGATATCGAGAGTCACATTGATCAAATCTCTACAGGAGAGATAGCAGAGATGAATATTCAGCTAACCTCTAAAAACCTCATGCTGTTCCCAAACATTCATTTTTAAAAAAAAGTCAGAGGGACTCTAATGTGCAGCCACTAACCTGTCTGCTAGACAGTGACGCAGCGAGACAGCACAAAAAAATTGTTAATGACAACTGGAACACTGGGGCACATTCACATAACGTAAGCCACATCGCCACTGGGAGTTGGTAATCACTGTTGCATATTACGAAGAGAAGAATGACTTTTATGTGCAGTGTTTTCAAGATCAGGACTGGCTGTGTGTAGCTAGTGTGAGCCGCCCTGTGAGCAGGCTGATTTCAATATTTCAATATTCAATTAAGAATGCAAAAGGGGAAAATATTCTTTTTAGAAGAGACACATAGTCATCCCCTAGTGGGGAGCTCATGTTCAGAGCTCTGCTGGAGGTCACTTGAACCACTTGCATCTGTAATGCATCTGCAGGCTCTAATAGACCGCATCCCCATCAATAGTGCCTTATTAAGAGCCCGTACCACCCATTGGCCTGGATCTCCTTCATCACCATGCTAATGTGTCTGCTTATCTATGTCTTTATCCAGTTAGGTTACACACAGTCAGAGCGAGAACGAACCAAACCTGTTTGAAGTCTGGTGTCCAAAAAAGAAGAAATGAGAAGGGAAATAAGAAGATTTTACTGGACGAATGCAATCTAATGACCTGGTTCACCCTGGAACAGCAGGGTACAGATATGGCAGAGCAGAATGCACTGCTGTCTTCACAAAGTAGAAATTCTCCTAATTAATTTTTTTCCCTTTTACGACTTGGAGAGCAATTACACTCTCAGTGCAAGCATGCTTCAAATCGCTGCCTAACTTGCGGCTTGATGGTGCGCCTTGTTGCGTCCTGAAAGCCCAGGGCTCATTCCTCATTCAAGCTGGTCTCCCAAAACACTAGTGAGAGAGGGAACTTTGATAATGAGAGGGAGTTTATGGGGTTGGCTAGGATGGGGGGGGGGGTGGGACTGAGGCCCTGCTGTGAGCTTGGACCCCTTTTCACAATTTCCTGCTGTTTCCTCCTGCTGAGTGTGTGTGTGGTTTGGCAGGAGGTGAGGCGGGTGGGAGTAGTGTGGTGTCTCTGACACACCGTAGGGTTCGAGTACATGGATGAATACGGCACACTCTGTTGCAAGGCATGGGTGGTCCGGTGCAGCCAGATGGACCCACCTCCCCACAGCAGCTGCCGCTTCGTGCCTGGTCTCCCACCTGCTCCTGAGCTCTGAATGTGACCAACTGAAGTACAAGATTGGTTGGATTGGTTGCACAAAATTACATATCCCCAGTAGCGGGGCTGACTGCTGGACGGG
Source organism: Electrophorus electricus (assembly GCF_041902795.1). NCBI lineage: Eukaryota > Metazoa > Chordata > Actinopteri > Gymnotiformes > Gymnotidae > Electrophorus > Electrophorus electricus. The sequence continues at coordinate 3,924,676 of NC_137499.1, read as the reverse complement.
TCATGGCATCGTATTAAGTAAGAAGGCCTATCTCTTACCATTCTGCTGACTCGAAATAGATTTTGTGTATGAGTAGGTTTTTTTTCTTTGGTTTTTTTTTTCGTGAACATCAAGACAAGCTGATAACATATGTATATATGTTCTTATCCTCAACCGTGGCAGTCTAGGTAATCGAAACCTTTGTGTACATATGTAATAGTAAGTATAAGGAAACGTGAACATGGTAACGACTTGAATTTCTTCCATTTATCAACATTAAATTCTTCCCTGTTATGTCCAATAGGACCTCAACTATCATTTCTACTGGCCTATGTGGGCTGACTTAACTCAACCATCTGCATTTACTGTGTTTATCATGAAGCAATCACATTTCCCAGCAGCAGAAAGTCACTTTCAATGAGGGTTATTTATGGCTAAAACGACAAAGCCTTCCTGTTAGACTGCCCCACGCTCACTCAGAGTTTTCTTTCTCCAAGCCAATCGTGTTACCAACAGTATTACCGAGGAGTTCTAGAAATGCGCAAATTTTCATTGAACGAGAGCCCCTTGCTCTTTGTGGTGTAGTACGTATCAAAAGGCTACGTTTTGAAGAAGCTTCTCAGCTTACCAACATCAGCATAGTAGTTGGCTCATTGTTATGACCAAGCTTGTGTTGCTAGGATATGGTTTCTGACTCTGGTTGTATCAACATCATATGAATGGCTGCTACCTCTAGATATCAAGCTGGCTTTGAGGCTTGTGTTGCATGAACACACCAATATCCTCCGCCTGTATTCAGCATACACATTGTTTTTTGAGTAATATATATCTTCTAAGAAAAATCACAATGCAGGTGGGGTGAGTGAAAACCCTGGATTTTAGTTGCATTTTAACCTAATCTACATGCTTTTTACTGAACCAAAACCATGCTTCACCAGTAACAGTATAATTATTTCAAAGAGCACAAATAATTCACAGACTAAGAATGTGTTTTACTGAAAACTGCGAATTAGCTGTATATCTATTAAAGAAGTAATAAAATGCATAACATATTTCAATGGTGATCAATCTGTGAGTTATTCAGATGATGTTTTATATGAATTCACTGATTATGTATTCACTGCTACTACTTTTAAGTATTACAGTAAATTCTTTAGTGTCACAAGATGTTTGCTGCTTCTTTGGATTATACGCCTGTGTCAGTCTGTACTGAAAGTCAATGGTTTAGTAGTTCATCAGGCGTAAATTAAATTAATGTCCAGAAGGTTCTTTAATTTACTAAAGGTCAGTTCTTATGTCTGTTATTTATTTTTAAGTTTGGAGGGAGGATTACAGAGATATTTAATATAATTCATTTAGACTCTGCTTAACATTTGAGTATAATCTTTATTCTGCATACTATTAACTATACTAATAAATGTTGTACTGTATGTTATTTTACTGTGTCGAAAGCCTATGTAAGCTTCTTAATAGATAGCTTATCTAAATGTACATAACTTTACCCCTATCATATATCTTAAATCTTTCTGTTATCTTAACTCCAAACATGCTCCATTTCATGTGATATAGGAAATGACAGTATAATTACACCCTTAAATTACCCTTTTAAGTGTTTAGTTCAAAACTAGCATTTATCTTAATTTGCTACCTCTCATCACAAGAAAGGAAACAGTATTAGCTTATGTTTATATTTGGCTATATGTTGCCCAGCAACAGCTTGCTTAATATTAGTGAGGATTCTGTAATTTTCCAACATTCTTATTTATGTGTGTGTGCAGAGGGGCATTTTGAACAAAAAAAAAAAGTTTCTATGATGAGACATTTAATTTGCAGTTACCTGTAACTGCTTTGGGAAGTCTTGTTTTCTTACCATATTTTCATGTTCATTGTAACATTCTTTGTTACAGTTTTCATCAAGCCAGTGACAAAAGGCAAGGATAAAAGGACAGAAACTCACTGACGACCACTGATGCAAAAATTTAAATATCTCAATCCAGTAAAAATCCTCTATTCCCAAACTGTTAGACTTACATTTCAATAAAATATCATACAAAGTGAAAAAAAAATCAGTGTGAATTATTTTTACACTCATTGAGGTGAGGTACATCTACCAGATATTGTAAATGAAAGGGTTCTTATTTAGAGAACTCTGCGAGTGAAACCTGTGGAGAGACGATGACATGCTGGACTTTGCCCTAGAACATTTCCACCTGGACCTGTCATAGCTGTTGACACTCTGACTCATGGCTAATAGCCACATTTGTAACCTACAAGCTTGATTTCTTTCACAATTGACAAAAAATGGCAGAATTTTGCAAGACATTCAGATGTTTACCCTGTTTACCTGTGAAACTTACCAGAAGTTGCTGAGATCTATGACATCGGTGTGTGAGTAATTGTAAAAGCTAATATACATATGTTTGTAAAGCGTCCTTGAGTATGAGAATGGTGCTATATAAATGTAAATTGTAATAGTAATCATAATAATAATAATCATAACATTGTGAATTCCTTCAAATAATTAGTGTATCAATTTCTTTTTAAAGAATTCAGATTTTCCACGAATTTTCAGTTCTATTTGCTAAATCAAATATTATTATATTATTACCAGTACTGCAGTAAGCTCCAAAAACACTCACAGCATTGCCTAGTTTACACTTACGACATTCAGCAGTATGTGTAATCTTATACAGAGAAACATACATTTTGCCAGTAGGACACGTGTGCTCCCTGGGAATCAAATCCAGGGCAACGATGAGCTGCAGGAGCACCTGATTGGGGTCACATTGTGATCACTAGTACAAAGTAATTTTCATGCATGTTTGCTGCAGAGTTCTGCTTGTGTACTTTGGCTGCGCTTTGCACCACTGACTGGAATTTACGGAGGCCAAAGGGAGCCTGCATGGCTCTGATGACCCCGGGCCTTTCCTTTGGCTCTGTTACTCACAGCGGACTGGGCCCAAACCCTATGCTATGCCAGGCTGGAGCGTCTCTGATTGTGAAATTTGTGAATGTGTGACGTGTATAGGACTTTTGGGAAAACGGGTTTGGTAGGTATAAATGTACTAAGCCACGATCTCTGGCTTCAAGCTCTGCCTGCTTCCAGAATAAAAGAAGCTGCTTCTTTGAACACTTCTGCCAAAGAAACATCTTATCATGAAGTGGTATGGTCACTTTTCTCTTCTTTATTCCTACTATTCATTTATATTGTTTCATGCAAATTGTTTCATGCGAATTGGGTCATGCAAATTGGGTCATGCAAATTGTTCGAAATTTGCAAATGTGAAATCACGTTTAGGGCTTTAGACAAAAGCAAAGCTGCAAGATTTGGTCTACTAAACTGTACAGTGTATGTGCGTCACTGCCTCTCGGAGTGAACTCAAAGCTGGTTTTGGGCAGGCTCAAAAATCCCAGATTGGGCATTCAAATACAAAATTTGAAAGAACTCTGTACCTTGCTAGAAAGGAAAGCCACATCTAGCTTTTTTCCTTTGGTGATTTTGTGTTTTGAAACTTTAATTCACCCCAAAGTGTTGCAAATAAACTCCTGTTAGCGCCAGTACTGACTGTTATTAACCAGGAGACAAGGACTTTCTTGAAATACAACAGCCTGCTCCTGTGGTTTGTTGTGTATGTTGTGTATCTATACTGTGTGTAAAGTTTTCTTTCCTTATGGTTCTTCCCAGGCTAGCTGTGGCAGTTTTCCTTGTGGGCTCTACCATCTGTTTGTCAGTGAACAGCTTTTCAGGTAACAAGTAACCCTAAGTGCTCCTTGTGCCAGTAGCTTGGTTCTACTGTGGACAGCACAACCACCTCATACTGTACATTTGAGGCTATTCCTGTCATGGATTCTTCTGAAACATTGCTGTCTTTCAGGCTGTCAGGATCACTTCCATGATAAGCCTGTGAGAATTGAGCCTTGTAGAACAACAGAATAGCTCTTAAGAAATCATAGCCACTATTAAAGTTAATCCATTTCTCCTGAATGATGTGGCAGAACTTGAAAAAGTATTATATATATGTATGTGTATACATGGCTATTTTACAAGCCAGATGCAATGCTTTTTTTTTTTCTGCACAAGTACCACAACAATGCAGGATCAAATAAGACAAATATTAACTTAATAATCAAATAAGTTCTCTCAAAGTGGCTGCTGCTAAAATAACAGACCTTACTCTTATTTAGTATTCAAGTGTTCATTGAAGGCTCTGTTAACTGCCTTTGCACATAAAGTGGAACCTGAATTTATTTCTAACAGAGCAAAAAGGAGACTCAGGGATTATCTTTTATACTAAAAGAGTAAAAAAGTTTCTTTATAGCTCCTAGTTGTTTGAACGCTCACGACTGCTGTATGTACTGTGCAGTGCACAGGGGCAAGCGTATGGTAGGAGGCTCCCTGGTCTCCACTCACGTCCCCTGGCAGGCCATGGTCTTCCTCAGTGAGAACATACTGGACGGGGGGTTTGCGGGAGGAGCACTGATCGCTCCGCGCTGGGTTCTGACTGCGGGCAGGAACCTCTTTGTGAGGAAGAGCAGAGAGCACACCAGAGGGGAAACACCCCGTATCCCCAAGGTCTACTTAGGAATTTCCCGACAGGCTGAGGCTGGTCCCGCTACAGAAGTGGCAGTGGAGAAGGTAAATACATGGGCCATCAATGGCTAGCCAGACATTACATTTACATTTACGGCATTTAGCAGACAGTTAAAGCTAAAAACAATAGCAAAAATAGCAGCGGTTTGGATTGCTGCTATCCCTACTATTATTATTGCTGGCTTGTCTCTCGTGACTCCTCTGCCTACCACTTTTTAAAAACGAATGAATTAATAATTCACTTATTTATTAAAATGTGTTTAACAAAAGTTACAAAATTCAGCAGATTAGAATACATAAAATACTTAATACTACCAAGCCTATTTTATTGTACTAATCAGTATTCATTAAACTGTGAATTTGCCAACATATATGCATTATTTTGTACCTAGGGATCTTTCTACCTGAAATACACAAAACATTTAGGCACAATAAAAGTACTGGTGAAGGGACTTTTATATAATGTTTCTCCATTCAAGTATCTGTGTGAAAATGCTTTAATTTTTCTTTCTAAAATACCTACTTCCCATTGCCTACAGGTGTTTTTACATCCAGGCTTCCAGAGCAACAACACCTGGGATGATGACCTTGCCCTGATTCAGCTGAAGGAACCTGTGATCTTCAGTGACACCGTCTTCCCTATCCCCCTTCCGGAGAGAGGCGAAGACCTGGCTGACAAAGAGGGGCAGCGGGGCGTCATCGCTGGCTGGGGCTGGGGAATCCTTCTCACTCCTTCGGAAACTCTGAAGTTTATCTCCCTGGCTGTTGCTTCCGAGTGTGAAGGGGAGAAGACGCTCTGTACAGAACCCAGCAAGTACAGTGAGAACGTTTGCTTTGGGGATGCAGGAGGAGCTCTAGCCTTTCTCGACCCCGACACAGGCCGAGTGTACGCCGGCGGCATACTTTCCAATGACAAGACTTGTAGCACGGGGAAGAGGGCTGTCTACACAAAGGTGTCCGCCTACTTGCCCTGGATCCACAGTGTCATGAGGGGGGACTTCGAGAGATTCTCCTCTCTTCGCACTTCAATCATGAATGCTATGTTATAGATTTATCACTGCTCTACCTGTGCATGTGGGTGGATTAACTGCACACTTTATTTTCCAAGTGTATTCAACGTCAATAAATTTCTGTATTCTGAAGTGTCCTGTTCAATTATTTAGCTCAAATGTAATGTTTTAAATGTTGTTCCTAATACTTTAATGCTTTAAATGTCCTCCTAATAGAAATATGTCATGATTAAATAGTGTTTTTGCTCATTTTCTTTGTGTGTGAAAGTGCTCCACCCTCCTTGTCTGTGTCTGTTTTTGTGGGTCCTCCACATTAGTTTCAGTTCCTTTCCTGCTTCTTTGTTCTGGATCAGTCTTTTGAAAAAGTCTTTGCTTTTACCAAAGAGCTGATGTTTTGGCAAGAATGGCATTCTCATTTACTTCTACATCAGTGCTACACTGTTATATGGAAATCTTTCAATACTGATTCTGTCTGTTTTTACTACCAGTTGCTAATTTACTAGTTTCTGATCAGTGAGAAATCAAAATATTATGGTCAGCATAGAAACCAAAGATGACAAACAAGTAGGCTAAATTTGTTTAGCATAATTTGTTTTCTATTTGGAATTTCCAGCACTGTCCATAAGATACTGGATTGCTGGATCAACGTCTGCTTTCTGATGCTTGAAGTCTGTCAGGCATTGCTATCTGGTTAAGTGCATCTGCTCTGCGTGCCTGAGTCAGCACAATATCTTACCCACACTTTTTTGCAAAAGCATGCTTTATTTCTTCTTTTCTTCTTGTTTTAATGAAATCCGGTCACTCACATGCATGTGCCACTTTGGTGTATGCAATATTCTCAGCTGTGTCACGGTCAGTTTCTCTCCAGTTTCTCTTATTCTCACAGCAAATGCATTTTTCTGTGCGTAATTGCACAAAAAGCTAGAATGGCTACGTTTGGGGCATATCTAACAACCTCAGGAAATGTATGCAACCTTTTGTCTGCATAATGGATAAAAGCTGCCTCGTCTTGTTTGGTAATATAGTCTCTTCCATATGTTTTTGAATTAAACGAAATAACATATTTTGAAAATGAAGATGAAATAAATGAACAGCCACAATAGCGGTCCCATTTTAGACTTCTTCAAAATGAGTAAGAAAAAGGGAAATACAAACCTTTTTTCACAATCTGCAACATTTCCTTTTGTGAACAAAAAGTGATTTTTATTGGTATTGGCATTAATTGGTATTGGCAAAAGGTTTGTATACTATGTATTTATTTGTTTAGGCCTATTTATTCATGCTATTGACTGAACTCAAACCAATATCTTCAAAAAATTAATAATAAGATTTGAACATGAACCTGAGCTCTTTGAGGTGAAATTTATGTTTGAATTTTTTATAAATTTGCACTTATCCAGAACTTGGTCTCTTTGATGTGTTTGAACTGTTAGTTCCACAATGAGTAACAGCAATATTTGTCAGTACATTTTGCCATTTTCATGTCACATTAATGAAATGTTGATACTCAGCAAGTATCAGCAAACTTGGTATGCCTTACTTTAATTAGACCAGGTCAAATCAAGTATGAGTTAATAATGGTGTGTGTGTGTGTGTGTGTGTGTGTGTGTGTGTGTGTGTGTGTGTGTGTGTGTGTGTGTGTGTGTGTGTGTGTGTGTGCGCGCATGTGTGTAGGTTTCCAGATCTTTATTCCAACTGAAATATGTTTCAGGAAAAGTGTTTAATCAAAAACAATAAAAAAGCCAAATTCTTACTTTTGGGTTACCGTGGCAAGGTAACCCAATCTTGGGTTAATCTTGTGTTAATATTGTGTTATGTCAAAGGTCAGGGAGCTAGTTAGTGAGTTTATTAACAAAGGTTCGAATAAGGAAAGCCAAGTGTGTGGGTGTGTGCACATGTTTGTGTCTGTGTGCATGTGTATGGGTACTTTGATTAGCTTGTGTGCATGCGTTGTGTACATATAAGAGACCCTGTGATTGAGACTCTCAGGATATGGCTGACCAGTATCTGCTTCCTAGAGACAGCACGAGAACGTGAGTCAGAGAAGCAGCTGAGCACACACTGTCAGCTTCTTCGCTCTACCTGTCTCCAGCCTCATCCACACGCCTACTGCCCAGTAAGTGGCTATGATTTTCCCATCTCCCATTGATATGACAGTCATTGACAGCAAAGCGTTCCGCACTTCATGTGTCAGACCAGATTAGAAGATTGGATAGGGCTGGAGTTATATCAGCACTTTCTGACCTTTCTTAAAAACAGCCTCTTCATTCAGTGGGTGAAAAATATTATACTATGCATGACTGATGTTAGTTAAAAAGCAATTATAAATCTATATTTAACCTACAAGTATGTATTTGTGAGAAATAATGCATTCATTTTTGATCCATATACAAGGATCACCTATAACAAGGTTCTACAAACTGACTCCAGGCTGCCATGTTCACTTTGCTGATATAAACACCCAAATGAGAGAGAAATGATATGCAGTATATCAGAAGGTAAGTGCATTTGCAGGTGCACTTCCCTGGGTGTATGTGACGAATAAGCCAAACTTGAACTTGAACGTCCGCTACCAGGAATGTGGAATTTCACAGAATTTCATAATATACTGTCAGTGTTATGACAGATGCTTTCTGGTACCAGATGGAAATAGTCATATTCCATACATTCTTGAGAAAGGAGAGGTTTTGTATTCTGCGGTGATTGTATTCTGCGGTGGACAAAGACATTGCTCTGAGACAGACACAAGGAAACTTAACTCTTATTCACAGACTTTGTGCTAGTTTTTGTTAAGTAAATTGCATGTAGTCAAGTACAAATTGGAATTTTTGAACATTCTGGATGAGGTTAAACTTGTTTTAGATGGATATATAAAAATAATGTTTTAATGTGCTATTTTATTGTTTGTAATTTTGTGAAGTGGGCTTTGGATGTGTTCATAACCTTCTTAAAAAATGTATATTTTTGTAGCTTCAGCTTGTTATTTGTGCATCTGAAGGGGCCGATTCAGTATAAGAGGACATTGTTTAATTTTGTCAGTTAACGATTAAGAAATGTAACAATTTTAAATCATAGTTCCTATGAGTAAGGCTTCCCTTTAATTACATGAGCACTTTAATTAGAAAATGAAAGGTTTGATGTTGTTCTGATTTTGGAGCTGCATACATTTCAGGACTTTTGTGATCTGTGTACATAAATGTGTTATTAATGAATGACTTATAGAATCCAACGATTATGTACGTTGTGCTTGTATTAATGTACAGATCAGTATGTTGAAAAGAGTAGTAGTCTACCAGACAGCTTGAATTCACAGTCACAGGAGGTTCAGAGATAGGGGGGAAAAATGAAGCATAAGAACATATGGTACAACTCAGATGGCTGATACAAACGACATGTTTTGGAACAGAAAGTCTATCAGATAAGATGTGCTTAAGGAAGATAAGGAAGCCTCCCCAAATCTGCGCTGAACTATCAGCTACAGTAATAGCAATTTTGGTGCTAATTCAACACCAGGGATTTGGCTGCATCTTATTGACTCCACAAATGCACAAAGACCACCACAAATGGACATTAGTATGACATTGCAAGAAAATGTATTGATGATTAGTTACTACACAGATATTCATAAGTTTCACAAGGTCTTCTTACCTTGCTAGCTTATCACACAATGGTAAAATCATTTTATGAAATCAATGCCTCCAAATCAAACAAAGCATTTATGATTCAGCTAAAATCCTTGTTTCCTCTGCACAAACATCAAATATTTCACATCCTGTAAGCAACTCAAGACATAAGTACATAAGTACACATGGAATGATTATTCATACAGAGATCCATTATGCAAGGGTCTGTTCCAGGATGTGGTGAGCCTGGTGGTGGTCTGGGTCTCTCCTTGACTTCAGCATTGGCTCCTGTTCTGGGTTACACCACACAAACGTCAGAGAGGAGTCCGCCATCCTGGAAGTGTAGATGGCATCAAAGGTGCAGCTTTGTTCCTCTGAGAAAGTGTTTACCCAGTCTCCAATTTTACCTGCTCAAAGAAAGGAATCAGAGCTTGAATAAAGCATATATATATATATATATATATATATATATATATATATATATATATATATATATATATAATGTAGAACCCCAACATCTTTCCATGTAATAGCACTTTATCCTGATTTTAAAAGCTTACTAATATTTTTTACAACAGATGGCATATCGGTTGTCAAGGAAAATCTTATGTGATGTTCTGGGAGCTTACCTTTCCTCATGAATTTGCTCTTCCTGTGGTCCATGATTTCCTGGGGAATAAGTGAGTAATTCACCATGCAGTTCTTCTTCATGCTGCTAAAACTGCAGCTCTTCAAGGTACTGGTTAGCTCCTCCTCCACAAGGGGGCACTGCAGGAATTCACTCACTCTCTCCAAAGAGGCACGCAGAGTCTATCAAAGTCAAAGCCAGAACTTTCAGCCAAATCCATGCCAAATGGAAGTTCAAGAGGAACTGCAACACTATTGTTTGTATTAATTCAAGTCCTGGTTTGTCAGGTGTATAAACTGCCTGTAGGAATTCTAAATTTATGAATAAGTAGACAGATTATAAAGATGGATTATTTTACCCGTGACATCTCTTCATATGTGACATAGAGGAAGTTATGAATATTTCTTGCATTGTTGGTCCAACCTTTCACATGATCAAACCAGGAACCATAGTGCACTAAAATATAATGAAGAAGCAAACATTTATATATAACCAAATCACTGTGCTTAATATCATAACTGAAAATGTATTTTTTTTACTAACCAGTCCCCTCCAGGAAAGCGCTTAGGAACTCAGAAAAGGTGCCTGACTCTGGCAGGAACTTGGCCATCTTATGGAAGTAGTAATAAGACACAGCCACATCTTTAGGGTTTCTTGCTACATATATGACCTGAAAAACAAAGGGTCATTTCAAGTGGACCTTCATTTTGATACATGATAACACTTTCAACAGTGCTGGGCTGCAATGCTGGTAAAATATGTGAGTGAGTGTGTGTGTGTGTGTGTGTGTGTGTGTGTGTGTGTGTGTGTGTGTGTGTGTGTGTGTGTGTGTGTGTGAGAGAGTGCGGGGGCGGTGGGGGGTTCAGCATTAATGTTTGACATTTCTAGTTATGTTGGAACCTCTTGCTGGTATGAGATGCAAGAACTAATGTGAGAACAAATATGATAATAGCCAAGTATGACTAATATGTAGTGGGTGACAACACCCATGTTTCTTTATTATATTTCGTTGTTAATGAATACTGTTTATTGTTATCAGGGCTGATTTTCCAGATATTAATTAAAGCTAGCCTTGAACGAAACTGCTGGGCCAAGGGAGACTTGCCACTGAAAATTCTTGATCCCTAGGTCAAGTCCTAGGGTTAATGTAGCCCCTGCTGACTCTTATCTTATAACACTTTCTTTCTTACTGAGAATGAATTTGAACTAGACTGGATAGTGAAGGTATTTTTTGTAATTGCATTTCAAGATCAAGATCTTGAAAGATCTCTGGGCACATTCACTATTTTCCAAAAATTCCCAAAGTTGTGCAACGAACCTTCTGGAGATACACTGCCTGGCCAAAAAAAATGTCACACACTCTAATATTTCGTTGGACCGCATTTAGCGTTGATTACGGCATGCATTCACTGTAGCATTGTTTCCACAAGCCTCTGCATTTTTACAACATTTATTTATGTCCAGAGTTGCATTAATTTTTCCCCAAGAAAAATGTCTCAATGGGGTTCAGGTCTGCACTCTGTGGTGGCCAATCCATATGTGATAATGACGTCTCATGCTCCCTGAACCACTCTTTCACAATTTGAGCCCGATGAATCCTAGCATTGTCATCTTGCTATATGCCCATGCCATCAGGGAAGAAAAAATATATTGATGGAATAATCTGGTCGTTCAGTATATCCAAGTAGTCAGCTGACCTCATTCTTTGGGCACATAACGTTGCTGAACCTAGACCTGACGAACTGCAGCAACCCCAGATTATAGCACTGCCCCCACAGGCCTGTACTTCAACCTCTCTTCTTACCCTGATGCGCCCATCACTCTGGAACAGGGTAAATCTGGACTCACCAGACCCTTCCATTGCTCCAGAGTCCAATCTTTATGCTCCATAGCAAACTGAAGCCATTTTTGCCAGTTAGCCTCCCTGGTAAGTCATTTTCTTAAGGCTGCACAGCTGTTTAGTCCCAATCCCTTGAGTTCCCTTCACATTGTGCGTGTGGAAATGCACATAATCACCCTTGCAGTAATTATCCAATGGCTTCTAACTATTTGCTTAGTTAAATCCAGGTGGTGACCTTTTTTTGGCCAGGCAATGTATATAAAAAAACACTTGCCCTGAATACGCAAATTTTATTGATTTGATGACCGAGACTATAGGTTATTATGACTTGCCAAACTGTAAATAAACTTTGCATGATGTGTGTGTTTGTGTGTGTGTGTGGGTGTGTATGTGTTGTCTATGGCGTGTTGTCACCTTGGCTTTGGAGCCACTGAGGGCAGCTGCTAGTAGGTTATATGGCAGATGTGTGGTGAGGATGCGGTTTTCTTGCGAAGCGTTCAGGACATCTGGACAGTAGTACTGCTCCAGCCAGGGAGCCCTATTCCAATTAGGCTGTGTTTGAGCCCTCACTGCGTCTCCTTTGCATGACATCACAGTAACAATCTCCTGCATCCACGTGGTTCCTACAGTGTTGAACAGGCAGTGTAGACATTAACCTAGACAACCTTCAGTTCAAAATATAATTGCTGATGAAACTACTTCCTGTTTTGTTTTTAAATAAAACCACAAATTTGACATATATTGACACAAATTTGACATATTTCACAAATACACCTCAAAGAAATCGTAATAGGGAACAGTTTATTTAAAATAAAATAGTTTTATAGCTTATCCACCTGACAAGCATATGAGAGATGTTACCTGATTTGGGGTATGTGACAATCAATGTGTCTGTATCCTGAAATTTGAAGTGAGTAGCATAGTGGAGGCTGTCCTGAGTATGCAGGTGTCCAGGGAAGGTGATGCCATGGAAGGTCTCTGTAACATCCAGCCGAGCCATGTTTGCAGATTTGTGTGTGTGTGTGTGTGTTGTTGGTCTGTATCTGTGTGTGACTGAGAGGAAGTCAGATTAGACATCTTAAATACTTAATGGGGGAAGAGACAGATGACACCAGAGTACATGAGAATAGCTCTTGCATGCACTGGGGTGGGGAAATACTTAGAACGATCTGGCGGAAATTACCTGAGAAACCATTAAGTTCATAATATGCAATCAAGTTCACCTCAAGAGAGATAATTTCCTCAAATGAGGACTCTTGCGTCATTGTTATTTAGGTCTCAGCAGTATAAAGTATACAGTGTTTTTTCTAACAAGTAAACCTCACTGGTCTTGTTTGTCATGGTTCAGATCTCTAGTTCCTCTATTCAAATACTAGTTCTACATACCAAAACATATTTGTTTACTGTAAGTTAAAAATAAGGCATCTAGAGGCATTCTGTAGAAGCAAAGATGAACCTTGTTCATATCTGCCCAGCTAAGAAGATTTGTTTGATATTTAAGGCTCTTAGGTATCTTTGGTTGACTGGTAGATGTTCTCCAATAACATAAGCTCAGTCAGGTAAGATTCACGGGTGTCACAGCAAGACCCAGACGAAATTTCTCACCACACCAACAGATGAAATCTCCCTTCTAATTACATAACAAAGAAGAAAAAGAAAGAAAGAGTGAATGCTTTGTTGATCCTTGAAGGACATATAAGGCATTTGAAATACAGAGGACACCACAAACACGTGATCCCACAAATGCTAAGAAGGAAGATGGTAGCCTGTATGATGCTAAAGTCTTTCACCAAAATCGAATAAAGTGACAAAGGGCTGTCAAAGAAAAAATGTTTTGGGTTTTTTTTTTTATGTTAAAATAAAATAAATAAAAGGATAAAAGAAAAATAAATAAAGTTAATACAAGAACAAAGTCCTAATTGAATATAGTATTAAATAAGTGTATTTCATGAAGGCTTTGTGGCTGTCAGCAGATCTCAGATTTTCAGGAAGTGAAATATGGTGTTGTACGTCATAGTAACTATAAAAAGTAGACTAAAGTGTCATCAATTTAATGCAACTTAATATAGAGTAAGGCACGAACCTTTGACAACAGACGGCAGAAAGATCTCAGTGCAAGCTTGCAAAAAACAAGAGGTGCAGGATGCTTCTGAAGGGCGCTGTGTAAGGGTCTGTGCCAGGCCGAGGCCCCCTCCGGCCACCAGAGGGAGGCCTCGAGTCAGGCACGTCACTAATCCGGCTTAATGCCCAACATCTTCGCTAGGCCTATATAAGCCTAGTGGCCCAGTCACTCAGTCTTGGGTCTTTGCCAAAGTTCTGAGCCAAGCGCCTAGCCGGAAACTTCGGGTATGGCGGTCTGTGAGCCCTTGTGCTATACCTCACTTCTGCGCTGTGAGGGTGTCCATGTTTTTACACGTCCCCTCTCTCCCCTGAGGCTCCCCTTAGCCATTACAGTTCCTCCCTGTTTTCTGTTTTTGTTTGGGAGGTTTTATTTTGTTTTTCCAGGGCATCAGGGATGCCATCTTTCCCATGGTGTCCTTGCTTCTCCATTTTCCCATGCTCAGCGTGGTGTTTAGTTTTTTTTTCTAGTGTTGTCGTCCTCCATTCCTCTGAAGGGCGATATACGCACAGGTAGTTTTATAGCTGCCACAGTCTAGTGGGTCTTTATCTTTTTCTTGTTTTACCTGTCCCAAGATCTAACTGTTCTGTACACGGGCCCACCATCATTAGGGTGTGGTTGCTCTCCCAGTAGGCTGTCGGTGTCATCACCTAGCTGCTCTGGGTTCCATCCCACCTTACACACTGAAACTGCTACATGGGAATCACTACTGAATTTAATGACATGCTGTCCTCTTAGTGCTAAAGACAAGCTTGTCCTACCTGCAGATGTGCTAGCTGCATTGTCTGATTTTATGTCCAGCCCAGTAGTGACAAAGAGGACAGAGACAGGCTAAAAAATTCAAGAAAAAGTCTGATACATTAATGTACTGCACATAGACAAAATGCATCTTGAACAAGACAAAAATAGCATTAGTTTTGCTTTGCATGGGGAGCTTTGGAATATCAAGGGTAAGGGGTTGAAACACTGCTATGCACACACGTTTTGTTTGTCTTTGCACTCCAAAAAGAATGTGGTTTCTTTCACCAGTATGTGGGAAACACACTGACACATTATTGAGATCAGAAGTGCAATATAGCCACAAATAACAGGGACCATATACTGACAGCTGTCTTGTCAGTATATGGTCTCCATGCAGCATTTCCAGACTTTGGGTCTCCATGCAGAATTTCCAGTCACTCATCAATTTTTGCTCAGGGGTTATCAAGATTTGGTATCAATGCACTTATAGATGATGAACTTGGAAAGCAACCACTTGTACAAGAAATTCATGATGTTTATGACCTAGTGGAAAAAGATGTCTTATCAGTACAGATAAGCAACATTGACCACATGTTGCTTCACTGTAGGAGATTTAAAAGAGCACAGCCTAATGTGAAACTCATTGCATCTCCTGCCCTATATACACAGTAGACTTAACCATTAATATTTTTTTTTCTCTTTTATCTGTACTGCTTCATATGGCAACTTTAAAAGGTGAGGATCTACATCAGGATCACACACACACACACAAAAGAAAACAATCCACCGATACCAGTGTCATCATGGCAAGGTGATGCAAAGTGATAAAGACAGTGACAAATCGAGACAAATGTATCATTTCACATGGCATAAACCCAGAAAGAGAGATTAGCCCTAATATTTTGTCTTCATCATTCAATGTTCAAATATTTGTTTTCATGCTACAGTGTTGCCTTTGTCATTTATTCTTTGAAAGGCCAAACCATCCACAGACATGTTAAAGGATTGGATTGTTTATCTGGCCGTCAGTGGAATCAACTGAATAAGTTGAAATAGTTTTTTTTCACTTAGTGCTATACAGATTGTGCAACAGTCACTTATAAAGGCAACATTTAGATGGGACATGTGCTGAGTGGACATGGACTCTGGTCTACAACATCAAACGCAAACTTCCATTATGTCATTTATTATCCTTTTTATATAACAAAAGAACTGCACATTTATGAGGCTGTGTGACAAGTATCTTTTTGTCATTTTATGACTGTCATATACATTAACACACAACAAAATGCTGTAACTGCTGTGAACTACAACTATTCTGACACTGTCTGCAGTCTGTTTTGCCTGATACAGAGACATCAGCACAAAAGAGACAGTTTTGAAGCATGTTATGAACATGTTGTGCATCAGGGCTCTATATGTGGTACTCTGGGCTTTTGTGTTCACCTCCACAACAAATGAACAAAAGGAACAAGCACTGCGGTTGATGGCTGAGGCTCCACTGATAGATGGGTAAGATACGTCCCCACCATTTCTTCTAACTATAAACAGACTTTTGTAGGCCACAGACATTTTGCAGTAAGCCAGTGTTTTGATGGTGATTACTGAGGAATATTTTGTGTGTTGCTGTAGGCTAAATAAATGTCAACACAAAGATGCTTTGTTGTTTTGTCTGCCTATGCTTCCTTTGAAAGAAAGCAAATGAACTTTGTGCTTTGTGGCACACCACAGGCACAATGACCTGCCATGGCAGCTGAAGTCACTGTTCAACAACAAGCTTGAGTCTGTAGATCTATACACACTCAATTCCACACACACCAATATTCCCAAAATTAAAGAGGGTCGCCTTGCAGGACAGGTATGTATGCAGGGGGAGGGGGGTGGTGAGTACAGAAATAACCTGAGAAACCTGGTCTTCCTCTGCAGTTTTGGGCAGCGTATGTGCCCTGTGACACTCAATATAAAGATGCAGTCAGACAAACCCTGGAACAGATTGACGTAATTCACAGAATGTGCCACAGATACCCTGAGGACTTCATGCTTGCTGCTAGTAGCCAAGGTAATTAAGCATTTCCCCCTAAGATCTGATTGTTTGTTAATAATTATGAATAAAGGTTATACAGTAACAAGTTAATAAAATCCCACTAAACCTTACTAAATTGGCCTTTAGACTAAACTCACTTTAGCCTTTGTCTTGGAATCGTAGATATAATGGATGCCTTTGCCCAGAATAAGACAGCGAGCCTGATCGGTGTGGAAGGAGGTCACTCCATAGACAGCAGCATGGGCACTTTGCGCAGCATGTACCAGCTGGGTGTTCGCTATCTCACCCTCACACACAGCTGTAACACACCCTGGTGAGAAGTACAGGCAGGCAGTCCTGGACCTGCTGCATGTCATCACTTTAGACTGGCTTTCTAACTGTTACTGATTTAGGAAACCTGATATCAGACAAGCCATGGATATAAATTCATTAGAATATTCATTTGAACTTCCTTTTACAACACAGAAACTGGCCTTGAGGTAGTGAGATTCCTAACTACTTCCGTAATCGCCAGGACCTGTTTCACAGGAATCTAACAATGTGTTTAAATGGAAAATTCAAGGGAGATTCCTTGCTTATGCAAGAGGTTACAGTGAACAACATGCAATGAAGACAATAGACAGCACTGCATAAGACATTAAACAACTAAAATAGTAAACAACTAGAACTGCCTTAATCTGAGTGCCTTTGATCTTGTCTTTTAGGTCAGATAACTGGCTGGTGGATTCAGGGTCGGAACCTGTGCAGCACAACGGCCTTACTGACTTTGGCAAGGTTAACTCATCACTCCGACAAACCAGTCACCATAATAGGCACTTTAAGGCTCTCTTTCTTCTATTTTTGGACTGATGGGATGTTTGCAGTCCTGTTTCCACACATTTTGCACATGTACGTGTGTCCCTTCATCCGTCGTCGACACCATGTGTGTAAATATCGGTGCAAACAGCTTTGCTGGCAGGGAAAACTGAACCCGTGTAACATGAGCTAGAATGTCCTTTGCTGAGGCCCGAGTGTTCTTCAATGCCTTTGTTTTCACAGAGGCTGATCAGGGAGATGAACCGCTTGGGCATGCTGGTGGACCTGTCTCACGTGTCTGAGCAGGTGATGAGACAGGCGCTGGACACCTCCGAGGCCCCTGTCATCTTCAGTCACTCCTCTGCCTATGCCATCTGCCCTCATGAAAGGAATGTGCCAGACCATGTGCTTAAGAAAGTGGTGAGGCCTTGGACTCTTGAAACTAACTCAGCTAACTTCACGTGTTGTGAAACCAGATTTAAAATATAAAATGTAACATGTACTGGCCTGGACTGAGAAAACCTGATAAGTGGTTCATATTGCTGTTGCATATTGAAGTGCTTTTATGATTAACACAATCTGCAAGACAGACACCAGACAGGAGATATATTTTTACCCGTCTATGATTTACTCTTGTAATGAAAAACAGGAGTTGGACCATAGAGATTACTTTCCTTAAGAATGTAGGAAGGACTTCTAGTATTTTGGAGAGAGTTACTGTAACGTTGAGCAGTAAGGAGGCAGACGTATGTGCGGAGAGGAGCGAGATTTAATAGGGGAAAATCCAAAATCAGTCGTTAAGGCAGTCCAGGGTCACAGCGCTGACACAGAGAGCACGGGGATACATGACTAACAAACAAAAACACGAAGACAAACGGGCAAGCAGGCTATAACTGAGGCTAGGAAAACTCAGGGCTAGAAAACACAGAGACTAGGAAACACGGAGTACAAACCAACACAACCGTATGAAATAAACATACAACCATCGAGCCTAACATTCAAATGAACAGCCAAAACACAGGGCTCAAGACATGGTTTAAATACATGAACTTAACGAGGGACAGGTGTGGACAATAAAATGAGGGGCGGAGAAAATGAAACTATGGCATGGAAAAAAAAAACACAAGGCAGGGAAAACACGGAACACCGAACCCGGGAGGGAGTGATCGTGACAGTTACTGGTAATTACTGGTAGCTACATTGTTTCCAATACTTCTAAAAAACATGACTGATCTTGTTCTTATGTGTTTATTTCAGGAAGAAAATAAAGGAATTGTTATGGTTAATTTCTACAACAACTACATCACATGTAGGCCGACCGCAAACCTTTCCGATGTAGCTGGTGAGTCAGAATTGTAATGGTAACCTCATTTATCTAGTCTTTCAGCAGTTTAACACCATACCCCTTTTCCACATGTCAAATGTAGACCACTTTGAGCATATCAAGAAGGTAGCGGGTTCTGGCACAGTAGGGTTTGGAGGTGATTATGATGGTGTGACCAGGTAAGTGTGCCTAAGGATATTTTATGTAACTTGTCTCATAAAAACTGGCCAGGTGACATTCTATAACTGTAGAAGTTTCCCTTATTAAGCAGTGTCAAATCATACCAAAATGCTCATTAGCTTGTTTTGAGAGGCTTTTTATGTAATTCTGATACTGAGCATTCATGTACACATGCAAAACACACAGTGTGCCAACTGGTCTGGGTGACGTCTCAAAGTATCCGGACCTGGTGGCAGAGCTGTTGAGACGTGGCTGGACTGAGGACGAGATCAAAGATGCTCTAGGGAGGAATCTGCTCAGGGTGTTCAAAGATGCGGAGAAGGTAATAACAGGGCTCTCTAATGTACACACACACAAACCGAGGACACATAGACATTCACTTGCCATTTTAAAAAATGCCTTTGCATCTGCTCATTGGCCCCATAGGTGGATTTTATAAGTTATAATTACAGACCCATCTATTGGCATGCACAATACATACAGTTTGTTAGCTGTTCATCACCAGTCAGTTTCTGACCACATGACCACTGGTGAGCAAGCATTATTTAGATGCTAAACCATTCTCAATGCAACATGAATGCTCATGTCATATTGACATGGTTGTCTGAGATAGTAAAGCTTTATTATGTATAGCAGTGAAACCCAAAAGCTCAGCTTTTCCATTTGGGCATATAACATCCACTAATAATAAAGCCCACTGAATATTAAAACTCATGTTCTTCCGAAATATAATTATTGTATTTGTGCCATTTGAACATATAACAGGCATGTAGAATAAATTAATCCTGGAGGCTAATCACACTTTTGAATTATGTGGATATCTTTTAATTTCATTGTGTGAAACATCAGACACTGTGATGAATGTCAGAGAGGGAGTCAGAGCTGACACACGTCTTGCTCTAGTCTAGGAGGAACATGAGACATTCAGTCAGAAACACGCACACAGACAGTTTCTAAATAAGCTGAGCTGGTCAGTGCATTCCTTCAAATACCGGCAAACTCAGCAAATCTACATGTCTGAGGAGAAGTGCACCCACCATTTACCCTTCCTGTGTCACCTGGACCAGACGGGGGCTTCCGCTGTGTTAAAGGAAACAAAACACATGAAAATGATTCATCCACCACTGGGTAAGAACTAAAACGCCCCCAGATTTCAGACTCAGGATAGGTTTTGTGTCAACAGGTCAGAGACAGACTGAGCAAGAGAACTCCAGATGATTTACCGATTCCTCTGGAACAAGTCCAAAATCCCTGCAGGACAGATTATGGCTACCCAGCCCAGACCAGCACTGCAGGCATGTTGTCTCTAAGTGCACCAGTTGTAGTCTTGACTCTAGCCTTAATCTCACTGTTTGCCAAGTTTATGTAGTTGCCCTACCTATCATACTGTAATATACAGGTTTTATCAGATGATATCTTTAATCTACTGCAGTAACATATGCTGCTTTTTAGTTATACACAGGTTTGATAGTAAGGAAAGAGCAAAGGTATTTCCTATAGAAACACTACACACTACACAGTATAAAAGCTACATTCATATTATGTGTTAGCAAAAAGAAAACAGAGTATTTCCAAACATTGTATGCACAACCTTCTGGATTTCTCCATCATTTCATATTCAAGGACTTTTCAAGACTCATCCAGCTTTCATTTAAGATTTATTAAGAGTATAGTTTTGGAGAATACATAGAATAATCAATAAGTCAGAAATAAGTGATTTATGATAGTTTACTAAAAATATTATAAACATTAACTACTGTGCTTTGTTCTTTTGGTGAGGTTCAGTGATCTCAGAAAATTAATGCTGGTTATTTATAATTGTATGAATTTCATAGTTCCACAAAGATAAACAAATGTTCATATTGATGTTCAGTGGTTGTCTTATGATTTCATGTAACCATGTTCATGTATAATACATTTTAATCAATTCACTGTTAACTAAGCCTTTCAAAGAATAAGAACGAAGTTTCTGTGGTGATTAAATGCAAAAAGCATCCACAATAAATGACCTGCATTATGATATGTGAATTACACATCCAAGGGGCTGTATATAAATAATTAACAATATGGGTCTGAAAAGAACCATGTTGGATCTCACATGACTGGAACATTTCAGTCTTCCAGACTTTCCTTGACAATCACTTGTAAAAGAGAAAGTTGTTGGTATGCTCAGGTGACTTATTCGAGGTTGGCAGGTCATATGGAAAGTCAATAACTCTTTGGTAATGAGGCTAAATACTAAGAGTTCACACCAAGGTACTCTTGCATATTATACATAAAAATTCCAATTGCCTTTATTTTTATGACAAATACATTTAGGAAGGTTGAAAAAGCTGGGCCAGGACAGAGAAAGCTATCCATGCAGAGAGCCCATTGGTTTCATCAGGTCTGTAGTCTTTCCAACAAGGACAGGTACAATTAATCTCAGTTTAAAATTCTGTGACTACAAAATCTTACTCATCGCGGCAAGTAAGCCTCAAACGTTGAAACGGACAATAAGTTCAATGAAGTACAAACAGTAAAAATATCTAGAAGGGAAAAGTAGGCACTTATGACTTTTTAAATATGAAGACATTACTGTAAAATCCGCTGACAAATGAGAAACAGTAGTTCTTATGGACAGAAAGGCATATATAGTTGAAGTGCTATGTTGAATAAAAAATTCATGGTATGCCGAAGTGTAAAAGATAGAAGTCAAGTACTACTTTTAAACAAATAGCTTAAATCTGTTTATTACAAATACAAAATGTATTTTTACAAAACCTACCAATTGTTACTGATCCTGCTTATAACATATGTAAATAAATGTATTAATTAGAATTAGCAATGTGTGATGCCTTATTTGCTGTGTCTGTCTAACATGTTCTTTCATCTAAATACAAACAATATCTCCATCTAGTGGAGAACACCTTGAGTTAAAAAAAAACATGTATGTATGTATGTATGTATGTATGTATCTCTCTCTCTCTCTCTCTCTCTCTCTCTCTCTCTCTCTATCTCTCTCTCTCTCTCTCTCTCTATATATATATATATATATATATATATATATATATATATAAAATAAAGAAAGAAAATAAATAAAGTTAATACAAGAACAATTAAAAGTATTTAGAAGTCCTAACTGAATGTAATTTTAAATAAGTGTGTTTTTTGAAGGCTCTGTGGTTGTCAGCAGACCTCAGATTTTCAGGAAGAGAAATATGGTGTTGTAAATCATAGTACCTATAAAAAGCAGACTAAAGAGTAATCAATTTAATGCAACTTAATATGCAGCAATGCACAAACCTGTGACAACAGACATGTGAGTGCAATCTTGCCGAAAACAGGATGTGTGAGATACTTCTGAAAGGCACTGAATTTAATGTCATGCTGGACAGAGACAGGCTAGAAAAAAAACATTGAAAAAACTCAACAAAACGTTTGATGCCTGACTGTACTGCACATAGACCAAATGCATCTTGAACAAAACATCAAGGATTAGGGGTTAAAACACTGTTATACACACACATTTTGTTTTTCTTTGCACTCCAAACAAGAATCTGGTTGCTGACACCAGTATGTGAAAAATCTGAAGTACAATACAGCCACAAATAACAGGGACCATATACTGACCGCTGTCTTGTCAGTATATGGTCTCCATGCAGCATTTCCAGACTTTGGGTCTTTATGCATAATTTCCAGTCACTCATTACTTTTCGATTAGGGAGTATCAAGCTTTAGTATCAATGTACTTATAGATGATGATCTTGGAAAGCAACCATTTGCACACGAAATTAATGATGTTTATGACCTAGTGGAAAAAGATGTCTTATCAGTACAGATAAGCAGCGTTGACCACATGAGCTGCTCTGCTGTAGGAGATTTAAAAGAGCACAGTCTAATGTGAAACTCATTATATCTTCTGCCCTATATACACAGTAGACTTAACCATTAATTTTTTTTTCTTGCTAATTTTCTACTAAAACACCAAATATTTTTCATATATATATATATATATATATATATATATATAATTTTTCAAAGTATGCCATTTCACTCTACGCTGTTCAGAAAGGCACATCCGATCTTGTTTTCCCCAATAAACTTTTTTGCATTTCACGGAAAAAATAAAAATAAAAATTTCGCATTACCAGCATTGCAGCCCAGCACTGTTGAAACAGTGTTATCATGTATCAAAATGAAGGTCCATTTGAAATGACCCTTTGTTTTTCAGGTCATATATGTAGCAAGAAACCCTAAAGATGTGGCTGTGTCTTATTACTACTTCCATAAGATGGCCAAGTTCCTGCCAGAGTCAGGCACCTGGAGGGGACTGGTTAGTAAAAAAAAACAAAAAAACCCATTTTCAGTTATGATATTAAGCACAGTGATTTGGTTATATATAAATGTCTGCTTCTTCATTATATTTTAGTGCACTATGGTTCCTGGTTTGATCATGTGAAAGGTTGGACCAACAATGCAAGAAATATTCATAACTTCCTCTATGTCACATATGAAGAGATGTCACAGGTTAGATAATCCATCTTTATAATCTGTCTACTTATTCATAAACTGCAGGCAGTTTATACACCTGACAAACCAGGATTTGAATTAATCCAAACAATAGGGTTGCAGTTTTATGATTATTCCTCCTGAACTTCCTTTTGGCATGGATTTGGCTGAATGTTCTGGCTTTGACTTTGATAGACTCTACATGCCTCTTTGGAGAGAGTGAGTGAATTCCTGCAGTGCCCTCTTGTGGAGGAGGAGCTAACCAGCACCTTGAAGAGCTGCAGTTTTAGCAGCATGAAGAAGAACTGCATGGTGAATTACTCACTTATTCCCCAGGAAATCATGGACCACAGGAAGAGCAAATTTATGAGGAAAGGTAAGCATCCAGAACATCACATAAGATTTTCCTTGACAACCGATATGCCATCCATATATAATATTATATATATATATATATATATATATATATATATATATATATATATATATATATATATCCATATATAATATTATATATATATATATATATATATATATATATATATATATATATATATATATATATATATATATATATATGCTTTATTCAAGCTCTGATTCCTTTCTTTGAGCAGGTAAAATTGAAGACTGGGTAAACACTTTCTCAGAGGAACAAAGCCACACCTTTGATGCCATCTACACTTCCAGGATGGCGGACACCTCTCTGACGTTTGTGTGGTGTAACCCAGAACAGGAGCCAATGCTGAAGTCAAGGAGAGACCCAGACCACCACCAGGCTCACCACATCCTGGAACAGAACCTTGCATAATGGATCTCTGTGTGAATAATCATTCCATGTGTCTCATTATTACTTATTACAGTTAATTGAGCACATAGGTATTTTGTACTTACGTCTTGAGTTGCCTACAGGATGTGAAATATTTGATGTTTGTGCAGAGGAAACAAGGATTTTAGCTGAATCATAGATGCTTTGTTTGATTTAGGGGCATTGATTTCATAAAATGATTTTACCATTGTGTGATAAGCTAGCAAGGTAAGAAGACCTTGTGAAACTTATGAATGTCTGTGTAGTCACTAATCATCAATACATTTTCTTGCAATGTCATACAAATGTCCATTTGTGGTGGTCTTTGTGCATTTGTGGAGTCAGTAAGACGCAGCCAAATCCCTGGTGTTGAATTAGCACCAAAATTGCTATTGCTATAGCTGATAGTTCAGCGCAGATTTGGGGAGGCTTCCTTATCTTATCTGATAGAATTTCTGTTCCAAAACATGTCGTTTGTATCAGCCATCTGAGTTGTACCATATGTTCTTATGCTTCATTTTTCCCCCTTATCTCTGAACCTCCTGTGACTGTGAATTCAAGCTGTCTGGTAGACTACTACTCTTTTCAACGTACTGATCTGTACATTAATACAAGCACAACGTACATAATCGTTGGATTCTATAAGTCATTCATTAATAACACATTTATGTATACGGATCACAAAAGTCCTGAAATGTATGCAGCTCCAAAATGAGAACAACATCAAACCTTTCATTTTCTGATTAAAGTGCTCATGTAATTAAAGCGAAGCCTTACTCATAGGAACTATGATTTAAAATTGCTACATTTATTAATCTTAACTGACAAGTTAACGTTAACTGACAAAATTAAACAATGTCCTCTGATACTGAATCGGCCCCTTCAGATGCACAAATAACAAGCTGAAGCTCCAAAATATACATTTTTTAAGAAGGTTATGAACACACCCAAAGCCCACTTCACAAAATTACAAACAATAAAATAGCACATTAAAACATTATTTTTATATATTCATCTAAAACAAGTTTAACCTCATCCAGAATGTTCAAAAATTCCAATTTGTACTTGACTACATGGAATTTACTTAACAAAAACTAGCACAAAGTCTGTGAATAAGAGTTAAGTTTCCTTGTGTCTGTCTCAGAGCAATGTCTTTGTCCACCGCAGAATACAATCACCACAGAATACAAAACCTCTCCTTTCTCAAGAATGTATGGAATATGACTATTTCCATCTGGTACCAGAAAGCATCTGTCATAACACTAACAGTATATTATGAAATTCTGTGAAATTCCACATTCCTGGTAGCGGACGTTCAAGTTCAAGTTTGGCTTATTCGTCACATACATAGTCATACACAGTATAACTTGCAGTGAAATGGTGTAACACAGTGATTCACCACTGTGTTACACCAAATTATATGTAACTAATTTTCAGTGTGTCACAAGTGCACTGGAGCAGTTCTATAGAGCAGAAGAAGAATAGTGTTAGGCCCTGTGCCAGTGGGAAATGTCTCCCTATGGGGGCCGTTCTCACCAACCTGCTCTGGCAGGCTGTGTACTGCATCAGATTAACCCAGGGAAGTGCACCTGCAAATGCACTTACCTTCTGATATACTGCATATCATTTCTCTCTCATTTGGGTGTTTATATCAGCAAAGTGAACATGGCAGCCTGGAGTCAGTTTGTAGAACCTTGTTATAGGTGATCCTTGTATATGGATCAAAAATGAATGCATTATTTCTCACAAATACATACTTGTAGGTTAAATATAGATTTATAATTGCTTTTTAACTAACTTCAGTCATGCATAGTATAATATTTTTCACCCACTGAATGAAGAGGCTGTTTTTAAGAAAGGTCAGAAAGTGCTGATATAACTCCAGCCCTATCCAATCTTCTAATCTGGTCTGACACATGAAGTGCGGAACGCTTTGCTGTCAATGACTGTCATATCAATGGGAGATGGGAAAATCATAGCCATAGCCGCAGTAGGCGTGTGGATGAGGCTGGAGACAGGTAGAGCGAAGAAGCTGACAGTGTGTGCTCAGCTGCTTCTCTGACTCACGTTCTCGTGCTGTCTCAAGGAAGCAGATACTGGTCAACCATATCCTGAGAGTCTCAATCACAGGGTCTCTTATATGTACACAACGCATGCACACAAGCTAATCAAAGTACCCATACACATGCACACAGACACAAACATGTGCACACACCCACACACTTGGCTTTCCTTATTCGAACCTTTGTTAATAAACTCACTAACTAGCTCCCTGACCTTTGACATAACACAATATTAACACAAGATTAACCCAAGATTGGGTTACCTTGCCATGGTAACCTAAAGTTAAGAATTTGGCTTTTTTGTTGTTTTTGAATACACTTTTCCTGAAACATATTTCAGTTGGAATAAAGATCTGGAAACCTACACACACACACACACACACACAAACACATCATTATTAACTCATACTTGTCATGTATTATTAACTCATACTTGTCAAGTAACTCATACTTGATTTGGAAAGTATGGAAAATGTTCTAACAGTCATACACCTTTATTAAAAATGCCTATCGCACCTTCACACACACAGCTCTCAGATACTCTGACCACAATCTCATTCACCTCATCCCAAAATACAAGTAAAAATTAAAAACCAAGACTACAGTTGTCCCTACAGTGAAAAGCTAGACCAGTGGAGACACTGAAACGCCAAATCCACAAACTGGACTACCTTTGAAAAGGTCGATAGATGGATTAGATGAATACATGGACACCATGGTGACATACATACGTTTCTGTGAGGACAATTGGTTTTCAAGTACAATGCGGGTGACAGTAACATTGGCAAACAGGAGACAGCAGGTACAGTTAGGAAAAGAGGTCAGACCCTCAGTACTGGAGTACCACAAGGCTGTGTGCTCTCACCTCTTCTCTTCAGCATCTTGTCAAGTGACAGTGTCTATAAGGAACAAGCTGTAAAGGTCCTTAAGTTTGCAGACAACATGCATAGAGATTCTGTTATGCATATGATATGTTTTAGGTACTACAGCCTCCAGTTTGTTTGGCAAATGAATGTTATTATTATTATTATTATTATTATTATTATTACAATGTGTGTACACTGTTACTTTTCCATTAAAAGCTATGCTTTATTGTGAGCATATCAACTATTCCTTGTGGACATGAAAGCATGACAGGTTTTGCACTGGGACATGTTGCTGCATTATGCACAGTAGGAAAAATGAAAAAACCTTTGCAGCCTACTGCTAGTTTCCCTTCAGATCAATAAATCATGACACGTCATGCCAATCACTGTAACGCACGACCTTTCGTGGTTTATTGCTTTATTAAAACAGAAGCATTTTTTCCTAGCTTGAGCGGTGAACGAGGAGTTGGAGATGGAGACAACAGAACGGAGGAACTGCAGAGCGCTGAGAGCGAATAAGAAACGCTGCTGCGCAGATGGAGCGGAGTGATTTGGGCAAGGCTCGGAATCTTCTGCGGCTACACTCATTCTGGTCAGAGGGAAGGCGCGACCTGTCAAATTCAGTGGATTTCTGTAGAAGGACATAGGGATGAATAAAGCATGTGATTAAACAGGAGTGAAAAAGCAACTGTATCGGGCCGTCTGCACTGCGGGCCTGCCACCATCAGAGGGAGGCCATGCGCTGCAAAATAATTATTAATCAACCACGTACTATTGAAAATATAAAGGATTACAGAGAAAGAATTGTGTTTGCTTGAATGAATGAATAAAAGAATGAGAATCCAAGGGTTGCATGGTGCATTGTGCACCCTGGGTAATGCAATTTATAATTCATTATGAATCACCTAGAGCCTGAAATCCAGGGCAGGAAAGAGTACAGGGAACTTGTTAGAAGTGCCAGTACGCATGAAAAAGTCGCGCTACGCCAAAGTGTAAAAGGTAGAAGCCAATTACTGCTTCAGTAGTTCTTATGGACAGAAAGGCATATATAGTTGAAGTGCTATGTTGCTATGTTGCTATGTTGAATAAAAAATTCATGGTATGCCGAAGTGTAAAAGATAGAAGTCAAGTACTACTTTTAAACAAATAGCTTAAATCTGTTTATTACAAATACAAAATGTATTTTTACAAAACCTACCAATTTTTACTTATCCTGCTTATAACATATGTAAATAAATGTATTAATTAGAATATAATTAGCAATGTACGATGCCTTATTTGCTGTGTCTGTCTAACATGTTCTTTCATCTAAATACAAACAATATCTCCATCTAGTGGAGAACACCTTGAGTTGAAAAAACATGTATGTATGTATGTATAGAGATGTAGAGAGAAACAGTTTCTACTGTTTCCAGAGAAACAGTATAAAGGCCCTTTGTCTTAAACTTCCTGTCTCTCTGGAAACCTTGTATAGCTTACTACATTTTTAGTATCTCTACATCTCTAACTACAGTACTGTGCAGTTACTCACCTGGAATCTTCTATGGATTTTTATTCAAAAAATATATATATACAATAAACAGTGGAAGACGGCCATAGTGATAGATGTAGCAATCCTAAGCGATAGCACCATCAGGAACAATCAACATGAAATGTTTGAGAAATACTAAGGGCAGAGAGAAGAGCTGGAAGAAATGTGTAAGGTGAAGGCAACAGAGAAACCTGGAGCACTAGGAGCTGTGACCCCCAGACTGGGAGAATGAATCCAGCAGATCCCAGGAACAACATCTGAGATCTTGGTCCAGAAGAGTGTTCTGGCAACAGCTAAGATACTGCACAGGAATGGCTAAGATATTAAGCTCCCATGACTCTGATAGGGGCCCTGAGCTTGATGGAAAATAACCACCCACAGGAAGGTAAGCAGTGGAATATATATATATATATATATATATATATATATATATATATATATATGTGTGTGTGTGTGTGTCCATTACAGACACTAAAGATTTTTTCCTGCGTTTAAGACTACATGCTTATTTTAATAAAAATGGCCTGTCATGATACCAGTGGAAACCTTGACTTATCTATCTAAATACATCTCAGCCAAGTTTTCCTTTATACCTCCTACAGGGGAATTTGAAGCACTAGATTTTAAAGAGAAAATAGTAAGATACATAAAAAAAACTGCTAAAAGACTTAATCTACCAAACAAAGAATACTCTGCACTTAACAATGTTAACAAAAGGAGTGACATTGATATTTATGACACCTGATCAGGGTGGAGCTGTTGCCATTTGAAGAAAAGACCTTTACAGAAGGAAGCTTTCAAGCAGCTTTCTGATACTAGTTTTTATAGGCAGAACAATTCTGACATCACTCCACAGTTACAACCTACCATCCAATCCAATATTAATCATGCCATTTCAGCAGGGCACCTCCCTGATTTTACATAAAGTCTTATTGTGGATAATCCTCACTGTACCAGTTTCTATCTCCTCCCTAAAATTCATAAAGAAAATAATCCTGGACATCCTATTGTATCTGCTTGTTCCTGCCCAACAGAAATAATAGTTTTAATCATAGTTGTTTAATTGTGTTTGGCTCAGGCGCAAACCAAAATTTGCCTTACTGTTACGAAATGGGCAAAACATGTGAGTCCATTGTCTACTAGTAAGATTTGTTTAGACATATATCTAAAATAAAAAAACGAATCTTGCACTCAGTTATGAGCCAGGAAAAAGTGTGCGTTTACTATCCAAAAACATTACAGCTTGAGTCCAATTAGAAAGTACTCCCTTATCATCAAAATAAATACAATTAAGAGTTTTCACATTTTGGTGACGAACAGCTAATATTTCAAACTGATTGCAAAGTATCACTTAATGCGGTGTTGCCGAAGTCTCCAAACAATTATGAGCTGCTGGTGAACGCTGATTACATATGTGTATCAGCCTGAGATTTCTGGTAATACATCTTTTAGGGAAGGCCCTGGATCCCTTGAAAACCCGAGTGAAGCAGAGATTAGGTGAAAAAGAAACAAACAAAAAGTTTTAAATTAAACCAAGAATCGCCTGGTGACCGACAATCTGTGATTGTTATCTAATTACATTTTTATAACCAGTCTTGATATGTGTGTGTGCATGTGTGTGAAAGGAAATGCGAAGTGGCTAGTTATTAATTATTTAGTGGGTGGTCACCTGCTTAAAAGGGCTATGTTTAGTTCCAGTTTATAAATTACATTAGCAAGAAAAGAAGCTATACAAATATGAATCAGATTTTACTGGCTGGGATGAAAAAAGCAAGGGATGAAAAAACTGAGTAATATGTCCCCATGTAAGTTTATTGGGGAAAAAATGGAGGGATAGATGCTATTGATAATCTCGCTAAATAAACACAACTCAGGGGGGTATAGTATAAACATTTCTTAAGTGCTATTCTAAAAAGTATAGCAGGAATAACATTTTTCAGGGAATTAAAAATAATAAAAAGAACTAGCTATCCAACTTAATTAAAAACAGAACAATGTAAACTGGTTTGGCAAGCCAAACCTAAAACCTGCAGGCTATTGGGAACAGTTAACCATATACAGAACTGATAAATAAATATAATGTGAACGTGATGCTCATTCACACTAACACAAAAGAACACTGAGACAGATCTATGGCTGTGGAGAGAAAAAGCAAAACCTCGGAGGGCACTACCTCAACCCCAGGAGACTGCACCATGGTTACTAACCTGTGGCACAGTTAAGATGGGAAGACGCTTTGAGAACCACTGTGTAAGGTTTGAAACATTCATTTTTTGTCAGTTTATTGACTCCAAAGCAGCAGGTGAGAATCAAGAAATTTAATATTGTAAATATTTGTAATATTGTAAATATTTGTAAATGCAAACTACTGTTATTCAAATGTTACCTAGGAAGAGGAAGGATGTGGGTAAATGAGGTAAGTAGGCAGCATTTGCATGGGATCATGTCACCTCTAAAAGCAGTTCTTCTCTTGTGTACTTCAGATAAAGGTGTGGCAAATGACACAAAACAGTCCTGTGCTGTAGTCCGAATGAAAAGATGGTAGAGGAAGCCAGCACAAGAGGAGAAAAAAGGTATGAAGTATAATTATTCTGCCTCTCGATACACCTGCATTTTACAGAAACATGCAAACATTTTTTAAGCTTTAGTTAGAAAATACTGTGTAATGTTAACCGTAGATAATTCTGGGTTGAGTATTGGTTTGCTCCATAATACACACTAGTACTAAAAACAAGATAAATCTATAGGCTTTACTTAGTTAAATGCTAGGCACTGCTTTTATTTTAATTATTTGTTTTAATAGTTCTACATATGTTTGTGTTGGATTTGCAACTATGAGTTCAAACACCAACTTGTTAAATAGACACAGGTGATCTAAAGCAGTACTATATTCATAATACATTTTTTATTATAATGTGTGGTTATTTTTAGTCTTCTTTTTAGTCATTATGTATTCATAATTGAGTTTAATTTATTAATATACAAACAATTAATTAGTAATTTATTATTAATGTATCCATAAATAAAATATCAATAAATGTTCAAAAACGAAAATGTTACTTTTTTTTTTACAACCTTAAATATACAACATGAAATATTCAGTCTAGTTTTACATTCTGTTTTCAGGAAGAGCTGGCTGAACATAGGATCTGAATATCCAAGTTACCGTTTCCGTGTTTATTTTCTTGTTTTACTGGTTATGGCCCTACTGGTCTTCTATTATGTGAACCTCTCAGAAGTCTCAGAAATTTGGATGTCAACTATTCAAATACTATACCATGCAACAATCACAAGAGGGGCTTCAAATATAACTTTCAACACTACATCTCCTTTGTGGTCAACTACTGCCATTGCTTCAGTGAGTGACCCCTCTGCTCTGTCTTCTCAATTGACATCAGTATCAGTGACAGAACCATGTAAGCCAGCGACACCATATCACGTGGCCTATCCTTGTAGCTACCGATACATTTTTAATGAACCTGAGAGGTGTCGTAAAGAAAATCCTTTCTTGGTTCTCATGGTGCCTGTGGCACCAGGCAACAGAGAAGCTCGAGATGTTGTTCGTAGTACGTGGGGGACTGAGAAAGTGGTCATGGATAAGGTGGTGAGTCTCTTCTTTCTGCTTGGTGACGTCAGTCCAGAAGCGAGGAATGAGCAACAGCAAAATGTATCCCAGGAGAGTGAGGAATACCATGATATTGTGCAGAGTGATTTCTTGGACACCTACACTAATCTTACCATAAAGACTATGGTGATTATGGAATGGCTGGCATCACATTGCCGAAATGCCTCCTATGCTATGAAGATTGATTCTGATATGTTCCTTAACGTGAACACTTTAATGAATAAACTTTTCCAGGCCCCCAGGCAGAACTACATCACAGGGCTTGTGGCCAGTAGTGGCATGGTACTCCGAGATCCCCACTCCAAATGGTATCTGCCAAAAGACATTTTCCCAGAAGACTATTATCCACCCTATGCCCTGGGCCTGGGCTATGTATTTTCTTTAGATATGCCAGAAAAGTTTATTGAAGGAGCCAAGCATGTGAAGGCTGTGTATATTGAAGATGTTTATTTAGGGCTCTGTATGAGGTATCTGGGAATGCCTTTTACCAACTCACCAGGAGACCTGTTCCATGTGTTCCCTGTCCCGTATGACCGGTGTCGTTACTCAAAACTCATTGCTACAACAACAAGGAATATACAAGAACAAATAAACTTTTGGAAAGACCTTATGCAGCCAGGACCTCCTTGTTAACAATGAACAACTGAGTAAAACTTATTTAGTGCCTGTATGAACCAAGTGATGATAAAAGGTGCAATTGAGGACATTGTACCCCTTTCGTATTGTTGGTCTGCATCTTTATCTGCCTGACAGGAAGTCAGACTAGACAGCTTCAGGGTAAGAGACAGATGATACCAGAGTACATGAGAATAGCCCTCACATGCACTGGGTGGGGAAGTATTTGGAAATAGCTGGAGGCAATGACCGCAAAAACTAGTAATTTTATACTATGGCATAATTTTCACCTCATGTATTTTTTTAATATTAAATCACATCATCATTTGTCTTATTGTATTGGGGACTGACTCAAAATGTCCAAATGTTAAGT
Source organism: Electrophorus electricus (assembly GCF_041902795.1). Classification (NCBI taxonomy): domain Eukaryota; kingdom Metazoa; phylum Chordata; class Actinopteri; order Gymnotiformes; family Gymnotidae; genus Electrophorus; species Electrophorus electricus. Next base: position 3,891,433 of record NC_137499.1, on the reverse strand, counting down.
GCCATAATATGTTTTGCCACTTAATAAACAGTCTGGAATATGAATTTTGTCTGACACACACTCGTTGAAAGCTGACAAACACAACTAGAGTGACTTGAAAGAAGGTTACCATGACAGCTATTAGAGTCAAAAATCTTTTCAGATCTTCTATCTGTGCTCCTAAATGCTTAAATGCCTAAAGTGCATTAATTCCAGCAACAAGACAAAGGCAGAATATCACAAATAGCAAAAGAAAATCGATGAGGCAAAATTATAAAATATCATTTTAATTATATGTTAATGTTAAAAATGAAGGGTAAAATGTACAAAGGTTCTGTGAACTTCACAATGTTTACTGGACATTTTAGTGTTTTTAAACAAACATATAAGTCTCTTGTTTAAGTCTCTTGTTGTCGGTGTTTAACCTTACGTGTGCATGAGTGCTACGTTCTTTGTTTTTTGTGTAAATATATTATTCTGTTTCCCATGACTTCTCCCCGCATCCTGGTTAGCCTCCTTGCATCACAAGAGTATGTTTACTGACTAATAATCCACACTTGTCTCTTTTCATTGCTTACAAATTTCCTTTTTCAGAACTCTAGTTCCTTTTTATTCAAATAGTACTTCTATTTAACAAAATTAGAGATGACATGATAATGCCATAGAGATGCCATTACAGATATCTTGCATTTAAATGTTGCCTGATCTGTTTTTTTTTTATTAACCCTCAAGGCATGCACTCTCTCTTTATCTCTTTCTCTGTCTGCCTGTCCATCTCTGCTCGGTACAACTGCCTCACTGCCTCACATATCGATATCTGATCCAGCATTTTTGACTTCATTGCATGTTTATTCGAATGGCTGTGTTTCTTTGAATCCACGAGTTTATGGTTATTTGAATGGTTGCATTTCTGTGTTTGGTGGATGTATGAAAGCCCATCCCGATCCAGTTCCAGTTCCCCGTGTGAGAGATGCCGCCCGTCCTGATCCAGTTCCGGTTCCCAGCACAGTGGATGCCGCCCATCCTGTTACCAGGTCTGTTCCTGTGGCCAAGCATTTGGAGCCCCCGGATCTGCCACTGCTGATTGCCTCCTTACCGCTCACCGTTGCACAATAGTGGTGAAGAGCTGGGTGATGGTTAATGCAAATTTACCATGGTAACCGATGGGCTATAACACTTAGAAATAAGAGTTTCTAATAAATGAATCTAATGTCATGCTGGACAGAGACAGGTTGGAAAAAAAGCCTTTCAACAAAAAATTCAGCAAAACGCCTGATACACGACTGTACTGCACATAGACAAAATGCATCTTGAACAAATCATACAAGACAAAACAACTTGTAGCATTAGTTTTGCTTTGTATGGGGAACTTTGGAACATCAAGGTTGAAACACTGATACACATTTTGTTTGTCTCTGCAATGGAATCAAGAATGTGCTTTATGACACCAGTATGTGAAAAATACATTCACACATTGATGTCTGAAGTGCAATATAGCCACTAATAACAGGGATCGTATACTGACAGCTCTCTTCTCTTTTCACTGCTCTCACAGTAAAGACTTTTGGTCTCCATGCATCATTTACAGTCACTTGTTAATTTTTCACTAATGTGAATAATACAGGGTCCTTAGGGAGTATCAAGCTTTTGGTATCCTGGTAGCAGCTGAAATGGCAGCCAATCTTGGACAGATTTTGCAAATATTTTCATGTTGTGAAAATTAAACCTCATCGTCTTACCTGTCCATCCAAGGGTCGACATACAGGTCAGCCTTGAAGAGAGAGCTATGTGGTTGAAAAGGGGAGTGGCCTATGACAAACAGACAAACAGTCAGGCCTGGTTCAAAGTACTTTGATGGGGAAGTCGTAGCACTGCTATTACCCTTACTGATACCACTAAGAGGCTTAACTCCAGGCAGGCTCGTTGGTTCGTATACTTCTTTCGTTGTTATTCAGGTCACCTACAAACCGGAATTGAAGAACCTGAAGGCAGACGCCCTCTTCCATCAGTTCAGCGATGAGGCTAAACCCACCAGATGAGAGCTAGCTCTCCCCCCGTTGTGTTTCGTGGAAGCAGTCTGCGAGCGCCTGAACCGAGACGTTGCTGCAGCCACGCAGCCCACTGAATCGTCTCTACGTCCCTCCACGATGACGAACAGTACTCATCACCTGGGCACACACCTGGGACTGGGAAGGGTACAGCCCAGAATAATGAAGGTGGGTTGAGGGGGGTGTTCTGTCAAAGTGCGCTGGAACACAGGAGGAAGGACACGCCCACCCATTCAGTCACACACACACACACACACACACACACACAACTCTCATGTGCTGTGTCTCTAGTTTGGTTTCTCTGTATTAAAGCACACAGGTTTCCTCCTCCAGTGCTGCACATTGCTCACTGCTTCAAGCAAGCCATGTTGCCATGAGAGTTACTGCAATTTCATTGCTAGCAGCGTCCTACTGCTTTGCATTGCTGTTTTGTTTTCCTTTAGACTTGCTGCTGTCCATTGCTAGGGAGAATAAAGACTCCCCGCAACCACACAAGCCTCTCGGCCACTCCTTGCCACCATCGCAATTTGATTAAAGAGAAATGTGATTTTAGAAGTCATTATGATCAATATACTGATCAAAGTGGGAAGAATGTGGGAAAATTAGAATATAGGAGTTTATATTTGTCTTATGATCAAGTAATGTGTATGATCAAGTAATGTGTATGTAATACTAAATCATACACATTATTGATCATAACACAATTATCAGAAAATACGTTAATTTGTATCCTCTCTTATTGAAGATTTCTCAAGGTGAAATCATCACGTATGCTCTGGGTGTAATGGTATGCTCCCCTTCCCACACATCACATGTCACATGTTTATTGAATGTTTCGATTGTGACTGCCCTCTTGTTTATAACCACGCCCCCCTTGTTATGAGACACCTGCACCTTGTTCATATGACATTGATGTATGTTTTTAAACCCCTGTGTTTGTAGCGGGTTGTTGTTAACGTTCATGTGCATGTTCCTTGTTCAGCACCCATATAGTCATGCTTATGTTTTTGTGTTTGTTATCATTCATTGTCCTTATCACGCTGTACTGGTTCGTTTTAAGTGATTCCCATTACAGATGCTTGTGCATTCTGATACTTGCACTGCGACACTCGGGCCATCACAGGATGCTGTGCAACATTTGTGTGTCTCAGATGGGTCCTGATGAGGCTGCTGCCGTGGCTGGTCTTTGCCATGCTTCCAATCCTTGAAGGGGGGGGGGGGGTTACTGTAAGGTATGCTCCCCTTCCCACACACCATGTGGTATGGCCTGCCACGTGCTGTGGGAACCATGTTTATTGACTGTTTCAACTGTGACGATAATGCTGCACTGGTTTGTTTTATTTGAGTGCCATAACTGTTTACATTTCGTGTTTTGTCTTGCCAATGTTTCTTATGTCAAGAGACAGTTGTATATCCTGCTCCTTGCCTTGTCGCACTTGTAAGCCACTGTTTTGATGGCGATTACTGAGTAATATTTGTATGGTACTGTAGGGGAACTGTCTACATCGAAAAATGCTGTTTTTTCAAAAGATGCTTTGCATATGGTTCATTTGAAGTAAAGCAAATGAACTTTGTGCTTTGTGGCACACCACAGGCACAATGACCTGCCATGGCCACTGAGGTCACTGCTCAACAACAAGCTTGAGTCTGTAGATCTTGACACACTCAATTTCACACACGGCAATATTCCCGAAGATAAAAAAGGGCTGCCTTGCAGCACAGGTATGTAGGCAGAGAGAGAGAGAGAGAGAGAGAGAGAGGGAGAGAGAGAGAAATATAACAGGATTAAGATGAGAAATCTAGTTTAATCTCATTCCTCAACTTCAGTTCTGGGCAGCATATGTTCCCTGCGACAATTAATATAAAGATGCAGTCAGACAAACCTGGAACAGATTGATGTAATTCACAGAATGTGCCACAGATACCCTGAGGACTTCATGCTTGCTGCTAGTAGCCAATGTAATTAAGAGTAATTAAGCATTAATTAAGAAGTAATTAAGCTCTGATTAATTTTTTGTAAATTATTATGAATTAAACTTACATTAAGTAACTTAAATTAACAAATTAGATTTGAAACATAAGTTGAGAATGACAACTGGTTGTCCAAAGTTATGCCCAGGCTATGGGCATCTTCAGATGGTGATACCAGGGAGTTCTTGAAGGAAACTGTGAGGTCATGGTAAGGCTTGGGAGGTACCTGGATTTACAGAAACCGGTTTTACTGGGGCTGAGCTTCAAGTGGTGGCCTGTCATCCATGATGTAATGTCAGTCAAGCATGCTGAGATACATCTGGAGACCTGCATGTCAGAGGATGAAAAAGAAACAAATAATTGAGTGTCATCAGCATAGCAGTGGTAGGAGAAGCCATGAGAAGATATTAGATCACCAAGAGAATGAGTATACAAAGAGTAGTGAAGAGAGCCTCATACTGACCCCTGTGGAACACCAGTGGAGAGTCTACATGGTTTGGATGTGGATCCTCTGCATGTTAGCACTCTCCAGATAGGACTGAAACAATTTCCATGCAGAACCAGTCACACCAAGTCGAGAACCCAGAGGAGAATGTTGTGGTTTACTGTGAGAGAATCAAAACAGTAGCAGCATTTAGCAGCATGTTTCCCTGTGACAGCTATGAGGGATGTTTCTGTTGAATGTTGAATGAAGGGCAGTGCCACTGTTGAGCCTCTGAGCAAGACCCTTAACCCTCAGTTGCTTAAGTTGTACTCAGTCATAATTGTAAGCTGCTTTGGACAAAAGTGTCAGCTAAATGCTATAAATGTAAATTATTGTGCTGGTTTGTAGCCAGACTGATTGATGTCATGCAGCTGGTTCTGGATGAGGAAAAGAGGTAATTGATTGTTAACTGCTCATTCAAGGGCTTTTGAGAGGAAAGAGAGAAGTGATACCTGTTTGTAATTGGTAATGTTGGAGCTGTCGAGTGTAGTTGTATATATTACAGGTACAGGGTGGTGATTATTCTTTATTAAACTTATTTTTGCTAAAGTGTACCCATATTTATACAGATTGCTTTTGGAGACAGTATTCTAGTTCATTTGTATGTTTGATTCTAACGTACTGTACTGTACTAGGATATCTTCTATGAATAAATGACAAAGCCCTTTTGTAAGTCACTCTGGATATAACCTAAACTAATAATTAAACCCAGTATTAAAATTTTCCACTGGGTGAGAACTAAAATATCCCAGATTTCAGACTTTGTGTCAACAGGTACAAGAGAGACTAAGCAACACAACTCCAGAGGACACACCCATTCCTCTGGAACAAGTCCAAAACCCCTGCAGGACAGATTATGGCTACCCAGCCCAGACCAGCACTGCACCGCAGGCATGTTGTCTCCAAGTGTACAAATTGTAGTCTTGACTCTGGCCTCAATCTCATTGTTTCCTAAGCTTAGTAGTTGCCCTATCTATTATACTTTATTATACTGTATACACAATATAATAGATACTTCAGCCTAAGGCGATAGCTTGAGAAAGGCCTGCTTTTCTCTTAGAAATAGAAGTTGGTATTTCAGATATAAGCACTCAACTAGTTTTGATTGAAGTTTAACCTGATTTCCATTTGCTTAGCTCAACTGTTGTGTGTTAGCAAAAATATTTCCAAACACTGCATGAACAACCTTCTGGATTTCTACTTCACCTCATATTTAAGGATGTTTCAAGACTCATCCAGCTTTCAGTTATGATTCAATAATAGTGTAGTTTTCTTGAGTATAAATATTGTTAGCATGATATGTTGTTGTTCCTTTCTATACTGTTCGATACTCACATAAGTGAGTGCCACAAGTGTCATTAGTGTTTTCGGTTATTAAACGTCTCATTAAATCGAGGGAGTCTGTGTGTCCTGTTCTGTGTGTCCTCGGGCCAATGTTACAGAATGACCAACCACCACAGAGCACCAGCTCCCTCGGCGAAAGATGGACTTTCTAGCGGCAGGACCACGACCGGCGTCTGCGTCCACTCCGGAGGTGGGGGGGGGGGCATCTGAGGCTACTGAGCCAGAACCGAGGACATCCAAAGAGCACCCCGAGGACCGTGGTGACGGCGATTCGCTGGAGCCGGCTAGGTCTCTGGCTAGCAAGGGCAAAGCCTCGTTCCTCCATTCCCGTGGACTCGCCAAAAAAAAAACAAAAAAAAAAAACAAGGAAGCCAGAGATTCCACATCTTTCTTTGATATATTATAGATAGATTTGATAGTACAGAGTTCTCCATTACGGGCTTAGTGGTTTCTATTACTTTAATAATTGAAATTAAGTTTTAAGTTGTTCTTTATTGTACGTTCAGTGACTACACAATGACATTTTTAGCTTTACTTCTGAATGAAACACTTAAAAAGTGGCAATAAGTATAAATATAAGCACACAATACACATACATATAAGAATACACATATAATGCACCCTGGGTAATATAGGCTTATTTTGAATCACCTAGAACCCGATATAGAGAGCAGAAAAGAGTACAACGAGCTTGTGAGACATGGCAATATGCAAGAAAAGGTCACAGTAGGCCAAAGAGAAAAATGTAAAAAGTAGAAATACAAAAGGTAGAAGCCAGCATCAAGCACTGCTTTAAATGAATAGTTTAAATTTGTTTAAGAATATGAATATTACAAAACCTATCAAATGTTGCTGATACTGATTATAACACGGGCAGAGAAATTAATTTATTAGAATATGAATAGTGCTGTACGATGCCTTATTTGTGTTGTGTTTAACACAAAGAAATGTTCTTTCATCTATACGTAAATAATATCTCCATCTAGTGGAAAACACCTCAAGTAAGAAAAACCTTCCTGGAACCTTCTTCAGATATAAATAGTAAGTTATGAATCATAAATAACTTTACTCACTTCACAGTAAGGCATGGATAGATAATTGTAACCAATTATTTAATTATTTATCTTAAAGGTATTAATTTACACATAGTGTAGTGAAGAAAAAAAACAAGGTGTAGTAGGAGGATGACAACCCCCCCACATGCCCCCCCCCCGCCCCACCCGCCGCATCTCCCCCAGAGTTGAAGTCTGGGGTCCGGCAGGTGGCAGCAGAAAATGCTGACTGCTCCCACGTTTTCTTCTCCATTTGCTTGCTCTCCTGGATCTTTTATGTTTCCTACACTAATGATCCTGCTCTACAGTTGTGGTTTTTAAAATACATTTCGTTTCATATATGGACTCATTAGGACTGTGCATATTCACTCACATTTTAGAAGTTTGTCTCTGCAAAGGTTTGCCTTCTGTAACTTGCATTTCTGAAGATTAACAACGCTCATTCTGAGGGCTGCGCTCATAAACTCACTTTGCATTTGCAGCCTTCTGCTTCTGTCTCCCTTTCATTACAATGGCAATGGCTTTCCACGGTAAATGCTACTTAATGATGTGACAAGTGAGAACTTGGATGACTCAGCGATACAGCTGTGTAGGGAAGCTGGAAATCCAGTGTCAGTTCTGTTTTCAGAATGCTCATCTGCAGGTTTTTCTTTCCACTTCAGGACACAGCAACATTTGCATTTCATTTGATGTTTGACCAATGGGTTGTTGGTGGACCTGGGGGGGGGGGGGGGGGGGGCACTGGACGTGCACATTTAAAGGGTTTCTGTGCAAAAAAATGGGGTCAGAAGGCCCATGCAGCTTTTTATTTGCCATGAAATTAGAGACCCACTCGGAGGTCAGACCAGGCCTGTACAAAGCAGTGCCAAATGAGAGTAGAGAGTATTGTACAGAATGGCTACGCAGTGTACAAAAAAAACAGATCTCTCTTCTCTCAAGGGGTTCCACAAGGATCAGTCCTGGGACCTCTTTTGTTTATTATCTACATGCGCCCCTTGGACATATATGTTGTTTCAAGTGTCTTTTGGTTCTTGAAAAGCACACAACAGTATGAGAGGACTGGACAATACATATGAAGTATATTATCAGTCCAAAAGCACATAGAGATGCAAGGTAACATGGTGAGTGAATTAACAGTCCAAATTATGTAAAGATACTAACCGTTGCAACATGCAAGCAATGGGCAGCCTAACAAGTAACAGCTTAATAATTAAGAATGTACCACAAACGGCATGGATGGTATCTGAGTGTTCTGGTATTTTCCCTCAGAATGGCCATTAAATTCAGTGTTGGGTTTAATTGGCTTTACAGTACAGAACCCTACAAGGCATTTTACTGTGACAGCATTCAGAGTTATAGACATGATATTGTTCTGTTGTATGGCAGCATCTGGAGCACATTTATTCAGTGAGGTTATTTGAGAACTGGGGAAAAAAAAGTAAAACGATGCATGCTGTAAGTAGAATATTATACCACAACAGTCTATTCTTTTCCTGTGTATGGTTAAGCCATCCCATTACAAGTAATCTGAGACCCAGAGCAGGCAAATGGAATGACATAAAAGCCAGGCTTGAAAAACAAACAGGGGTGTAGTAAAGATGTCCATCAACTACAAAAGCTAAGAGCACTTGGAACATTTATATACTAATTTTTATATTGTTGAGAAAAACTCTAAGATGTCTCTAAGATGTCAATTACTCTCTTTCCGAATGATATCGTGATGCAATCATTATCTCTTCAAATCAAAGGCCAAGCCATTGTGGTCCCCAGATTTCAATGACTCCGTTAAAGCAGGAATTAAAAAACATTTCTAACTGCCTAATGCATCCAGTGCTTTAAAAAACAATACCCTTTATTAGTTAAAAACATTTAAAATGTTTATAATGAGTAAATTAATACCAAGCCACTCTTTTCTCTCTGTCTCTGTCTCTGTCTCTGTCTCTCTCTCTCTCTCTCTCTCTCTCTCTCTCTCTCTCTCTCTCTCTCTCTCTCTCGCGCACACACACACACACACACACACACACGCATATATACGCACGCACGCACGCTTCAGGATTGGTCTAAAACATTTAACGAGATAACAATTTTCCGACATTAGCGGATGTTTCTTTTTCACCTAATCTCTGCTTTACCCGGATTTGCAAGAGATTTGGGGCTATGTTTGTGCAATCGGCAGATTATTTCCACTTTGTAAAAATGATTAGAAGTGATGCACAAAAGTAAGCAGCATTCAGCAGCCGCTCATAATTGTTTGTAGACGTTGGCAACACCGCATGAAGTGATACTTCGCGATCAGATTTAAACACGACGGGACAGAGATCTGCCTCCACATACTCTAGACTATATCATCCAAGGGTATTAGCTGTTCTCTTCATTTTATTTATCTTGCTTGATGGTAGGGAGTATTATTATAGTTGTGCTCGAGCTGTGATGTTTTTGGACAGTAAACCCAGCACTTTTTCTGGCGCATAAGGTGAGTGCAAGATTCGTTTCCTTGTTTATTTTTATTTTTTTTAGATATATATCTAATAAAATCTTACTAGTCGACAAGCGACTCACGTGCTTTACGAGTTTTGTCTGTTTTGTAAGGCATTTTTTGTGTCTGGGCCAAACACAAACTATGATTAAAACAATGGCAGTTAGATTTGTAGTCCATCAAAGGTTGTTTTCCATATAAACAGGTTTGTTTATGTTTTACTCTCGTAATGGGAAAAATATCAGCAACGAATACTGGTGTTCCTTACCAAACACTTCTCTCTCTTTCTCTGACGTACACACACACACACACACACACACACACACACACACACACAGACAGTAGACACAGTAAAAAGAAATTATATGGAGAAATTATAAAGTATAAAGCAATTATATGAAGATGCTATGTTTATTAGCTATGAATCTCCAAATTATGATATTTTATTCAGATTTCACTGCTAAGCTCCTCTTTTGACACCTCTAATTTGAATGCCCTGAAGGTGAAGACACCAGCGTCTTCCTACAGATCCTGTATTTGTTTGGCCAAATGCCATCATGCCCATCATCAGTAATACCAATGACTTCAGCAACGTTTCGGCCAGCACTGATGACAGCAGCCTCGACCACTTTTTCACTGAGATCCTGGAGATGGAGACTGCCAAAGGGGTGTACTTTCAGAGGACCCAGTTTCTGCGTGACCCCTCCTCCGTTGGGAGCATTGACCACAGCCGGCTGGCCCTCATCAATGTGGGTGGAGACCGCTACACATTCCCCTGGAGCACGCTGGACGAATTCCCGCTCTCTCGTCTGGGGCAGCTGCATCACTGCCGTGGGGCCAAGGAGATTGCGCTGCTCTGTGATGATTATGATGAGACACGGCACGAGTTCTTCTTCGACCGCAGTGCCGCCACCTTTCGCATCATCCTCAACTTCCTGGCCGCCGGCAAGCTGCGGCTGCTGGGTCAGTCGTGTGCCATCTCGCTTTCTGACGAGTTCACCTACTGGGGCATCGACCCGGCACACATGGAGAGCTGCTGCCGGCGACGCATGTTGAGCTGCCTAGAGGAGGTGGCTAAGTGCAAGCAGAGGACGGAGGAGCGGAGGAGCCGGAAGCTGTGCTCAGGACCCGCCAGCGAGGAGATCTGCAGTGTGATGAGTCAGCTCAGGGAGGCCGTGGACAACCCTCACTCTGGATGGATGGGAAAGAGCTTTGCCTGCCTTTCGGTGGTCATGATCGCTGTGACAGTGATCAGCCTCTGTATCAGCACCATGCCTGATCTCAGAGAGGAAGAGAGCCGGGTGGGTACGCAGACTCAAGTGGTCAGCATTCGGGGGTATTATGAATATGTATATTATGAATATGAATATTATGAATATGAATTAAATGTTGACAGACACTATCACACCCTGTCACTTCAGGCAGGGTGCTCTGACTGCTATGCTAGGGAGCTGTACTAGAGACTTGATGGCAGTGTATTGGCAGTACTTGATCAACTCTTAACAGTTACAGACAGTTAAAAACTTAACTGATCCAAATTAACAGGAAATAACTTGGTAGTAAAATGATCAAGTGGCAATCAAATTACACAGTGGATATGTTGGGTAGTGACCTGAGGCTGTGGGGTTTAGTAGAGTAGTAAATAATCTGATGTTAACAAACCCAAGAAGCACATACTTTTATATAGCATTAAATGTTAGTAACAAAAAATGAGTGGCGGGTAGAGTTGTACTATCCCTTGAAATACATAATCTGTTTTAGTTTGTGTATATATTATGAAAATTCCATGTATAGTGTGGTGGAAATTCAGCAAACAAGGAGTCAGATGTGGATAAGAAGATTTTATTGAGTTATTAGTTTCAAAAAATGAGCGTGCCTATTTGCTTCGCTCCCCTTTGGGTGATTTCCCTCCCCTTATATAATAGCCGTAGCGTTCGAGAGAACGAGGGAGGGTTTGCTTCTGCTGAGACCAGATAACTCCTTGGAAGGAGTGTATTTCTTCAAGGACGTTCTCTAGGGAACGTCCTGTTCTTCTAATCTTATGCTAAGCTTTCTCACGCTTTACAATGATAGAGAAAGAAACACAACAATATTTCCTTCACAATAGGCAAGGTTGAAATGATTTGCTAACATTCTTCCCACACAGGGTGAATGCTCGCAAAGGTGTCGGCACATTTTTATTGTGGAGACCGTATGTGTGGCCTGGTTCTCCTTGGAGTTGGCGTTGCGTTTCATGCAGGCTCGCAGCAAGCTAGTGTTTGCTCGTGAGCCACTCAACATCATTGACGCGCTGGCCATTTTGCCATACTACATCTCCCTGGTGGTTGGTGAGAAAGAAAGGAGTCCGGGCATGCCCACTGCTAGAGGGTACCTAGACAAGCTGGGGCTGATTTTACGGGTCATCCGTGCCCTTCGGATCCTGTATGTGATGCGTCTTGGCAGGCACTCGCTGGGCCTGCAGACGCTGGGCCTGACCATGCAGAGGAGCACACGCGAGCTTGGTCTACTGCTGCTCTTCCTGTTTGTGGCTGTGGCCCTCTTCTCCCCCCTCGTGCACCTGGCCGAGAACGAGCTGGCTGTCGGCCCACCTGTGGAGCCCAACAGCTTCAGCAGCATCCCTGCCTCCTATTGGTGGTCTGTCATCTCCATGACGACGGTAGGCTACGGCGACATGGTGCCACTTAGCATCCCTGGCCAGGTGGTGGCCTTCAGTAGCATCCTCAGTGGCATCCTCATCATAGCCTTCCCAGCCACCTCCATCTTTCACGTCTTCTCCTGCTCCTACCGTGAACTCAAGCAAGAGCACGCTGTGAGTTACAAGGAGGAGAGAGCTGCCTTCCTTGCTGCAAGTGCTGCAGAAGAGGTCAGAAGAAAGTCAGAGACAAGACCTCATGCTTGGTTACAGGTAGACACCAACAAAGGCTGCAATGATGAGAATGGGACTAGCTCTCACCAACCTATCATCACACATACAGCATGCTGAGACATGTATTACATGCTGCAACGAGGGAATGTCATGCATCCGGACGATTGTGATAGTGACCAAACCTTGGACACTGAGATCAGCCTACAAACATCACATCCAGGTGTAATTGCAAATGCTTATTTTATTTTTCTGTTTATGGTCTCTAACAGTACTGTGGTGACTAGCATTACTGCAGTGACGATCTTCACTACAGTTAAGTAACTCTGGTATCATTGTCACTCATCTGGTATCAGAATCACTCATGCTGTTGGCAGTGGTAGCTCAGTGGTTAAGGTCCTTGACTTGTAATGGAGGGTTACTGGTTCAAGCCCTGCCATTGTGGGGGCCCCTGAGCCCTAAGGTGCTTAACTCTGAGTTGTTCAAGCTATGCTCAGTCATAATTGTAAGTTGCTTTGGATAAAAGTATTAGGTAAATATACAGATTTTCAGGTAAATGTAATGATTGTTGGTGATGAATGTAAAAATCTCATGCTAAGCATCTGTGAGTCCTTTGATACAAGTGTGCCTACAAAATGTGGTTGTCAAGACCACAGTGTGTCTTTATCTTCTGCCTAATGCTGCCATTTTCAATATAAGTGCTGCAAGCTTTATGGATTCATCTAGAGGGTAAACTATGTGGTCTTGATTGTAATCTTACTAATATAGTGTGGCTTTGAATGTCAGGTACATTTCCTTATACCCATTGTTACTCATTCTGTATTTTGTGAATTCTGTGCTGTTTAGTCATATACTGATCAAACAGAAGAAAAACAACCAAAATGTTGAAGCATATTGTCAGAGGATGTAGGTTTGAGGTTTTTGAGGTCGATGTTGACATTAGCACAATCTTAACCAATAAATTCATAAAAAGTAATTGAGAGGAAGCATTAGCTAAGTATTTAAAAATCTGTGGCAACTTATTCTGATATTGTAGGACAAACTCTGATCTATGAAGTTTTGTTCTCATCTACCCCGACTGCAAAGATAAGTATGGTCACATCACATTGTTCACTCATGTGATATCCCAGCTGTGGTAATAACCAGCAAATCATCAGCTATTCTTCACGACTGTAAATCAATGTCTTACCAAGTGTGCCTTCCTGAGGCTGTTGTCCTATGGTGGGGTGATACCGGCATGCGATTGCTTTTGTTGGTTAGTGGTGGCAAACTCAGTTCTTGGTCAGGATAAGACTGAAAGAGGTCTGAGGCTGGAATGGTGGGGTTTTGGGGGAAAGATGGTGTGGAGAGTGGAGGTGGGGCAGAGCTATTCGACTCAGGAGTTGGGTTTGAGGAAATCTCCCCCTTGGGCTTACTTTCTCTATTCACATTTCACTCCCTCACTATTTCTTTACATCTCTCTTTCTGTCTTTCATTTTAGAGGTAACATTTAGAGGTAACATTAAGGTAATATTTTATATGCTGCATTCTAAACAATTGTAATGTGTAACTGATTAGTTTGTAATAAATCATGTGTTATCTTGAAATCATGTGAGGCTCAGCTTTTTAGATAGCATTTAGTGTCATGTAAATGGTTTATTAATAATAATAATTATTATTATTATCATTATTATGATTATTATTGTTATTATGTTAGATTTATAAAGCACCTTTCACAAAAACCCATGGTCGCTTAAGTACTCACTAACCAGAGTGAAGAACCAGATACAGTAGATTGCCAACACCAATTCCCTGTAATGTGTTTGTGAACACTTAAGATGTTTCTATATAAATTTGACCTAAAACTTCATGAGATTGTAACACGTCCTAAAAGTAAATAAAAAAAAACAACAAATTGAACAAATGAGACAAAAATATTAGACTGTCATTTTTAATTGAGGAAAATGATCCAATATTACATATCTGTGAGTGGCAAAAGTATGTAAACCTTTGCTTTCAGTATCTGGCATGCAGCAATAACTGCAATTAAGCGTTTCTGGTAACTGTGGATTAGTCCTCCACACCGATTTGGAGGAATTTTAGTCCATTCCTCAGTAAAAAAAACACCTTCAACTCACTTATGTTGGTGGGTTTCCTCCCATTAACTGCTTGCTTCAGGTCCTTCCACAACATTTCTACTGGATTAAGACCCATTCCAAAACCTTAACTTTATTCTTCTCTCTTGAGATTCAGCTCATGGACAGATAGCCAGCACAGGACTCAAACCCAGGTCTGACACGAGGTAAACATGAGCACTGGACCTGTTTAAACTCCCAGGCTTAAGGAGGAAATTACATGGGTTTCAGATCTGTTTACTGTATTTATTCCTTTCAGATCTGCAGTCTCTGGGCAACAAAACAGATAACCTACTTCTGCTTAATCCATGGACACACTACATGACTTTCAAAGTCGTCAGATCACTGTACTGTTTACACTATACAACTCACTATCTTGTAATTGGACATCTTGAGGTCGTTATTGTTTGTACACTCCATGACTTCTCAGCAACAGGGGATAACACCCTACAAGATGTTTCACCATCTGGATAGTCTGTCTGGCCTCCAAACTATGTTTTGTAACTAATACAGAGACTAATGGAGACATATATGATTCAGGTGGGTCAAATAACAGGTGGGTACTGAAGTAGTTAGAATGTGGAACCAAAATAAACCAAAAGAAGAAAACATGAGGAAACAAAACCAGGAAGTAAATTAACAGGGGCGTTGCCATGGAGATGCCAGGAAGAGATTAATATGACATTTACCACTGCTCTTGCTTTTATCAAAGTTATGCTGTTAAAGTTATAGATTTTGTCAGCAATATCAGCTGAATTAACTGCATTGATTAACTGCATGATTTATGGCTGTCCATGATAAAACTATACCCAATGAATTGTGTATAGTTAACTGTGTTCTGCTGTTGTTTGGTTGGTTTGGTTTGATATTGTCACGGAACGCTCGCCTCCCATGAGGCACGTGGTTTGGCCAGTTACGTGCAGTGAGAGGACTTTTGTTTGTGGACACGCCGGTGTTTCTTGTCTGTGTTTAATGTTAACCGTTTCTTGTTTGAATTAAGTGTGTGTGATTCTTGTGAGTGCTGTTAGTGCTGTATGTTTAAATGTTAATAAATGTATGTCCCAGACATTGGAGTTTGTGCATCCTGCCCCTCACCCTGCGGCACTCAGGCCACCTCGCGTTACAGATATCGTAAGGTATACAATAATTTGATTATGGTCTGACAAAGGGGATTGCTGCCTAACAGTGAATGCATTAATGGTGCTGGGGTCTGTTAGTGATTGCATAATCTACCAAACTAGCTCAGAAGGATGAACAATATATGACTCTTCCCAGAGAGCCTATGAGTGGCTCTATGTAATGAGGCTCTGTTCTTATCTAAGCATTGAAATCTCCCAGCACATTACCATGGGCCTGAAAGTGACTCATTTCTGTGTGGAGGGTGTTTAGGTTTATGACATACTCCTCATCACAATAGGGGGATTATTTTGAAGGAATGAAGACAGCACAGAGGTATGTGTCTGTTTCTGATAGGCCAATTGTTTTGATGTAGTTTTAACCAGCAGTGTGATTTCACTAATTTTACTATTGAAATGTGGTTGGATAGTTTTGAAGGTGTTTTCCTCACAGGTAGTACGGTCTCATTTTCCTTTTTGGTGGTGTGGTGTGGTGAAGCAGGTAAGCATGTGGCTGCAGAGGAATCATGGGGCTCAAGCATGGGGCTGGTGAAATCCATCACCTGCTGTGACTTTTGGGTGACAAAGGGTCATAGCTTGGCATATACAGAAGCAGTGGTCTGGGGATTCCCGAAGGTGGAGTAAGACTTATTGATGCAGAGTTGCAGCCCAAGGCAACATCTTTACAAAGATTCATCTTTGCAAAGGTCCTCATGCTGTTATTGTGTAGGTGGAGCCCGTGGTACATGTCCTGAAGGGTGATGGTGGGGTGTTGTGCCAGATGTATAATTGATAAGGCCATACGTATTTTTTGTGTTGATACTGTAGATTATGTGTGTCAGTGTGATAGACCTGGTAGCAGGGTTGAGATAACTATGTGGCTCTCTTAGATCCCCTTTCTAGCTCTCATTTCCACTCTCTTTATTGCCATCACTGTGGTGTTTCTGCACAGGGTGTGAAGGTCATTGGTGCCTTTGTGGATGATGTACTGCAGTTTGCCAAGTCTTCTTCAGGTGTCAATGGGCCAGGTCAGCACTTCACTGTCACCTGGTGTTGAAGAGCTTCTGGGAATCTAGAAATTGCCTGTTGGAGTCCTGTTGGATGTGAGGTTTCTGCTCTGCTGGGTTGGCTCTGGAGGGCTTGGTGGTAGGTGAGGACTCTGCTGCTAGGAGTGTTTAGGTGTCAGGTGTGGAGACCTTACTGGATGTTGTATTTTGTGTGCTTGGTGGATGAGCAGAGGCAGGTATTTCTGTAGTTCCACTGCTGATGGATGTGGTGACTGTTTCTTGTTGGTGTATGTGTCTGAGGGTGTGTGTGTGGAGGCTAAAGCATAGTCCCTGAAGTTCTGAAAGTTTTGACAGGGTGCTTGTTTTTGTTACCCCTTCTATGTACATAGCTCCTGTTGGAGCTCTTTCAGGCTCTCTCTGAGTCCAGTTATGCCAGTATGGTTCTCCCTCTTCAGCTGTTGAACCTCCTCTCCGAGCTGCTGGATGGGGTTGCTGATTGTCTTGTCTGAGATTCTGGCCTGTGTGAACTCTTTGAACTCAGCAGAGTCCAATTCCAGCAGGGTCAGATGCTCCCTCAGCTGTCCGTCTGAGGGAGAGATGGGTGGGATTCAGGAGAGGAGTGTGGCTGGAGTATTGTTTGCAGTGGCACCCTCCCCAGTTCATTCCACCTCAGTAGGGAGAAGATCTCCTCAAAACTCAGACCCAGATTGTTGCCTTGTATCAATATTGCCTGTGGTATAGTAGGCGATTGTGAGCACAGGATTGTCAGTGTCCATATTTCCATCCTCACACACAATGATTCTTCTGCTTCTGCCAATTCCTGCCTTAACAACAAATGGGAAGAGATTGCAGAATGCCTATTTCCATGCAGATGGGTCAGCAGTGTGGAAGATCAGGCTGTTTTTGATTATCTAGATTTTCAGCTAGGACTTGTTCTTCGTTTTTTCTTTACCTTGGCACGTTTACACTTTAAGGCAGGATATTCCACCTCTTTGCTCTGCACTGAACTGGTTGCCATGGTGACAGATGATTTTTTATTTATTTATTTATTTTGTATTCCGGCTGGGGGAGCACTTCTGCAGATTCATGTATTTTATGCTGCTAGCAACTAGCTAGTTAAAATAAGAAATTTGGCCTCTTCTTGTAAGAGTTTTACTATTAAGCATATTCTTCAAAAGTGGTGCATACCTTACTGCAGAATTTCTTGTCCTGAATCCTGTTTTGTTTTATATTTTTCTTTGTTCTTCTGCTGATGTCCATGCTCAGTTGTCTTCTTGTAGTTTTTTTCCTTGTAATCATCTTGTAGTTGTCTTTTTTTTTGTTTGAAGAACTGAGTTTGTTTTTGATATTTTATTGATAGATTTGCTAGAAAAAATTAAAACTTCATAAATGGTTCTAGTAGTGTTATATCCAATGTTTTCAGGTTATTTCCCCAGTTTGCCCACTTTATGATCAAAATTTTGTTAAAAATTCAGGAGCTCATGTTACTCTGTCTCTGTGAAGAGCTTATATATACCTGAGGCCTTGGAGAAGCCAAGCAAAGATTAACAGCTCGGGCTGCCAATCTGAAGAGCTACACAAGAGAAGTAGAAGCCAGGAGAATAAACAGGATGTTCTCTCATGATCTATCCAATGTGTACAGGGTAACAGCATAAGAACAGACCCACCAAAGCTGCAGACTGAACGATACAGAAAAGGCATATGAGAGAAGGCAGCATCACACAGCAACAATGCAGAGTGGTTAGAAGACCTGATAGCAGACACAGCAACCTCCCTGAATAGGATCCTGTAACCATCATGCTAGCAGATATCCAAGAAAGGATCTTAAGTATGAAGAACTGGACAGCCTGATATGGTCCATGCCTACTGGCTGAATGAACTGCTAATGGATGGTATCCACCCTGAATGGTTAACTGATGGCCAGACAGTCCTGATCCTGAAGGATTCCCAGAAAGGGGTAGTTCTATCAAACTTCTGGTCAATAACCTGCCTCTTCACTACATAGAAGCTCCTGTCAGGCATCATTGTGGCTAAGGTGAGTAGATGCATGATTCAATATGTGACAGCCAAGAACCAGCTACTGGAGGATAAAACTGTCACTCAAGACTGTGAGACCAGACAGACCAACCTGTGCACTGTCTGGACTGACTACAAGAAAGCTTATGATTCAGTGCACTACACATGGATTCTGGAATGCTTGAGACTGTATAACAGCAACAGGACTCTAAAAGCCTTCACAGGAACTCGAGGCAAAATTCAAGCCAACAACACAAGTCACCATCATGTGCAGGATTTACCAAGGAGATGCCTTGTCCCTGTTTTGCATAGGCCTGAATCTCCTCAGTGAAATCAAGTGTGGTTGGACGGTTACAAGCAGAGGGAAGGTGCCTAGCACAGAGCCCAGATGGTAACATAACAGTTTTGAGGGCAACTACAAGTGCCTTGGAATCCCACAGGAATCATGAAGAGACCACAATGAAAACAGCTACAGCTAAATACCTACAAAGAATGAGGCAAGTCCTGAGAAGTCAACTCAATGAAACAAGATCCAGGCTAACAACACATATACTCTCTGCTAGTCATCGGATATCCCACTGGTATAAAAAGTTGGCCTATGGAGGAGACAGAAGCCACTGACATCAAGACAAAGAAACTCCTCACAATGCACAGAGGGCAGAGTGTACATGGAACGCCATAACCAAGTGGCTGGCATAGAATACAGAGACATCTGTGCTGAGTACCAACTACTACTACTACTACTACTACTTTTATCAGTTTGATAGATACAAAGACAAGCACAGACAATCACTCCATAGGGTGGTGCGTTCAGCAGAGCACATCACTCATATGGAACTTCCTGACCTGCAGACCATCTATTACAAGTGGTGCCAGACCAAGGCCGGAAGAATTGTGAAGGACCCCACCCATCCCAACAATAGGCTCTTCTCTCTGTTGAGGTCAGGGAAGTGCTTTCGCTCCCTGAAGACCAATAGAGAGAGACTGAAGAGGAGCTTCTTCCCACAGGCCATTCAGGCCCTGTACCAGGGAAACTGATAAACTGTGGGGACAACCACCACCATGTGACTCTAAATCTGTAAATTTGTAAGCTGGAACTGTACATTGTGTACATACACATATCCATATATACATTGTACATTTCGTATATATACATATTATACATATATTGTACATACATCGTTAATATATTTTTGTCCTCTTCAAGTGTCCTCTTCAGTTTTGTTATAATGGGGATTGTCATGCCTGGTTTATTTTCATGTTTAGACTAAATTTACTAATTTGTGGTGATTGGCATTTATCCTAGTTGCTGAGATTTACCATGATTAGGGAACATGATAGCAGAGGTTCAAAATAATTAATTCATGTCAAGCACAAGTCTCTTCTTTAGTGACATGTTTTTGGGACTGTCTTGACTGCTCCACCTTCATGTTTGGGCATTGTGTTTAAAGTAACTGTGTGTAATGTGGAGTGAGTGAAAGTAGGACACAAACTTGTTGATAAGCAATGTTTATTTAGGTTAATTCCTGAATGATGGTAGTGGTAACAGTTCATGATAAATAAGACAGGAAATATACATGAAATCAGAGAACATATAGAAAGAAGCTAAAAAAAAAACCCACAGGAAACTCAGAGAATATGTTCTAGGGGAAGTTAAAGAACAACAAAAAAGCAGACAAGGGATATAAATACAAAGGCAGACTAGTGGGGAAAGTAATCCCCACTAAAGCATGGAGATAAACAAAACAAGGGGACAAAACTGGGGCAAAAGGAAAACCAAAATAGAATCACGTGGTGCCATGAGAACCACAACACCAAAATGAGCAAGCTTAACAAATCTCCATATACT
This sequence comes from Electrophorus electricus, assembly GCF_041902795.1. Classification (NCBI taxonomy): domain Eukaryota; kingdom Metazoa; phylum Chordata; class Actinopteri; order Gymnotiformes; family Gymnotidae; genus Electrophorus; species Electrophorus electricus. The sequence continues at coordinate 3,871,115 of NC_137499.1, read as the reverse complement.
GCTACACATCACCAAGCCCTTTTATACATTATGTCACATTTGCATAAATGTATATATTACATTTACATCAATATACATATATATTTTGAGACCAGCCTTCCATTACACAAACAAAAAAGCACTCAGGAAACCTTCATTTTCTACAAGTAAACCATTTTTCTATTATATCCATCACATTTTTGCCAACCACCTTTTTTCCTGCATAACACAATGTCAATTTCTGCAAGTACCACAGCACAGTTATTTGTGCATATTAGATTCCACCCAAGGCAGAACATTTAAATAATGGAAATTAAAGGTATATATAATGTTTGATAAGGTTTACATACATCACATATTAGCTTTGTCTTCTTAACCATTGGCACTCAAGTCTTCTGATCAATGGCAACTGAGACATAGTATTATCATTCTTATTGCAAGACACTTCGTGTTGTCTGTTTGTCAAATTAGATTGGTTGATATTTGGGATTCGATGTTTAATAAAAGTTTCCCTCCACAGAGTCCTTTAATTTAAAAAAATAAAGGTGTTAAGTGAAGTGATTATGAGGCGGACGCATTTGCTGAGAACAGCAAGACATGACAGGAGGCAGGTCCAGAGGCACAGCTGTGTCTGGCCGTGGGTGTGTCAGGTATGGAGGCACCTGGGGCAATCAGCGGAAGCGCATCCCGCGGGTCCGGAGGTTTGGGGGGGGGATCAGTGAAGGCAGGTTCAGCAGGTCTGGATGCGATTAGCAAAGGCGACTCTGGGAGGTCCACAGGTCTGACGCAAGGCATGGGAGCAAGAACCGACTTTCACGCCAAGAAGAGAGACTGGTTGGGTGCCATCCTTCACACCAGGAACAGAAACTGAACCTAGTTGGGTGACTTGCAGTACAGCCACTGGAAGAGGAGGAGTGACCCTGGAAGAACATCCATACACAGAACCCGCTCAGCTCCTAAGGCTCACACGGGCTATAGGAACCTTGCAGTTGCGCCTGAGAGACAACTGTGACAGAAGGTGTGAGCTCCAAAACACAATGTATTTATTAAAATGATTTCTAATGAAGCCAGTGAAGCAAACAATATGCTATATAAACAAATAAAGGTAGCATAATAAAAACTGAAAATCCAATGAAACAAAACCAGTTGTGTCCTGTACATGAAATGACATGAGTTCTCACACTAAACACACTACTCCATCTTGCCACAGCCATACTGTAGCCATGGAACAGAGAACTTCAAAATGCTCAACTAACTGCATAGATTATCTTGGCATCAAAATTGTTTTTTAGGTTTTCTTAACAGCAGTTATTTAAGACATAGTATTAACATTCTTATTGAAAGGGAGTTCATGCTGGCTGTTGTTTAAAATAGTGGTGTGGTACAATTAGTGTTAACACACTTGATTTTTGTAGAAGCATGACTAAACCAGCCAAACTAAAGAGTTAATGTGTAGTTAGTAATGTTTGTCTATTTGGCACTGCTGTTGTGTCTCAACTCAGCTATGAGGATGCCTTAATATAAATCATCCAATGTGTGCCTGTTGGTATAAGGTGTAATATTTATAGGTGTATTATTGTGGACTGTCAGGTTATTAATTCACCAGATTACACAGCATTTAGCAGACGCTCTTATCCAGACCGACTAAAAAAGTGCTTTATCATTTACTCATAGAATATATCCTAGGACAGTATCTTAGAATCAAACATACCAATGAACTAGAATACAGGGATGAATGCTGATACCTAGACCTTGTGTATTTAGTACTTCTATCTTAAACAATGATAAGTGCTATAAACAATAAGTGCTGGAGTTTGTTAAACAACATAAACAATACCCTACAATAAGTATTAATTTAGTCAGTCAATATGGGAGCAGTGTCAGTTGTCCTTTAAATATTCTGCAAATTGATGGGTCTTCAGTCAGAGTTGGATGTTGGGGAATACACGTTGGTTGGAGGCGTGGGAACAGAGGAAAAGGACTGGCGGATTGCTGCAACCTTCTGCTCAAAGAAGGTGATAAAATCCTCAGGAGTAAAAGATGAGGAAGGAGGGGAGGATTAAGGAGAGAAGAAAAAAATAGTGAAGAGCTTGCATGGATCAGATGATGATTCGAATTTCTCTCTGTAGTAGGATGACTGCAGATGTTACTTCCAGTGAGAACTTGGAAAGGAGAGACTTGTATGAGGTGAGGTCTGAATCTAGGTGAGATTTCCTCCACTGCCTCTCTGCAGTCCTTAGTTCTCTCCTGTGGCAGCAAAGTGTTTCTGTTAGCCAGGGAGCAGGTGGGGTGGACTTCGCAGGTCTAGAGGAGAGAGGGCACAGAAGATTCATTGATGAGATTGTAGAAATGAAAGAATTTGTAACTGTATCCAAAGAGAGAGAGGATAGAGAGTCAGGGTGAGGAAGAGTGGACAAAATAGTAGAAGTAAGGGAAGAGGGAGTTATGGAGTGCAGATTGCAATGGATGGAGGAGGAACATGATGGAGAGAACTGGATGGAAAGAGAAGGGAGAGAGTGAAGGATAGAAAGTGATGGTCTGAGAGGCGAAGGGGGGGTGACTGCGATGTCTGATGTTGTGGTGGTACGGGTGAAGATCAGGTCCAGAACATTGCCTGCTTTGTGAGTTAGAGAAGAGTGGTTGAGGGTGAGGTCAAATGCTGTCATCAGCGGAAGGATGCAGGAGGAATGCAGCTCGTCTGATGGAAGGTTGAAGTCTCCAGGGAGAATGAGTGGATTTCCTTCAATTGGGAATTGACTCAGGAGGATGTCAAGTTAATCAATGAAGTGATCTAGGGAACCTGGAGGGCAGTAGATGACAATGATAAGACGTTTGGTGGGGAAAGACACTAATGACATGAAATTCAAAAGAGGAGATGGAAAGTGGAGTGAAACACCACTCTCAAGACAATAGTAAACCTGTGCCACCACCCCTGCCAAGACGCCTCAGAGAATGAGTGAATGAAAAGGCAGAGGACAGGGCAGCCGGTGTCGCTGAGTTCTCAGAGTTGATCCATGTTTCTGTTATTGCCAGGAAGTGGAGGGATGCTAATGCTGAGATGAAGTCAGCCTTCTGGACAGCAGATTGGCAGTTTCAGATCCCTCTTTTGTGTAATTCCACACTGTTATAGACTGAGTTACCTATAAGCCGGCACCTCAGTGTATATGTGTATACATACATATAGTTCCCACATGCTCTGCATATGTCTTTTCATACTGGGGTTGCTTCCAACAGTCCTCTATTCTCCACGACTGTCCATGAGTGTCTTGTATTTATTCCAGTAGGCTACTTTTCATCAGATTGCACTTGTGGGACACTTATCACCCATCACCTGACATGGACCTTGCTAACCCAGGCAACATCTGAGCTGATGTGACTCCCTTGTTTTTAACTTTCATTACTAATGAGGTAAGCAGGCAACTTAAAAGCACTAGTTCAAAGGAGCCCACAGGAGATACTTTCATTCAAACCCTTAACCTCCTGTACTAAAGTCAGTGGCATAACCCACTGAGCTACCCAGCGGCTAAGCAACCAGATATAGAAGTGATGGACAAATAGCATAAGAGGGCCGTAGTGATAGATGTTGCAGTCCCAAGGATAGCAACATCAGGAACAAGGAAAACAGAAACTCAAGAAATCCCAAAGCCCTGACAGAGGAGGTAGAAAAGATGTGGAAGGTGAAGGCAACAATGGTTCCTGTTATAACCGGAGCACTAATGGTGCAAGGCACCCAACAGAAAAGCCACTGACACACACCCAATCACCTGATTATTAACCACGAGTACCTGTGCCTTATTTATTCTCTCCCGTTTCAAATCCTACAGGCACGCTCCTCTAGTTCCGCGCATTGCCCGACGCAACGAGTGTTGCATGTCCCTCTGCGCTTCGAGCGATTGCTGCAAGCGAATTTTTTTTGCCTTTTCTTTTTTGAGCTCGCCGCTGTGCCTTTTGTTTTGTTGTCTTTATTAATGACGAATAGAGACACTCTTTATTCGCTGTCGTCCCTGCCCGTCACTTATATATTATGTATGTATATTGTAAATGTATATATTGTTTAGTATTTTGATAAATCGTGAAAGAGACTAAAATGTAATTAAATATTGAATGTGTCCGTGTGCTTAACATAAGTGCAATAATAAACATTTTAGGTGCATGTATTATATTTGAAATTGACTATTGGCATATTTTAAAATTGTTGCTTGTAGACCAATGCATTTTATAATTCAGGTTAACCCATAGGATGGCAGTAATAAACATATCTAAGAAGTTGAGTCACGGAGTTTTTTCTAAATCAATATATCATGGCTATTCACAGAAACATTTCATTAAAATAGCTAGCCTACTTTAGGACAGCTGTGCAAATGCAAAAAAATATATAGTCCAGTCTCACATTTATTTACACTTTTCTCACTCTGGAAAAAAATATCTCGTGGCTTATTGCTTTATTAAAGTAAGGAGTGGGAGGTGGAGTCGGAACGGAAGGACTGCAGAGCGCTGCGAGCGAGGAACCAGAGTAAGACACCTCGGAGCGGGATGATTGCGCAATACTTCGAGCGATGCGCGGAATTATTATTCCTCTCACAGACTCTGGTCAGAGGCACAGCCTGTCAAAAGCAGTGGATTTCCGCAGAACTATGGAGGTTCGAATAAAAATAAACGACTAAACAGGACGGTGGAGGGGAAAATCAGCCGTCTACATGCCGGCCTGCAGCCACCAGAGGCAGGCCGCGCGCTGTACATTAATTCGCAATCAGCCGCGTGCTTGCCTACAGGTGCTGCTTATACGCCTTACACCTGCTTATACAATGTCTTCGCAAAGGCTACTTTTCACGAAGCCTCGATTAGTAAAACGCGTCAGCCTCTTTGCCGGGAAATTGTATACTTAAGGGGCGGGAGTGTTGTTCCCCTGTATTATTTTACTGTTGAATATTGAGCAGAAGCGTCCCCTTCTGTGCTTCTTTCTCTTTTTCTTCCCTTTTGACCTCAGGAGAGGGGCTTGTCCACTGTTGCTCAGTGGTTAGTGCTCTAGCCTATCAAGCCAACTTGTTTTTAAAAAATTGAAACAGGTTTAGCAAGACAAGCCTACTCTGTGCAAGCTATTGGGAACAGTTAATCATAAGCATTGATAAGCCAATATAATGCGAATGGGACTGTAAACTCATTCACGCTTGCACAAAAGAACAAAACCCCTGAGACAGATTTATGGTGGTGGAGGGGAAAATAACATCTCAGAAGGCACTACCTCAATCTCAGGAGTCTGCACCATAGTTACTAACCCATGGCACAATTAAACTGGGAAGATGCTTGGACAAGTACATTCATATCTTTTTTGACAGTTTATTGACTCCAAAGCAGCAGGAGTAAGAATCAACTAATATAATATTGTAATCTTTGTTTTCACAATATTTTTCAAATGTTACCTAGGAAGAGGAAGGATGTGGATAAATGAGGTATGACACCAGGCAGCATTTGCATGGGATCATGTCACCTCTAAAAGCAGTTCTTCTCTGGTGTACTTCAAAGAAAGGTGCGGCAAATTACAAAACAGTCCTGTGCTGTAGTCCGAATGAAAAGATGGTAGAGGAAGCCAGCACAAGAGGAGAAAAAAGGTATGAAGTATAATTATTCTGCCTAAGGACTGATTTGCTTTTTCTGAATACACTTGTATTTAATTTTTTTAAACTTTGGTTAGAAAAAACTGTATACTGTTAACTGTAGATAATTCTGGGTTGAGCATTGTATTGCTCTGTAATACACACTTGTACTAAAAACAAAATAAATCTATAGGCTTTACAGTGAATTGTAGGTTTGACTTTAATTATTTGTTTTAATAGTTCTACATAGGGTTGTTTTGGATTAGTAACTATGAGTTCAAATATCAACTTGTTAAATAGACACAGGTTATCTAGAGCAGTACTATATTCAAAATAGATTTTTTTTATTGTAATGTGTGGATATTTTTAATGTTCTTTTTAGTCATATGTATTCCTCATTGAGTTTAATTTAGTAATATACAAACAATTAATTAGTACTTTATTATTAATGTATCCATAAATAAAATATCAATAAATGTTAAAAAAAGAAAATGTTACTTTAAAAAAAAATTGTTTTTACAACCTTAAATATACAACATGAAATATTCAGTCTAGTTCTACATTCTGTTTTCAGGAAGAGCTGGCTGGACATAGGATCTGAATGTCCAAGTTACCATTTCCGTGTTTATTTTCTTGTTTTACTGGTTATGGCCCTACTGGTCTTCTATTATGTGAACCTCTCAGAAGTCTCAGAAATTTGGATGTCAACTATTCAAATACTATACAATGCAACAATCACAAGAGGGGCTTCAAATATAACTTTCAACACTACATCTCCTTTGTGGACAACTACTGCCATTGCTTCAGTGAGTGACCCCTCTGCTCTGTCTTCTCAATTGACATCAGTATCAGTGACAGAACCATGTAAGCCAGCAACACCATATCACGTGGCCTATCCTTGTAGCTACCGATACATTTTTAATGAACCTGAGAGGTGTCGTAAAGAAAATCCTTTCTTGGTTCTCATGGTGCCTGTGGCACCAGGCAACAGAGAAGCTCGAGATGTTGTTCGTAGTACGTGGGGGACTGAGAAAGTGGTCATGGATAAGGTGGTGAGTCTCTTCTTTCTGCTTGGTGACGTCAGTCCAGAAGCGAGGAATGAGCAACAGAAAAATGTATCCCAGGAGAGTGAGGAATACCATGATATTGTGCAGAGTGATTTCTTGGACACCTACACTAATCTTACCATAAAGACTATGGTGATTATGGAATGGCTGGCATCACATTGCCGAAATGCCTCCTATGCTATGAAGATTGATTCTGATATGTTCCTTAACGTGAACACTTTAATGAATAAACTTCTCCAGGCCCCCAGGCAGACCTACATCACAGGGCTTGTGGCCAGTAGTGGCATGGTACTCCGAGATCCCCACTCCAAATGGTATCTGCCAAAAGACATTTTCCCAGAAGACTATTATCCACCCTATGCCCTGGGCCTGGGCTATGTATTTTCTTTAGATATGCCAGAAAAGTTTATTGAAGGAGCCAAGCATGTGAAGGCTGTGTATATTGAAGATGTTTATTTAGGGCTCTGTATGAGGTATCTGGGAATGCCTTTTACTAACTCACCAGGAGACCTGTTCCATGTGGTCCCTGTCCCTTATGACCGGTGTCGTTACTCAAAACTCATTGCTACAACAACAAGGAATATACAAGAACAAATAAACTCTTGGAAAGACCTTATGCAGCCAGGACCTCCTTGTTAACTATGAATGGCTGAGTAAAACCTATTTAGGGCCTGTATCTACTCAATGATAAAATGTGCATTAGGATTTGCACAATAGGGTTTGACAGAAGGTTATTTTATTTTGGTGTAAAGCGCAAGGCTCTTTTTGAAGTCTTGTAGTGTTATGAATAATCTGTTTCCCAAATTATTCTATAAGTATTTCTAATATTAAACGACATCATCCTTAAACATTGGTATTGGAGACTGACTCTAAAATTCCAAATGCTACAGTGCCATAATGTGTTTTGCCACTGAGTAAACAGTCTGGAATATGAGGAATATGAATTTGCCTGACACCTGCTGGGTGAAAGCTGACAAACACAACTACAGAAACAACGGCTACTATAACAGTTATTAGGTTCTTTTCTAATCTTCTATCTGTGGTCTTAAACATTAATCTAGTAACCTTTTTATTGCAATTAATAGTTTAAAGTGCTATAATAACCAACAACAAGACAAAATATGAAAAATAGCAAAAGGAAATGTATGGGGCAAAATGATGTAATAAAGCTAAAAAAAGGGTAGAAATGCACAAATATTAAAGGTGCTGTGAACTTTGCAATGTTTACTGGATTTTAATTTTTCAAAACAAACAATTCATAAAAATGTATTCAGAAAACCAAACAATGTGGCTCAGAGAATTGGCTGGTGTAAATATGGACTTTGCTAGAATTAATAGAAGGTTGATTACATTGCTATCAATGAGGTCATTATGTTTATACAAAAAGTACATGGTTGCATCATCTTTAGTATGGCAGTGGAGGTGTGGCTTTTTCTCCCAATAAGACACAGTGCCTGTTTTTGGAAAGTGAGTTGAGAGGAGAAACTATTTTTGGACTTCTCCTAGCCCCCATTTTTTTTTGTAGTTTTGTGTCTAAAATTAAAAAGTACAAAATAAAAGTGTTCCACTTAGGTTTAATACTGATTTTACTGTGTTCTATATGATTTAGAACTGAGGGCAGTCAAAGCAATTTACCTTCCTGCAATTAACTGACTAGCTGTGTAATGGATATAAATCTTGTATATTCTGGGATTTTTACATATGTTCATAAACTGTTCTGCCAAGTTAAATTCCATTTTACTGAGCACATTTGGAAAGCAAAGTGATTCTGGATATATTATAAGTTTTCACAGCCAGCTGTCAGTGTGGCTAGGGGGGAAAGTTTCACTGAAAATTCAGTCAACTTGGTAGTCTACTTGTTTTGGCTTTCATATAGGGGTTCAGTTTCACAAATAGTTTGCAACCAAATATACCCTATCTGTGAAAGCTTTTTGCAAAACACCTAATGCCTAAAACAGGTACAACTGCATAGTTTGCAATATTGCTTAATCATCCCTCTACCACCAGCTCCATATGAAGTGTTATGGTATTTGACTAAAATATTAAAACATTATCAATCTTAAATTGATTTTGAATCTATACTGCAAAAAAAAGAATTCAACCAAATATACCCTATTTGTGAAAGCTTTTAGCAAAACACCTAATGCCTAAAACAGGTACAACTGGATAGTTGTACTTGAAAGGATCAGTGACATTAAGGTGTTTCGCATGCCTTCTCAACACAATTTATGATTATAATTCCAGTTCTGAAAAACCTGAAATAGTGATGTAAAATCCTCATAGAATTTAAGATAATAATGATGTGCATGAATGCATCTTCATGCCTTTGCCCACCAGAATGTTTTCAGACCCATTTTCTCAGTTAACACTTTGATGTGCAGTGGCTTTGATGTTGAAGTTTTGGTTAACAGCCAGCGACACATACCCATTCAATCATTGCACAACCCTAGCTGGAGGCCAATCACCAGTCTATTAAGCCTAACCTTACACACCTCTGTCTTGATTACAGTCCTATTTAATCCCACAAGAAAGCTCCTCCAGCTCTTTACATTTTCCCTTAGTGATAAGTAGATGGATGGGACTACTGAAGTGTATTCTTAACTTAGTCCACACCAAATCACCCACACTGAAACTGAGTTTTGAAAATTAAGTCAAAGTGAAATCTCTTGGTCATGAAAGGGCCCAGTCATTGTCAAATCACCTCTTCATTCTCAGCTCAGCCATGTCAAGTGTCCTGTGTATTTAAAGTATTTGTGATCCCACCCTTCTGAATAGAAATGTTGATGTGCTTGCTCTTCACAAGATACTTATGCCTCAGCACAACACTGAAAGATCTTCCTCTCACTGTGATGCAAGACAGTCTCACCCACTCAATCATGCTTGAACTGTCCTCTTTGTAGAGACATTTAGGCCTATGCTTTGTTTTTATGCATGTTGTTACTTTTTACTGTGTAAAACTTATACTCTGATTTCTCAGGTATATGGTAATTTTTGAACAGGATTATAAATTTACACTTCTGTGGTTAGTGTAGGGTTTGTGCAATTTTTGTAAACTGCATCTAGACTTTTTCCAATGCTACCAATCTACTGAATGCAAGCTCTGCCATGATGCCATGTTAACATTGCCACATTACAATGTACAAAACAGTAAACAAGTCCTTACCCAAATGACTATTCATTCTTTCAATTCAGTAGTTTAAAGATGTGCTGACAAATTTTCAGCTAATATTTAAAGCAGCCTACTGTTACACTTCCAACAGGAACAAGGCAGAATGCAAAATGCAGGAGGCAGACTCATGAGGAAACAGGAAGGGTTTTAAAAAAAAAAAAAAAAAAAAAAAAAAAAAGCTAAGGGGTGCCAAGGGTAAATATGGCTGAGTACACAGGAAAGCAACAATAAAACAAGCATAAGGCAAACCTGACAGCCAACTTGCCACAACCAACAACCAGGGCTTAAATAAGACAGTGGAAGCTAAAACAAGGAGTGATATTGAGGAGTGCAGGAAGACAGGGAAACTATCAGGGATGTGAGGAGGGTGGCCATTTGTCACACACCCTGTTGACAAACAGGACAAGGTGCTGACAGAATGGACAAGACAGGGAGCTGGGACAGGAACAGGAGTGGAACACAGGACATGAGCAGGCACAGATGGACAAACCTGGGAGAAGGAATGGCCAGAACAGGACAAGAACCAGATGTAGAAACAGAGGCAGGAAGTCAAAGACCAGGCAGGAAACAAGGGTTACACTAGGCAGAGACAGGGCCAACAAGACAGCGCAAACAGAGGCAGAAGTCAGGCCAGGATCACAACCACAGGAGATGGGGTAGGACCACAGGCATGTATGGGACTCAGGGACAGATTGAGGGACAAAGTAGGATGGGGAAAAGGAGTTGGACCAGCAACACAGCTGGAAGAGGAGGTGGGCACAGAGTTAGGAGAAGAAAGGAGAAGCACTGGAACAAGGGTAGAGGCAAACAGGATGAACCACGAGAGGCACAGGAACAGGACAGAATCTGCACACAGGGATGGACACATGAACAGGGACAAGGACAAAACCAGGAGCAGGCAACACAGGAACTGAAGACACAGAAGCAGACAAGGGAACAGTAATGAGATGGCTGTGCCAGCCCCAAGTGGCAGGAACTGCAGGGGTCCAGGAGGCTGACGAAGAGGTTTTAAGTGTCATTGGCTTACTGTGATGTGTGACTGAAGGAGTTCTAGAGGTCTTTGGGAGCACACCTGATGCAGCTATTAGGGGTATAGGGGAGTCTTGGAGAAACCACAGGGACAGGCCTGGCACATGTCACTGGGACTTGGCATGGCCTCCATTCTAGGAACAGCCGAGTCCAGTGATGCAACATTCATCTGCAGCGGGCCCAAGGGCATGGCTACAGCAATCAGTGCAGGAGGTCCTGAGGCATGGCTGCAGCATTCAGCAACATTGCGGAGGTCCAGAGGCACAGCTAAGGCAGTCAGCAGGTCCAGAGGCATGGCTGCGCTGGTCAGCAATGGGTCCAGGAGACCTGTGGAGGGGGCTGCACTGCTCAGCAGCACTGCAGGGTCTGGAAGTGTAGCTGCAGTGGTCAATGACAGCAGGTCCAGAGGTACAGCTGCACCGGTCAGTCATCGGCAGATCCGGAAGGCCTGAAGACGGGCTTGTTCTGCTCAGTGGTGCTGCAGGGTCTGGAGGCATGGCTACAGTGGTCAGTGGCACTGCAGGGGGATCCAGAGGTGTACCTACAGGCACAGACCTGACACAGGGAACAAGAACAAATTGAGGCCTCCTGGGTGGCAAGGATAGGCCAGGAACAAGCTTATGATTAGTGGCACTCACACCAGGGTCCAGGACTTGTCAGAATGGGTTGCATCTCGCGCTGGGAGCTGGATTGGCCCGGGTAGCAGCATCCCTTGTGCCGGAAACTGGATCAGGCTCAGCAGCGCCACTCAAGACACAGGGGCTGGATCCAGCTAGGCAGCTCCTCTCATGCCAGGGGCTGAGAGGCATCAGGAACAGGATCGGGCCAGGCAGCATCTCTCACCAGAGGCAGAGACTGGCCGGGCAGCATCCCTCTCAGCAGGGACCAGAACAGGGACTGATGGGGAGTTTGGCAGCCACAGTTGGTGGACTAGGAGGAGCAAATCATGTAGAGGGCAACTGGAAGAAACCCTCCAACATCATAGTCTCCTGAACCCTGTGCTAGAGGATTAATGTTGGCCCACTTGAGCACCTTACCCTGGAGAAGTGTCCTCAAAAACACTACCTTCACAAACTCCAGGGGGGAGGAGGAGATCAGGGCAGGTCAGGTGCTGAAGGTAGTTACAGCATTGCATGATATGTTCCATTGACATACCCTCCCCATTACTCACTGGGTGTTGCCATACACAAGGGTAGTGCCAATGGTTCACCCTCCCAAAGAATAATGAGCAGGGCCCTGATGTAATCCATGTCCCCATCTGAGAGCAAGCCATTGTGTGGGGGTGCCTGGGCTGAACACATAGCACCGAGAGGTCCTCCTGCTGCATATTTGGTTTAAGGCTCAGTTGTTACACTTCCAACAGGAACAAGGCAGGAAGAAGAGGTAGAATGCAAAATGCAGGAGGCAGTTTTTCATGAGGAAACAAAGGGTAAAAAAAAAAAAAAAAGAGGCTAAGGGGTGCCAAGGGTAATCTAACACACAGCTGGAGTACACAGGAAAGCAATGACAATTAATATAAACAAATTTAAAGCCATAACTTACCACCATAACCAACAACCAGAAGATCAACCCACAGGGCTTAAATAAGCAAGACAATCAGACACTAAACAGATACAGGTGAGCATGGGGACAGTGGACACTAAGACAAGGAGTGGAGTAGAGGAACAGACGGGGTGGAGAAAACGAAACTAAGGCATGGAACAAGGGAGTGCAGGAAGACAGGGAAACCGTGACGTCAGGGACGTGAGGAGGGTGGCCGTTCGTGACACCCTTGATTTATTAATGTATTAAAATTAGAATTTGATGGGTTAATTATTGATTCCTTTTCTGATCTCACGTTGATATCATAATCTGATATACATTAAACAGAATGCAATTTATTATACTCTATAATTTATCTGTCTTTACCTTTGTATTAACTTGCATAGCCTGAAATTCCTCTATGCTGTATATCCTTTTTCTGCATGTGCCGCTTTCTGGTTGAAACTCTGTGGTGTTATCGTCAGACTCACATTTCTCTTTGTACACTTTGAGAGCCAGACCATCATTGTTATTTAGCATTAACATTCTTATACTACCATAAACGTCGCTTGCCTTGCCTAGCAACGTTCAGCATTATGATAATGGTTTTACCAAATGTCTCAAATGTTTCATTAAGTTCAGAACTGATTTTATATCGGTTTCTTACAATGTTTTTCAATTTTAAATTATTTTATTATGATTTACGTAATTGATGACAAACCTTTTCCACAATGAATAAATAGCATTTTGAAGTTTGTGGTATTGTTTTAAGCATTTTAGTAGATACCATGGAGAATAATAGTGTAAAAAGGATTATGTTGTCCAGACTACTAAAATATTCCGGGTAATTTTTATTGCCTAATTTAAGTATTCCTGTGGTAAATTGTACTGCAGCATCACTTTAATAAACTAAAGTTTTAGTAAATGTGTGTGTGTGTGTGTGTGTGTGTGTGTGTGTGTGTGTGTGTGTGTGTGTGTGTGTGTGGATAGGAGCATACTGTTAAATATATATTTCCAGTGGCCCTTCCTCTATTACTTTTTAATTGTAAAGCCGTACCTTTTGCTGTAACATTACTTTGCTCCAAGGATCTTCTGTGTTTTCCTTGGGAAGTCAGTTGAGAGCTAGTGATTTTCTAAGAGCACAATGCTCAGTTGCTACAGAATAGAAACAGATGCTTGCAGATAAAACAAAATAAGGTTTATAAAAGGATAATCTAACAGTATATATGTTACTGTTATACATGTTATGTGTTAATATATGTTAAACACAGAGAGGTGCAGTGCACTGTAGAGGTTTTTACATATTAAGTGTGTTCATGAAATGATGGCATCATGCAATTCATCATGCAGTTAAAACTATAAGAAACTGCAATCTGTACATCCAAGCTAAAGTAGGAAAATCTCTGGATATCGTGAACACCTGTCTTCAAAGCATTCGCTGGTGAAGTGGGAACTGGGAGTAACTGTTTGAGCAAGCATTGTGTGCAGGGAAAATTGTGTACAGTTTTCCATTGAAAAGTAGAAATGACAAAACTGAATAGTAAAAAAAGAAAATCCCTATTTCCTGCTTAGCCGCTTCACTGTGCCTGTGCCAGGTATCCTGAAAATCCCCACACACTTTCTCTATGGTGAAGAAACTATGATTGCTTGGGAAAAAAAGAGTATATTTTGCAGGACTTTTGCAGTTCCCACTTTCCTGGTTCCCTGTCCCTGCTATAAGGAAAGTCCCTGCTATAAGGAAAGTCTATAAGGAAACTCAACTCAACTTGCAGCATGCAGAACTTGCATGACCATAGCATGTTTAACGTATAAACAAAAGTTAAATAACAAAAGAAATATCAGGGTTCTTTTTGTGTATATATGTGTGTGCAAACATCTATTTGTACATGTGTGTGTCCATGCATGCATTTACAGCAATTAGCTGATGCTTTTATCCAAAGTGACTTACAATTATGAATGAGTACATCTTGAGGGTTAAGGGCCTTGCTCAGGGGCCCAACAGTGGCAACTTGGCAGTAGTGGGACTTGAACTGGCAACCTTCCAGAGTGTGTGTGTGTGTGTGTGTGTGTGTGTGTGTGTGTGTGCGCGCCAAGTTATTCAAATACAAACCCACAGAGCATTGCACACATTCTAAAAGTAAGCTAAAAGTATTCCTCATACCTAATAACTTTAAACATTACTTGTTCTCCTTTATCTCGATCAACTTCTAAAAATACCATGTGTGTAGATAATAATTTGTGGATTATGTTTTGCATTGTTTTAATTTGTGTAGTCTATGGAAGAGTTTGTTACTTTATTTACACTTTTTATCAGTTCTCACAAAAGTATTGATATATAATTCAGTAAAGCAAACCTGCTCTAAACTGGTAGTTTTGTGTCCCAGTGCATTGGCGGTTATTGTAAAGTCTTAATGACATGCACTCAATGTGAAACTATGTTTGCATGGTGAGAGTTATTTTCATATGAAACGAGAAAGATGTTGACAGGGCACCTGTTCATTCACTATTTTTAACATTATTAATTATTATCTGTTTGCGGGGCGTTTATTTAAATCCCTTAGTCTCACGTTCTCCAGTCACTAAACTAAACAGGGACGACTGACACTATAGTCAGTACAATATATTATATTATTGTAGTCTGAAACTGAATAAGTACACGGGTGTGGGAACAGGGGTGAACAATGGAGCAATGCATTTTCTGAATGTTACATTTATTACGACAAACCAGCTCACATGTTGTCCGTTTATATATGCATTTTGATTCGTGCAAGGACGGAACTGTGCGTGCAAAAAAAACCAAACAAAACAGGACAGGGACTGTGCGTACAGAAAGCAGGACAGGGACTGCGCGTGCAGAAAGCAGGACAGGGACTGCGCGTGCAGAAAGCAGGACAGGACTGTGCGTGCAGAAAGCAGGACAGTGCGTGCTTACGCAGAGAGAACGTCCGTGCGCGGTTCTGTCATTTGGCTGCGCCAGCGCGTCATTTGTTCCAACGCGATCCTGGCCATTCTCTTGCTCCGCTCACTCCCAAACCCAAATTGCTCGCTTGTCTGTTCCGGAGGTTTAGCCGCTGCTTTTGAGAGTGTTCGCGGAATGTAACCATGAATTAAACACACACCGACCACTCGTTGACGCCCGTTTATTCGCCCCACCAAGAAAAGGCTGCATGGTATGTGATAGAGCCCATTTACAATACGTTACGTTATTTCTACTCATTGTGTGGCATGTTTTATTCATCCCGTTTCGACAAGGTGTCATTACATGTTAAACTCTAAAGTACTGAGATTATTTCAGTCATACATGTGTTGTGAAATCAGGTAGCATACTATCTACTCATTCTTACCGCGGTTATTAAAAACATTGTCTTATCTATATGGGAGCGGTTTATGCAAATGAAAACTCATTCAATAGTTCAGACTCCGTTACTCTATACAGTAGGGTATTGCATTGTGACTCAAAACGTAGCGGTTTCTTCGTCGAAATCTTTCTTGGTCATACTTATTTTAATGATTTTTATGTCCAGAAATTAAAACTATTGTTTCATTTAAAAATTTATTCCCATTCCTTTGCCCGTTCTCTGTACCACTAAACGAACTCTTGCTACTTACTATTTTGTTAAATGCATAATATATGAATATTATTAATATTATGATTGATGATTCAAAGCACTGAAAGTGAGCAAACTACAGTGTATCATGAGCCTCTGCATGCAACAGTTCTTGGGATGCATTCAAACACAAATTAATAGACCTTCATCAGTAGTCTTGGAGGCTTTCATTAATGGACAAATTCCACAAAATTCCACAAATTATACCAAGTTGTACAAACCTAATACTAAGATTACTTTGTTTAAGTACTTTTAAAGCTTTAAGAGGGTGAATTACTATACAGCCCACGTTTTTGCTATATCCCAGCTCCTAATACATCTGAATCAAGCCATTTGTAACACTGAATACCTGAACCAGTTGTACTGGGAACTGGAATAGAGCAAAAAATATGGGTCCGATACTGGTTCCCAAGGAAGGGGTTGAATAACACTGGTCTAGCATAGGGAACACTACTGAGCTGTTATTTCATTCATTTTTATCAATGTCCAGAAGTGGTGTAGCATATATCCTTTTGTGGGCAGGGGTGCAGCAACGCTTGACTGTGGAACGACTGCTGCAATGGTCCTGGATCTGGGAGAGAACTGTATGGAGCAGGCTGATGGGGAGGGCATGGCAGCTACCAGTGCTGACATTCAAGAGGTGGAGTCCAGTTTGGAGAAGCCCAGACCTGTCTGGGCCAGGGCCAGGGCCAGAGCCAGAGCAAGTAGCATCACCCAGAGGGAAAGGCGGCTCTACAATGGGCCGCAGATTCACCCCTCCGCTGGCGTGCCTTGCAGCACGCCAGCAGAGCTCAGAGCCCAGGCTGCAGCTGTGAGCAGCATCCGAGGAACAGAGCCATTGGATGGACCTGCAAAGAGGGCGGAGCTCCGGAGGCCCCTCAGCCTGGAGGTCAAACCTCAACTCCCTCGGACCAATCCACAGTCTGAAAGGAAGGTGCTGCAGCCCCCATGGCGCTGTGGGGCGCCGTCGCCCCCCATGCGAAGTCTGACGAGCCCCAGCCTGGGCCCTGGAAGTTGGATGCGCCGCAGCGAGAGCACCTGCACTATGAACTCCACACCGACCCCCCGAGGGGGCAGAGGACGAATCCGACCAGCTATGTCCCTGCCACATATTGCCAGAGGTGTCGGGGCTGTACCGCTAACCACACCTTCTACTCCGCGTGGGCCCTGCCTGCTAGTGGCCCTGCGCCCTATAAACCTCGAGCAGGAACGTCAGACCTTTTTCCAGTCTGATTATAAATATGAGCCCCAGTTTCAGTATGCCTGCTCAGAGCCCAGCAGCGTCCTGGAGAAGTACAATGAAGGCTCTGCCCTTTTTCTTACCCAGGTATGTTTATTTAGGACTCACAAGTGTTATCAACACCCTATAGTACTGCTCAGTTTATCCAATACAATATTTATTCCTGTTTCCAGGCAGTTGGTGTTATGGAGTGTGTTTTGAGAAGGTTTGGCAACTATGAGAACTTTGAAGAAGTTACAGGAGGAAGTGTGTTACCAAAGAGTCGTGTGTGGGCAACTGCACGCAAGTACTTACAGAAAGAGGGCTGTGTGGGTGAGGTGTGTATACTTCTCTTTCTGCATGTTGTGCTTGAATGACTGACTTATGTAATCCCATTCTTTTGTTTGACTGGTGTTGGGTTCTCCTGCAAGGTGGTGGTGTGTCTCTCTGACGAGCTCCTGTCCCAGGCTGTTATGACAGTAGAGAGCTGTAGGCCAACTCTGACAATCAACTTGTCTGGAGCAAGACAACACTGGCTAGAAGGGATGCTAAGACATGAGATTGGTATGAACTTTAACTATTCCAGTAAAACAACTTGCTAACTTCCCATCTACGTGATTCTTTTACAGCTCAAAGGGCATATTTTCCAACATCATATGTATTTTAAAACTGGAGATAGCTTATATAATTGGGACTATTGATAAACACAGAACTGAATTAAAACACAAATTCACTCACAAGCCACTATGTGCCAAAAGATGGACAACAGTCTGTTATTGCTTATAAAAATGCATCTATAAAACAGGTTACCAGTAAGTATATACAAAGTAGGTATTTTAAATAAATAATACATTAGTTCATAAATAACAATAAATAATGCAATTCTGGTGGCTGGTGAGTATAAATGGTTTGTCATTTTTTTCCTGTTCCAAATGAATATTAAGTATACTGAGATATTTATCAGTCTTTGTAATTACTTTTGCAGTAGTCTTTGCAGAATAACAATTGTTTTAATGTCTTATTGTAATGCATACATCAAAAAAAGTGAAAAACCTTTTTTTTGGGGGGGGGGGGGGGGGTGACCAAAACATAAATAAAAATCCTTCTTATCTGTAATTGTAAATATTACAAAATATTTCCCTGGGAAAAAGTTAACCCCCCTCCAGTTGTCACTTGGCATAGGCAAGGCCACGTGTCTGTTGAGCATTAGTTTCCAGTTCCCTGCCCCCCTCATTAATCACCAATTCCCTGGCCCCCCTCGTTAGTCTCCAGTTCCCTGGGCCCCCCTCGTTAGTCTCCAGTTCCCTGGCCCCCCTCGTTAGTCTCCAGTTCCCTGGCCCCCCTCGTTAGTCTCCAGTTCCCTGGCCCCCCTCGTTAGTCTCCAGTTCCCTGGGCCCCCCTCGTTAGTCTCCAGTTCCCTGGGCCCCCCTCGTTAGTCTCCAGTTCCCTGGGCCCCCCTCGTTAGTCTCCAGTTCCCTGGGCCCCCCTCGTTAGTCTCCAGTTCCCTGGGCCCCCCTCGTTAGTCTCCAGTTCCCTGGGCCCCCCTCGTTAGTCTCCAGTTCCCTGGGCCCCCCTCGTTAGTCTCCAGTTCCCTGGGCCCCCCTCGTTAGTCTCCAGTTCCCTGGGCCCCCCTCGTTAGTCTCCAGTTCCCTGGGCCCCCCTCGTTAGTCTCCAGTTCCCTGGGCCCCCCTCGTTAGTCTCCAGTTCCCTGGGCCCCCCTCGTTAGTCTCCAGTTCCCTGGGCCCCCCTCGTTAGTCTCCAGTTCCCTGGCCCCCCTCGTTAGTCTCCAGTTCCCTGGCCCCCCTCGTTAGTCTCCAGTTCCCTGGCCCCCCTCGTGAGTCTCCAGTTCCCTACCCCCCCCCCTTCTAGGTCTCATGCTCTTTCATGTCCTTGCTACTGTTCTCTCATCTTTGTAATTGATGTTCTAAGTTGTGTTCTAAGTCCATAGTTCTGGGGTAAAAAGGCATTCATTGAGTTTTGCAGAGGCATTCAAAACAGAAAAAATATGTATAGTTGTCATAAGATGAAAGATCTATTCTAGCCAATTCAGTAAACCAGCCAATGGTCAAATTTTATCTAAAATTAGCTTTTTGTTGACTTTACATTGCTTATTTCTTTCTATTTAGTTTTAATGCATACTAGGTTTTCTAAAATGACATCCTACAAAGAACAAAGCTGATGTTGTTATTTATGTTATTCTTGTTGTTCATGTTTATAATAATAATAATAACAACAATAAGAATAATGGAAAAACTCTAAGACCAAGTTAAACTGGGGGTCATTAAGGTTATGGGAACAATTGGTCATGGAAAGCCAGTCTGGGTCTGTTTTTAAATGTAGTGATCGTATCAGAGCAGCAGATGGCTTAGGGAATGTTTTAGGAGCTGAAGCAGAGAATGCTCAGTCCCCAGCTGTCTGTTATGTGGCAGTCTAGTTTAAATCTAAGCTTTAGTAAATTCTAGATTCAGACACAGGAACACATACATGTTCATTGTGATGATTTCTTTCTTTCTGATGCAGCTTGCAACATTCTTGCTGATCTGCTTAAATCCCCGCTCTCAGGTACACATTACATACGAGGCGTGAACAACAACATGCAGCCTTGGGCCACTGCTGTTGGCAGAAAGCAGTTTGAACTGAGGCCAGCCAATCCAACGGAGGAAGGCCTGGCCAGCCTGCACAGTGTGCTGTTGCGGAAACAGCCGTTCTTATGGCGAGCTGCCCTTCTGTACTACACCGTGCACCATGCAGCCAGGATGAGTTTCAGCCAGCTCTTCAGTCATATCGCTCGCTTCGTCCAGGACCCTGCTGTACGCTGGGAATACTGCCTCCGTGCCAAACGGGGACAAACAGATACCTCGAAACCAGGTGAAGAAACATGGAACAGCAATCACACTTTCGACACTTTACCTTTTTCTGAGTGTTATGTCTTAATGGTGTTGCACTGATAATTTAACCTACAGGCTGCTTCAGTAAAGATCAGGTTTATCTTGATGGAATCCTAAGAATTCTACGCCATAGGACAAATATAGATTTCAAGATGCTAACCTCACTGGGAAAGGTACATTTTATTGATTGGAGTTGATTGTATCACTGCACACATGGCACAGAGTTATGACTGAAGGAAATCTTTCCTGCAGGTGTCTTACGAAGACGTGGAGCGACTTCGCCACCATGCCATTCTCCGTGGAACAAGGATCCCTCACTTCATGCGGGATGAGGAACGGTACCGGCAGCAGCTCGACCACATTGTCACCGTCAATGAGCTCAGTGATGCAGAGCTGCAAGAATTAATTCCCTGAGTATTCAGGCAGCCGGACAGCCGGAGAACGTGGGCAGATTTGAACATCTGCCTCCCTTTCACAAATATGCCCATCACAATCGAACTGAATCACTCCAGGAGTGACACCAGTGTCCGAAAGAAAAAGAAAATAAGATTCATTTCCACCTGGATTTTATCAGATTTCACATATACAGCATTTCATGCTGGTACACACTTGGTGGTTATGTCCAAGGAGAGGTCTTTACAATGGATTGACCATGTTGGTATCAGTGAAGTGATAACAGTTTTTATTAAAGCTTCTTGAAGTGCCACCACATCCACAATATTTATGTTTACAATTTGAGATCGTCAACTTCTCAGAACAATATACCTTTGTCAAATGGTTGAATCCTCAAAAATACTGTATAATAATGGTAGCCAATTAATTAGAGGCTAATGAAAGCTCAAAGGTATCTTAATTGCTTTGGCAGGGCTGCACTTATTATAAATCAATTTCCATATTTAAATGAAAGCTCCTAGCCAAGCCAGAGCTACTTAAAGTACCATTCACACTCCATCACTGACCCCACTTTCCCTTGTGTTCTCTACATGAACATTGTATTTAATGTAGTTCCTGTAATGAAGTTTTAATACACTGCTAGTTTTTTTTTAAAACCACTGTCAGTATATATGTATTTATGCAAGTATTTATTATTTATTTAACTCTTGTATTCATAATGAAAACTGAATGTTCTTGGTTTTAGCTTTATATCTCCATTGAAGGAGTACATTGTTGTACACCGTAGTATTACAAAAGGACACCAAGGATGTTCAACAAAAAGTTCCATGGTGGCTGTGAACCATGGTCGTGTCATTGAGGGGAAAAACACCACTAAGTGCAATTGACTTTTCACCCTATTAAATGACACCATTTTATATAAATGTCAACATAGAAAAGGCCACCGGTTGTAGTTCAATATGGACAGATGATGCGATTGTTCTTTTTGGAGCACCCTTGGTGGACTTCATTTCTCATGCTAATGTGATGTGAGTGCTCATGTAAGCCAGTTACCACTGCAGCCTCTGCTCTCAATGCCTGTACACAACCAACCAGATCTGGCCCATTGCCTGCAGCTTCCTCGGTGTTGTACATTTCAGAAGGAAGTGTGATGGACTCAGGAAGAGATGTGAGGAGGTGATGTGGATGTGCCTTAGATGGGTGGAGAACTCATCTGTAGTGGCCATTTGTATGCTTGAAAATACATATTAAACTTACTATAGTAATCTTCTCTGTACTGCACGGACAATGCACATTTCATGTTCAAAATACTCTGCAATTTATTAAAATAGTATAGACTTCACCACTGTCGTCCTAAATTCTGGAGTTTATGAATAAAGTGAATTAGGTTTGGTGTGCCATCATGGGCATAAAACTTCAAAAGGTCTTAAAAGCATTGTAGCCCTCTTAACATATTAAATCAACTTGCTAATTCTAATTACCTACAAACTTTCCAGTGTATTCAGTATTACTTGCAATGATTAGGCTACCCCAGTCACGCCGTGACTTACCGTAACTTATGACTTGGGCTTCTCCATTAAAAGCTTTTTTAGGTTAAGGGCTAGGCTTAATTTAGACCCCAGGAAGCAGCTGGTTCCTTAATAGCAGCACAACTGTCACTGTTTATATTTGAAACATCCATGACACCAGCAAACACAAAGGTTAAAAATACACACTCGCATATCAAACTGGTTAAAAATTATCATCTCTTGTTTAATATATGATATTTTTCAATAGATTGCAGAAAAGCCTCCATACCCAATAATACTATAATTTAGAATCTGCGCACATTTCAGCAGGGCAAGTCACTGACCAACACAATCTTCCAGCACATAATGCAACCTGGATCCTGAGCCCACATCAGTCATACGGAGCCTGAGAGTCATGAGGAAAGAGCAGGCATTCTTTCCCAACCACAATATCTTATATTTCTCTTTTTTCCTTATTTTTTGTTGAGAGATGTACAGCATTATAGAGGAGACAAGGGGGACAGAACGAATACCAGTTTTTGGTATTTGGGTAACTGTAACAAGCAGCACTAATACAAAGTGAAGAAAGGTGAGGGGAGGAGAGGGATTTGGCCAGCCCATTGTGTGTCCCTTCTGTACATGTGATACTAAATGACTTCTTGCTCCAATAGTGAAGCTTTACACCTGAAACGCAGGGGCTCTGCCAAACACTGAGGTAAAAAGGTTCTCCTGCAAGAAGGAGGAGAAGAAATTAAGGTTTACAAAGGTCACAGTGACTTCTTCCCTCAAATGAGCACACTGCTGCAAACAGTCTTTACCTTTTAGCTTTTAGATCATCATGTTGCGGTTGAGCTGCTTATTGCCAGACTGCCATCTGAGTTTGAGAGAGACTGTCCGTTCATCACTGGATCTGCACACAGACATATGCAACCCCCATGAGACTGGACTCACCTTTCACTTGATGTGTGAAGTAAAATAATTGTAGCACATTCTAGCAACACTGACAAGAGCCACATACTTGTCTATATTTATAATTACCCTATGCTTGAATTCTGCACAGAAGCTAAATATTCACAAGAAACTTGAGGGACTGACATAGCAATGGAAAATGGAAGACAGTGTGGGTAGACTCACAGAAGTAGGGGTGCTCCATAGCCTCCTGGGCAGTCAGTCTCTGTTGATGGTCGTAACGCAGAAGCTTGTCCAAGAGGTCCAGGGCTTCGGGGCTCACCAAGTGCTGATTCTCCGGCTGAACAAAGTGCTCCCAACGCTTCCGCGTTTGCCTGCAGAGTTTTTTTAATTGGGGGAAAAAAAAAAAAAAAAAAAGGGTGTTAAACCTATACTGCTGAAACACAATGAAACACAAATGCTCAGATATAACATTCAGTATTAACTGGTATCAGTGTTGTTCACTGAGGATTCTGTGAATGTCACAAATCTTTCATCTAACGCTAATCACCTCAGATGCAGTACATTAAATAAAACTCACTGTCCAAGCAGGTCTTTGAAGCGTGTGTCCAATTCGATGTGATATTTATTAAGGTAGCTGAAAAGTTCTTCGGTCCCGAGAACCTTAGCAATGCGGACAAGCTGGAGCAACAATGTATAGTTCAGTCATTGCCCACTTGTACAATCTATAGAAAGCAACCATTTGTTTATATGTCTAGTGCATATCACAATTTTGTGGCTCTTACTTGGTCATAATTGTCCTGGCCATGGAAGAAGGGCTCTTTCTGGAAGATCATACTGGCCAGCATGCAGCCCAGGCTCCACATATCTAAACTGTAGTCATACATCTACAAAGCATTTGGGATATTCAAGACTTCTCATTGTGCCAAAATAACTGAAGTATCCATTACAACAACAAAAACATGTTTGTCTAGTACTGCTGAAACACTATACCTGATAGTCAACCAGCAGTTCTGGTCCCTTGTAAGATCTTGAGGCCACCCTTACATTATATTCCTGGGCTGGATGATAGAACTCAGCAAGGCCCCAATCTATCAGACGCAACTAAAACACATAAGTAATTTTTTTGTGTGTGTGTGTGTGTGTGTGTGTGTGTGTGAATCCATAAGTTACCCATTTCCTTCCTATCAGCTGCCTGAAGATATTAGAAACAACATTAGCGGTTACCTTTCTCATCTGGTGATCTATCATGACATTATGTGGCTTTACATCCCGATGCATGATCCCCATGCTATGAGAGTAATCCAGAGCCTAGAGAGAAACCATAACAAAACAGGTAAGAGAATCCTCATTTAAATTTGAGTTAAGTGGGGAAAAAACAGAACCAATGATATAGTATGCTCATACCCTTAGAAGTTCATACAAGTAGAAACGAATATCAAAATCTGTTAATCTCTGGTACAGATCCTAAAAATAAGAATTAAGACAATGAGAATTAAGTCAAATACATCTTCTTCCACCAGAAATATTATGATGTTCTTTATACTGGCAACATTTACTGTTGAACTGCAATTCTGTTTAGATATCTCAAAGTTCTTTAATAATAGTAGTACTTTTACCTTGAAATCTGTGTTATTGATGCACTCAAAGACAAGGGCAGGTGTTCTAGACTACATGAAGTACAGACATAATATTCATTAACAATCAAGATATGAATTATTACAGTATAATCAAGTATAAATATAGCAAGCATCTAAAATTTGGAATATGATGATGAATTCTTGTGCAAATCTTGCCTTAGCCATAGGGAATCATTCAGTCCCATACATGCCAGATAGCTCTAGACATGTTTCAAGAGTACTGAACATTAACTACCACAGGACCTACCACAGGATCCTTCACTGTGTCCACAAGGCGAATTATGTTGGTTCCACCCCTTAAGTTTTCCAGGATTTTGATCTCACGCTTGATCTTTTTCTTCTTGACAGGCTGAAAAGTCAGGGCATGGTGAAAAAGGAGCTATATGCAAATTTCCATGTGTGTACACACATCACTTCACACCTCACCTTGAGTATTTTAACTACCACCCTGTCATTGCTATTAATATTGATGGCTTCAAACACTTCACTGTATTTTCCTCTTCCAAGCTTTCGCACCAACTGATAGTCATCTTGGTTACTGTAAGAGAGAGAGAGAGAGAGAGAGAGAGTGTGTCTCAATCATATGCAGCATCCCAAATGATTTACCCCCAATACTTGATAAATTAACACATTTAATACCTCCAACTAGGCACATGTGCTTCATAATCCCAGTAATCCTTGCTCTTCAAAGTGTTGACATCAACATACACCCGTGCTTTGCTGGCCACCGGACCAGGCATGGCGGGCATGGGCAACTGATCTGCCTTTCCCCCACTAACTACAAGACTTCCAAAGCAGCAGTGAGAAGCCGAGCGTCTTTTTTGAGGGGTCTTATACCAAGATGTTTCAGAATAGGAATTCGCGACAGATTTCTCCAACGAAAGACGGCTGCAATGCAGCGGGGACCATGACCACAACGCCTGTGCAACGATTAAGGATTGTCCCAGTTTGATTAAAAGCAAACTGTTCGTTTTCCGACAGAACGCCAGCGTAAGAACACTAGTCAGTAAGATCTGATGAAAATGCGAGAAAGCATAGCTGGCTAATTAGCTCGCCATGCAGTGACGTGAAAAACAGACGCTTGATTAACAGCTAGCTAGCTCGCTAGCTAATTGACATGAAACGCAACATCTGTGGCGCTAGCTATCTTAATTAACTTAATATGTAGCTGGCTCTCTCATTTAAACGGAGACGGCCTTGTACGCTTACGCAAATTAATAGATCTTACCGTAATACGACGACGGTGAATCAATTCAAATCTGCTCTGTTTGGTTATTCCGTTAGCTACTGCTGGCTAGTCGGCTAGCTAGCAAGAAATTGTAATGGCGTTTGACAATAAACGCAGACCAGCAGGCTGGTCAGATTTCTCTACTGGTCAATGGTTTCTAGCTGCATTTAACACCGATGAGTGCTCGTAATAAGAGTGAGAACCTAGCTAGATAGCGGACTATCCAGCCAGATTCAACAACACAGTTGCCTAGCTACGCTAGCTTGCTAGATAGCGCGATTCCTCAGCGACGGGTTTTTTTTTCGTGTAACGCTATTAGGATGACATTCATTCTAAACTGTCATTTCGAGAAATTGCCCCCTTATTGGCTACAGTTTGTCATTACCAACCCGAAATGCACCTAAGAGGTCTGAGTCTATTAACAGAAAATATATTAACCAAAAATCCTGGGGGGGAGGGGGGGAACCCAGTGCTTCTGCCGAGGGGTGTAGGGGTCCCTTCACTACTTTGCTAGCTTAGCCCCTTCTATCTGGGGTTAGATTAGGGCGCCGGAAGTACTCAATACACTTCCAGGTAAAGTTATTTTCCAAACGAAAGGTATGCCGAGATTCATCGAGGCAATCTGGACGCATAATGAAATTGAACGAGTTTCCTACATGGTCTTGCGATTCTTCGGTCTTGTTAAAATGACGAAATACTCATAAATTAAAAAGGAACAGAAAATGACTCGTAGATCTATCTTTACAAACATTTATTGGTTAATGTCATGTAGCCTTATGTGATGGTACACGAGTGAAGATATTTGTGCACGATTATGATCTTTTTTACATATAGGGTTATTTACATACGCCAGTCACTTCGGATTGATTGAGGGTGTAAGCAATAAACATAATGAGAGGATGGCTTGGGGTAGGGTTGGGAAAGTTGTAATCCTGCTTTAATATCTATGACATTCAATTTAAATATATAAGGCTTCATTACTTGGGATCTTTTCTTGGTTAGAGAGGTGTGGTCATTAGTGAAAGGGGCAGAGCTTTCAAGGGCTGGAGCAAAAGCCTGCAGCCTCTTTAGATCATCCACGGTGCAGTTGCTGATATCAACAAATACAAAATGTAATATATAATTATGTTTTAAAATCAGATGTGTCTTTACAGACATCTTGTCTGCTTGAGTCTTCTGCCATTTTGTATGAATAATTATGATCAGCACAATTGTTGATGCATTATGGTGCAATTCTATCCAAATTTACACATTAGTTGATTTATAATTAAATAACACCACAAAGTACTCAGTAGTATTACTTAATACAACCAAAATGCATTAGAATCCTTTTAATATTGGTTGACTATTTTAGTAATAAGATGCTAATTAAATCATGGGATGTTACCCATCAGCGACTTTTACAAAGGCATGACAATTCAGGGGGATTAGTTCCATTAACTCACGGGAAGCAGGCACGTGCGCGCGCGCGCACACACACACACACACACACACACACACACACACACACAAATATATGGCAAATAAATGTAACATTGTGTCTTATAATAAATGTAATCATTCTAGATCCACTATAATAAAGTAAGCCCTGTCCTCAGAGATGATCAATGAAACAAAGTTTACAGTATGGTGCAAATACACAGACACTAAATTCTACCACTGTACTCAAGTAATATAATTACAAAAACATCAATTTCTGAACAGTATTGTGAATATTAGAGCATCACTGAGCAGTAACAACCCCTTCTGTTTATTTGTTTTATCCAAATAGGACAGACATGCTGTTACTAGGCAGGTCAAAAGCAAAAGTAAGTCACTGTGTTACTGTAAACTGTAAGCATACCAGCAAATGTGTTACTGGTAATTGTTTAAATTCCCATAGTAACTACAGGGGGAAAAAAAAAATCACCTTTGCTGATCACATAGATTGCAATACTCGAGAGTAACTAATTCTTTTGCCTATAAGAGAACATACAAAATATGCACCGGTGACAGTTTACAACATAAAATATTAACATACAAATTTTAGGCTATTCATGCATACACATACCCTGTTACATCATGGGTTAGGCATTAGGAGTTATACGTTACAGATACATACCTACAGTCACTATACTGAGCCTTAATATATACAAGTACTATGGCTGGTGAAAAGCATGAGGTTTTACATATACTGCACAGGATCAAAAGGCAACCAATTTGTCAATCACAGGCCCCAATAATTTATTCCAGCCAGTGAAATCCAATTTCAAAAATCCTCAAGTGTCCCTTGTATTTGTAGTCAACCTTGAAGATGACAGCAGAACTATGATGTGCTAAATGTCTGACACAGTGAATGAATTAAGTTCAGTGATACTGAAATAAAAACTGAAAGGGTAACAAACACACACATGGGCACACAATTCTTCCTATTTTTATATTTCAGAATATTTTGTATTTCAAATACCAAAGAGAGTAGGGTTAAACAGAATCACTAGCCTTTTTGACCTATTTGAATTTGACGTTAAGACTTCTAATACCTTTTAAACGTTTTGTTTTACTCTACCTCCCACAAGTATGTAATGTGTCATCAAAATGAGAGGCAAGACTCCTTATCACAAATATGTGCCACAAACATGGAAATACACTTGTTCAAACCATTACATCGACTTGAACATTCAGGTGGTACAGCTTTGTGGTTACTGAGGCAAGTTTTTTTTGTTGTTGTTTTTAGTCTATCCAGATTAAGCTTTTTAAGGCTTGGCTGGAAGAAGGAATACTGGTATTATTGTAAAATGAAACGTTAAAAATCCTATCACAGGTTTTATTTCTTGTCTTTATAATTACGCAACAAAATACGTTAGAGCAGAATTAGCATCCTATCAAGAGCGTCATACTTCTAACGTCTGCGCTATACGTTCGTGGCTTCATTAACGAGGTAAGAAGCTAGAGAGCCCAAGGTTTTAAGCTGCTACTGTATGCATGGGGCTACTGGGTAGCCCCCTCCTTCTGCGGTGTGTTGAACTGTATGCTCCTGAAGGGCCCCCAGCTCTCCAAAGCACTCCCCACACCAAACACACTTAAACTGGGCCTCACGTGAATGGACTATGCCGTGTTTGGCAAGGTGCTCACGCTGCTTGAACCCCTTGTCACAGGTAGGGCACTTAAATGGCTTCTCGCCCGTGTGCACCCGCCGGTGTCTCTGGAGCTCGGACGAGTATTTGAAACGCCTCTCGCAGTCCGAGCACTTCATGGGCTTCTCGCGAGCTGGATCGCAGCGGTGCTGCACAAAGTCAGACGAGGACTGGAAGCGGCGGCCGCACAGGGAACACTTCAATGGCTTTTCCGTGCAGTGGGAGTTTTGGTGCCGCTGCAGTGTTGATGACTTTTTGTAGCCCTTTCCGCACACGTCGCACTTGTACGGCTTCTCGGCAGCGCCGGAGCCGGAGCCGGACTCGCCGCATTTGTGCCGGAGCAGCTCCCCGGACTGCCGGAAACCCTTCTGGCAGGCGGCGCATTTGAACAGGCTCTCAATGCCGTGCACATGCTGATGGTAAAGGAGGTGGCTGGGCTGCAGGAAGCCCTTGTCGCACTGGTTGCACTTAAAGGGGCGGTCGGCGGGATTCTTGTGCGTGCGCCGGTGGCGAACGAGTGCGTACTGCTGCTTGAAGCTCATCTGGCACTCCTCGCACTGGAACGGGCGCTCTTCCGAGTGCGTGCGCTCGTGCTGGCGCAGGTCCGACGGACGCTTGAAGCTCTTGCCACAAGCCGTGCAGCGGAAGGGCCGCTCGCCGGCCGGCTGGCACTGATGATGCAGCAGCTCGGATGACTCCTTGAAGTGCAGCTCGCAAAGGTTGCACTTGAACAGGTGCTCACCCGAGTGGGCGTACATGTGACGCACCAGGTGCTGCCGGTGCTTGAAGGTCTTCTCGCACACGGCACACTTGTATGGGCGGTCGGCACTGTGCGTGCGCTGGTGGTGCGCCAGGTGAGACGCCTGGCTGAAGCTTTTTTCACACGTGTTGCACTTGTAGGGCTTCTCACCTGTGTGCACTCGCTCGTGGCGAGAGAGCTCGGACAGGTGGCGAAACGCCTTCGAGCACACCGAGCACTTGTAGGGCCTGTCGGAGGCCTGAAAAGCAGTGGAGGATGGGGAGCCCATGGCTGCCCCACCGCTGGAGGTCTCCCCAGTGGACGCCTGCTGTGGGTTAGAGGACGACGACCCTGGTCTGTAGGTTTTCTCGCAGATAGAGCACTTCATGGGGTTGTTCCCATTCGCATGCTCGTTGTGGTGCTGTGCCAGAGAGGTGAGAAGGGAGAATCCCATTTTGCACACGCCACACACAAAGGGCTTCTGTTCCACCTGCACGCACTGGTGTTCTAGCAGGTCAGTGGCCTGATTGAAGATCTTCATACACTGGGTGCACTGAAAGGAGCGATCCTGGCTCACCATGCACTGATGCTCGTGTGGGTTGGCCAGGTGGGATATGTCGTGGCCACAGGCTCCGCACTTATGCCCACCCTCGCTCCCCACCTGCAGGGAGGGCTGCTGGGCCGGCACCGGGTGTTGCTGGGCGTGCTGGCTGTGCTGGGATTGCTGCAAGGCGGGGTCGGCCGGCAGGACGATGCCATACACCGCGCTGCCCAGGGGATTTTCTGCTCCCTGAAGAAGGGGATGAGCAACAGGTGGAGGGGCCACTGCATGCTGCTGCTGCCATGCCTCCGTCATCCTTCCGCTGTACATGTATGGATTCAGCTTTCACAGTGCACAGTGGGACCTGGGCAATTATAAACGACAAGGGGGCTGTACTATGGGGATTTCACCAGAAATGTAATGGAAAGGCCTGTGAATGTAATTTTCTTTTTTTATCACTCTAGGTTCATATGAAATTAACAGCCTGGCAGAACTTCTCAGCATATGGAATTTGGTGGTGTGCATGCCAAGAAAGAAATAGGGTCAACTTACTTGAAACTATTCAAATTATATTTCTGTGCATTGTTCTGTAGTATGCACTTGGTTTGGCATAGCATGTTAGATAATTTTAAATGATCTTTACCGTACACATTGCACTAAGCTGTTAAGACAAATGTGTGCGCACAGAAATTGACCCTTTTTGCGTTTTCAGTGAAGATTATATCGCGTACAGTAGTTAGGAAGTCAATCTTCCATGTCTAAAATATAATGGGTTACCATTTCACGTCATGTTATTATAGGGTTAAAACGGTCTCTGAAATCGCAGATCAGATTTAAGCCTGCTAGCCTACTATAGCCAACAGAAATAGGTGAAACCCGAAAAAAATACATCTACACACTCCTCGGCTTTTCCACAGAAGAACAAATGCTTGGTCGATGCAACAAACAGTCAAAAATTAGGCTCAGGCTGCAAAGTGCTGGTTAAACTTGCGTTTTATCAGCAATTTTCGCAGTTTCTTAACGCCAACTTTAGCTAGCTGCCTAGCAATTGTACATCGGCTGCTAGCCTTCACACTTAGCTTGGCTAATGCCCTTGTTTTAACCGACTGGTAGCGCTAATAACGCTTAGCGCATGCAAAACTGCACAAAGTACGATAGGTGAGAGGCGCAAAGAGCGTATTCTGGCTAGCAGGAGTCCCAAAGGCCGTGCAGAAGCCCCAGAGCGACGCCAGCCCTGGGCTCCCCACTTCACTATGTGGCTAGACAGACACAGTACATCGATATAGGGATATGATGTCGCAACATTTCGTTAGCCGTGTTTTTCGTCGCGTCCGACTCAATACCTTATTTTCGGAGCGATCCAAATGGCGCAAAAAAAAAAACCCAAGACGGTTCTGGTCGAGGGGGGGAAAGCAGTCGATCCGCTGCCGGTGGGATCTAGAAGGCCCAAAGAAATGTGACGCATCGGACCTCATTGACCAGCCCCCCGAACAAGGCTGACACCCAGATAATATGGGCGGATTCAAAACAAGAGAAAAACATCCTAATTCATATTTTAAATGATATTACCGTGTTTTTTATATGAGCTTTGCATGCGTCTACGTAAAACCGACATAAACAGTCCACTCAAAATAGTAAAAGTCTCGCTCAATTAAAACAAAAAACGTTTGAAATCAGAAGCGATCATATGCTATTTTTTTAATAAAAACATAATGTGTGCCTTTTATCGGAATATTGAAACGATGTGCAATATGACACGCTTATTTGAGCAGGACCCTAAATTCTCCGTGGCGCTTCAGTGTTTCACAGTCACGCTTTCACACAGTGCCGCGGGTCCAGACAGTGGAACGGCATCGCTCCTGTTATTATAGCTATTAGAGCATCGGTCCTGGAGTACAGCAGCATATCCATAGAGGGAGACATAGCAAGTCACTATTAGACTATTTTAGTAACAGATTTAGACAATTTTAGCAACATCTGGTGATTTATTAGTCATGACCGATTGCGTTGCAATAAAAAAAAAACTATAAACTACAACCGTTACAAACTGTTATGGTGTAGATCGGTTGTTTCTTTAAATTTTGTTTAGTAATCTACACTCTACAGATATAGCCTATCATTAGCTAATCTAAAAAAATATTCAGTATCCGTTGATCATATACCTGCTCCATTTTTTTCTCGCATTACACGGTTTTAAACACTCGCCCACGATGTTTGTATTTTGCCCTTTTTGTGTTTTTCTATTTCTTACTCTCTCTTTTTTGTTAAGAAAAAGCAGAGAATATCATAACCTCAAACATTTTATTAATTTTTCCACATAACTTGGAAACAACCTCATAAATCATTGCGTAAGAAAAGGCATGCGCGGGCATGCAATGATTTCACAACATGAAGATGTCACTGGATGAGTAGTATAAAATATACAGTAGCAGTTTATCATTCATTAATTTAGACGATTTCAGTCAGGTCCCACTGAGTAACGTAAGCTGGCATTTTTTTACACTGCTTTCAGTCCCTATTGTCACCTAAAGTTGCTGGACAGAGAGACAGGCAGAAATTCACACAGATTAACAGCAGAATAAAACAGGCCAACAAACATGCTGTAAAAATCTCCACAGGCTCAGTGTTCGAAAGCCAACTCAATCGGATCAAACATGGGTTGGGATAGAGACAGACTGTTCCATGCCTCCTTGTATGACTTCTGTATGCATTGTCACCTATACAAAGCCTGCTTGCTGGGATGATTTTTTTTAATTAAAAAGGCACTCAGCATTATCAATTATATCTTGCAGACTGTTAAAAGATACTAATTCGGTAATACAGAATATATATATTGAAAGCAGTGGTCAAAAGGTAACAGTCTCAAATTTTACAGAGCATAACACTCAATCACCGATGTACCTCTGTTGTGGTTCATGTCATATAGCAAGTATGATGTGTTTTACAAAGAAACTTATTTTCTTTAGTAGCGAGTTCAGCATAGTAGTGTATATCTAGTGAACTTGTGTATACTGTGAAGTAAAACTAAGCGACTGAGGGAATTGTGCTGACATTCAGTGACAATGCTAAAGGGGATCATATCAGTGAACATGACAGCTACAAGCTTATCCCATTCACTGTGCATGTGTGTGTCTCGGTTCTGATGAAAATATATCATGATGAAGCCCTTTAAGATAGCTCTTACCTCTGACTTACAGAGTATGCAAAATCTGGTTATGGATATGAGAGGTTTTAGATGCATAAACTTATGAGCGATTGCAGCGTTTTTGTAGGGCTGTACCCTGGGATATTAGTGGGGGTGTGTAGTCTTGGACTGGCTAGTTACATATCAGTGCCTTTTGCACTAGACCTCACATGCGCTACAACATCATTGTACATAAGACCACAAGACCATCTCACTAAACTACACGATCTTACTGCTCAGAAAAGAATCAGGCCTGATGTGCCGTGAAAAGGAAAGAAATAGCTTTGTAAGAGCTGAAAGATATGAGGCAAATTATATCAGGCAAATATTGTATCTTTAAAACCTAAATATGTGCAATATTATTTTTAGTCCTAAATAATACTGTGGATGGGCCTTTATTATGGATAAGGAAAAAGTAAGCAAAGATACCTAATGGATAATAATAGAAATATATAATTAATGGAACCGTAAAATAAGCTTACAGTTTACATGGACTTGTCCAATGTACATGGGTGTGACCAACGTAAATTCTGGGTTCCTTACATAAAGAAGTGGTGCTAAATGTGCATCATGTGCATATCTTACTTTTTGTTAATAGTAAGTGCTGTTAGTAACATTCTCTAGGCCATTATGTTTAAATAAAGAAATGAATAAACAAAATGGCTACACCAATGTTGAGTAAAATCACCATGACAACCAGGACTGAGCTGGAGCCCTGCAAAAAGGAACAGGAAAAATAACTTAGAATTAGTTATCCTTAAAGGTATATTTAACATTTAAATAATTCATCTGAGACCGTGAAAATAAAACATACTGCAAATCACATGCAATTTCTTCTATTTTCTTAATCTGATCATTATTTTGAAGAGTACTCAGTATAATAAGAATGACAATGCTAATCTATGTACATTTGCAACTGTTCACAATGATAAGCAGCAGATCACTCCACTTACTGCAGATCTATCATCCTTGGAGAACTGCAAACAAAGAGAACCCTATTTGTGGCTGTGTACTTACTGAGTTGGTTTTGATCAGGTTCAGATGCTCGCCATCCTGTTCCAGCGTGATCGGAGAAGATGTTAAAGGGGGCGAAAGGGTTACGTCCCTGTGCAAAGGCCACTCTTCCAAATCTACCCCGACATTCAGGCTGTCCAGCATCTGCACAGAGTCCATGGACCCTTCCCTGGCTGCCAGGCTCCACTCTTTGCCTTCATGGTTCCGCAGACGCAGTCTCTGTGAATTGTGCCCTTGGAGACTCGGGCATTCTGTGCCCGAGCCAAAGTGTTGCTGGGAAATGGAGTCTAAGGGCTGGAACCTCATTTCAACCCGGTAGTCGTCCAGCTTTTCGTCCTCCTTCTCTGGCAGCTCTGTGTGGCAGGGGATCCAATGGGAAGAGTTCTCAACAGTCCATCCCAAAGTGGAGCTGTTGACTCCATGCTCTGGTGGCTGGTAGTCATTCAAGCTTGATTCACCAACTGTATGATTGTTTAAGGACTGATTTAGTTTATGATGGGAGTGGACATGCTCGTGTGACTTGCGATAGGAAGATACATGCTCTCGAGGATTGTAATGGGAAGATACACGGTCTTGTGGTTTTGCCTGTGTGGAGATATATTCTTTTGGCCTGTGACTGGAGGAAGAATGATCATGGGTTTTGTGATTGGATAAATTACGACCCAAGGCCCTGTGATTGGAATATGTGTGCACCTGTGGTTTAAGCTTGGAAGAGTTGTGGTCCACAGAGTTGTGACTGGATGGAATATGTTCCCATTCTCTATGATTAGAGACTGTATGTTCCCTGGACTTGTAAGTTGAGGATGCATACTTCCAGGGCTTTTGACAGGGTGGCACATGATCCCATCCCTTATCTGAGGAGACACGCTCATTGGACTTGTGATTTGAAGAGCCATTCTCCCATGAGTGGTGAGTGGAGGAGTTTTGGTCATGTCCATTGATGTGGCTGATCTCTTCCTCCAGCAGGGATGGAGTGGTGGAGCGGCTACTTTCTCCCTTGCTCCCCCGCCTGTTGGGATACATGTCAGTAGTCCAGCTGTTGGTGCTGCCTCTTCCATTGTCCAAGCCTCTTCCTTCAACCAAGACCTGAATCTCAGCCCCTCCCTGTTCATCCATGGCACTCTGGCGCATGAAGCAGGTGCTCCTGGCACGGTGAGAAGGTGGGCTGCAGGGTGGTGTGGAAGGGCTGCTCAGGGCAGGACTCAGGTCTGGGGTCTGGGCTGGGGGAGTTGTGTCTGGTGTGCAGAGCTCAGGGCTGTCAGTTCCAGTGGAGATCACTTCCATGTCTTTCTCTTTTCTTTCCTGACGCTTTGGTCTCTGGCACTCCAGTCCTGGTGAATGGCATGGAGACATCACTTGTAAGTAATTCTCTAAACTGCAAATTCTTACTATACTTCACAATTAAGACTGAGCCAGAGATACAGTAAGTGAAAGTGTTTGTCTTGTGGAGTCTTTCTCACCATTTCCATAATGATGGAAGGAGGGAGAGAGTTCTTTGGCAATAATCCGGGCGAGACGACACTCTTCCAGGGCCCTCAGTGCAACATCCTCTGCTGCCTCAGCTTTTCCACGGGCATGGCTTGATCTGCAGCAAGTGGTATTAATAAAGACTATCTCCAGTTTAATATTTACCTTTTTATGCATGACATATTATTTTTTATGTATTATTAAGCATGTTCTAATTGGCTAATACAAATATTGAACATACAACAGCTTTGTTGTTGCTAGAGTTTTTAGAAGCTGTATGCTTAGTTGAGAGTTAAAATCAAAACGTGATGAGTCAGGTGTTGGACCTACCTTGACAATGCAATCTCGGACTTCTGCCTAGCGATTTCCGCAGCCTTCTCAGCAGCCTCAACAGCACGGTCCACCTTCTCCCGGATTTTGCTGGTGCGCAGAGGTATTAGATTTTTCCGCTTGCCACTCACCAGAACATTCTGCTTGTACTTGCCTTCCTCCTTGGTCCCATCTGGGAAAGTGGTGCAGCCATAGCCGTTCCGCTTGTTCCCGACCCACTCGCCCTCATAGCGCAGCCCGTCCGAGCGGTGGCTGACGCCCCACCCTGCTCGCATGTCGTTCCTCCATTCCCCCACGTACGTCTCGGTGACTGTGGCATCCACACTGCCTCCTGCCTCCGCCTCCCCTAGGCTGACGTTGGAGTTGATGTCGGATGCGGCCGAGCTTACCGTACTCATGCCTGCCTCACTGCAGAAGGAGCTCTGCTTGCTTAGCTGGCTAGCCAGGGAGCTCTTGGATTCAGAGCGCCGCAGCTTCAGGCCACTCAGGATGGACTGCCGGAAACGGCCCTTCCGCTTTCTCTGCCTGTCCACATCACTCTGGGCGCAAAGCACGAAGCCTCCACGTCCCACTGGGCTCCCAGCTGCCCCACTCATGGCGGGGCCATCTTCAGGCGTCGGGGCTCCCTCACTGTGTTCCGAGCGCAGGGAGTTTATGGAGGTGCGTAGAGGGGAAAAGATGACTGCAGCCATGCCATAAGGCACACTCTGCCGCACCCCATAGCCATGTCGCATGCCACTTAACCACTGTCCCTGGTATGTGCCTTGCAGAAAGACAGAACAGAGAAAATCAAACTTGGTCACAACACACCAAGTATTAGTACTAACACATACAGACTATGTGTGTATGTATGATAGTAAATATGAGTGCTAAGTATATGTATTACATTTTATAGCTATAAACCTTCCACATGAAATAATGAATGCGATTTCTTTTCTACTGGGATTGGCTATGACCTGTAGCCTGATGCTTTTTTACAACTTCCCAAACAAATTAATTGAAAACTTGTCTAAATATATAAATAAAATCATGTTTTAAAATATACTTTGATGGGCTATAGAAAAAAAAAATCAACAACTGTTTTTCTAATTTGAGCACTTTAGTCTCCTTAGTCTGCATTTTAGTCTTAAAATATATTC
The DNA here is from genome assembly GCF_041902795.1 of Electrophorus electricus. Taxonomy (NCBI): domain Eukaryota; kingdom Metazoa; phylum Chordata; class Actinopteri; order Gymnotiformes; family Gymnotidae; genus Electrophorus; species Electrophorus electricus. Next base: position 3,833,836 of record NC_137499.1, on the reverse strand, counting down.
AGTTCTGAAACTTTATAATATAATTTATACATTATCTATATAACAGTGGTGTTGCTGATCAGTGTGAGATGTGTTTAAAAAATAAAACATTGCAATTTTAATAATAAATTAGATTCTAATAAAATATCATTTATAATTTGTACAGGCATTTTCCCATTATTCTCAATTAGAAAATTCTTTCTCGTTTACTGTAGCAATTTCACGTAGCTAATGTACATACATTTGTTTTTGAATTAAGATTGCTAACAAAAGTTGTGAACCTGATGTAAGACCAAATGATGTACCTTAGAATCGATGTCATGCATTTCTAGGTATTGATTTTTCAAGCCTTTTCTTAGTTATTCATCCGTCATCAGTCCATAAGTAAGCACCGAGAGCCACACAATAAAATTACGTTAAACAAAGGCGAACTCACATGGTTCCTTACACAAATTAACGTTAATCCGTGACTGTCACTGCGTAACTGTCCATGGTGCTGAAATTTAACAATGGCTTGATACCTGACAATCTGGCACCGAGTCATCATTCGTATAATCATTTGTTTAAACCTGCAGTAGGTAAAATAAGATATAAATACATTTGTTATCATATTTGATTGGCAGTTAGACTTTGCTTGTTTCGTTTTTTAGTATTGCTATCTCAATACATTCGATCGAGTGCCTGGTTTTCGGCAATCTCGCTAGCAATAAATGTGTTCTGTTAGGGCTTTCAGACGTAAACGAGCTGTAGTTATATGGATTATTTTAAATAATTTTAAAACAGTGAGATTAAAACATTTCTGTGCGTCTGTCTTGTACTAATGTAACCCGAGCCGTAGTATTGTTTTTCCGCATTCATATATGAACGGATATTGTTACACATTAGATACAAAACCACAAAATGGGAAACATCCAATCAGATTTCAGAACACAAGAGTCTCTGGTGACACAATGACCCGCTGCCTTTGGGTTTCCATGGCAATTTACTGTACAGAGGCGTCGGTTGTGTAGATGTTGCTGTAGAAATGGGCTGACATGGTGTAGTAGTAATGGTGGCGCTTTTATCGCTTCAAAAATTAACTTTAAGGTCCTTTTTACTGGGCTGTCAAAGTGAGTCGATATAAACATACAATGTGTATCATTTAAAAAAAACTAACAAATGTAGCAAGTCTATACTAATTTAGACTGCAGTGTTACATAATTGTCAATAGCACTTTTTACCTTACACACATACACCCACAACCCACCCACACGCCCACTTAAATAGACATCATAAAATAATTCACTTGATTGACTTACTGTCACCCTAGTAATTTAGTTTCGTTATACATATGTGGAGATGTATCAGAAATTCCAAAAGATTCTGAATGAAAGAACTAGCAGTGATAGATGTGGGAATACTCTCACCTCCATCAGAGTAAGTCTCAGAGCCATAACCATCCTGTAATCCGTTGCTCCAAGTTCCTTCATAACGAGCCCCACTGCTGGTGCTCTCCAGCCTCCCATAGCGCCCTTTGAATCCTTGTGTCCACTCCCCTTTGTACTTCCACCTCCCTTTCGTCTCCACACCAATTCCATGCCTCTTGCCCTGTGCCCAGGTTCCTTGGTAACTGTTCCCACTAGGCCATGTATACACTCCAAGAACCTCAAACCCATGGCTCCAGGCCCCTGCATATTCCCCCTGGCCCTGAGGCCCTGTGCAGACCCCTCGGCCATGAGCCTTACCCTGCTCCCACCCTCCACAGTACGACCCCCCATCATCAAAGTCAAACCTGCCTCCAGTGGACATGCATGTAACAGGTTTTGGCAAATCCTCAGAATCTCAAGGAAACCCAGAAAATAGCAGTAAAGGAAGACTGTGATAGTATTAGAAATGCTAAAATGATTTCACTTCCCAACCTTCAAGTAGCTCATCAGCATAAAGCGAAGAAGGGGGAAGGCTCCTTTAAAGTCCAGTCAAAATAAGGGGAAGCAACCAAACTCATCGGGCCCTCATTCCTGCGTTATAGCTCCTCACGGTCAGTGCCAGGCCTGGGGTAATGGATGCCTTTATTATGCTTGCTTCTTCCCACGAGCATGCAGATGGTGTGCTTCTCCCTTGCTCCCCACACGGCCCTGCTGGGCAGCAGCTCACATCCGTCCTCCGCTTTCCGTGCGTGGAGATCCGGAGGCAAACAAGGCCCAATTTTTTTTTTCTCCCACAGCCACACAGACCCACACAGCAGCAGCATTGATACACTCAATCAGACATTGCATCGCTCTCCCCCTCCCCAACAACGTACTGCACCGGCACACAAAAATGATGATATACCAGAGGGTAATTGTTGACCAGTAGGAGCCTAAAGCTGTGGAAGAGAACAAGGTTTCCTGTCTAAATCATGCTCTAAATACAAAAATACAGCATTTCCTCAGTCATGCACCTAACAAGACCTATCTGGCACTGCATTTTCCCAGTGCTTCTGCTCCTCTCTGTTCCCTTTCTGCGCTCCCGCTGTGATGTAGAGGTGAAGCTCCTTCCCCGGAAGACTGTGGTGAAAAGATAAGAAAATGCGAAGGATCTGGTTCCCTCCCAGCCCCTTTGTCTTTTTGGTTTAAAGACATGTATAAAGAAATGGATCTTGTATTGTCTTAAGCCATATGATGCTCAGAATGTGCTCATTACTGGACCGTTCCACCCCAGCCAATACCCTCCCCCACTCATGCGCCTCGTCCTCGTTCTTAAAGGGAAAGAGTCTGAGACACCATCTGCAGCTACATAGCTTACACGCATATGCACTATTCATTTTGACCGCTCTGCCAAAACATATTAATTTGCCAACTACACTAACCCTAAAAAAAATAAGGTAATTAATATATCTACACTATTAACATGTGAATTTGATTCTAACATTTAGTTTTAAGCAGGCCAATATATTAAGTGACAATATTAAGGTTCATACTTCATAAAAACACCCATTTTTTTCCCTATAAATTATTTTGTGTAGATATATTATTGTTTAAGATAATATGTTGGCTATTGTTGGCTTATTCCATGTATTGAAATTGTCCATTAAGTATATTTACAACCTTCACTAATCACATTATCACATGTCTGTCAAACTGAATTAAGGATGATTTCACAGACACTCAAAGCACACACACTCACAAAATACCCCACAATGTCCACAATTAGAAACCTGCAATAGCAAACATTAAAGACAGATCAACCAAAATGTACATTTAGATACTATGTACAAATATAGAAAAACATATTCTATGTCTGCTGGTAAACAAAATGCAAATTCTGAGATGTTTTAGCAATTCAGGTAGGCTATAATGCTTTAAAGATCACCCCCCCCCCAAAAAAAAAACCCCAACAAAACATTGACTGACATCTACCTCTGACATAACTGACAAAATGTCATTCTTTAGTCTTTCCCAGGAAATCCATAAACATGACATTGCTTAAGACATTTATTACCTCTAATCATAGTACAGAGTACACCTCTTTGGAATAACTATCTTTGTTGATACAACTTTAATGCTTTAAATTAAGGTGCCAACTTGACAAAACTAACTTTGAGAGTTGTTGAAAGTATTGTGTACACTGCGAGTAATGTAAACAAATGTGGTCATTGAATAACAAAACAGCAAACACAGAAGAAACATTTCTCCAGCAATTATCTGAGTGACATTAGCTGTATTGTCATTAGTTCCACAATCAGAAAACAAAAATATTTTTCTCAACAAGATTTCTACTTTCACAGCTTAGAGGTGAAATGTTTAGGTGGGCCATGGTTTTAGTGTGGTCTAATGCTTTAATAGTAGAAGGTGAAAGTAGACCTAAAAGTTTACTCTTTGGAAACCATCTTTTCTTCATTTTAGTCAGATCTTATCTGTGTAGCTGAGAATTTTCACACATTACATGTCAACCACCAGGAAGACACAGTAAAATATACACACCTAGATTGGCAAGCATCTCTACACATTTAGAGAATTCTCTGCTCTCCTACGTCTACTAAAGCAGGTTGGTTTAATAACTTAAAGCTCACCAGCTAAAATTGTTTAATATGTTAAGTTACCAATTTAAAATTTGCATGCAAACATGTGAATCCAGCAAACGTTTCAACTGTAGTAGTTTCATTATTACAATCTGCTTACAAATATTAAGCTAATAGAGCTGCTGTTATATGTGCAGCCCAGCACGTAACATTATGAATATTTTAAAAATATGATTTACTTAGTAATTCACTTTGCAGCCCTGTAACATACTTTAACCACCACACTGGTAGGATACACAGCTGAGGTTAAATTCCTAATTCACCATGCCAACGGTTTTCATTGTTTCATAGTTTTGTAACTCAGTGAATGAAAAATAAAGATGATAATAGAGCAGATGGTGTGACCTTGAAGTATGTCACTTTACAGCTCTTGAGAAATGCAAGATTTTCCCAACAGCTGTACATGGAGGTACACTTTTGACTCACCCAATGACCTCAAATAGGCATAACAGTTCATTATAATACATACAGCATATATGCTTCTCAGATATTTATATGTGAAATTATGCATGTCATCTTAGTCAGTCAACCCTACTAGAAAGTAGTGAAAGAACTGTTTTCAAAGTAGCTGTTTACTTAAAGTAAAAATCATAAATATGGCTTCTTCTCTAATCCAGGTTAAACCCAAAATATTGTGTGAAATATGAGGACCCGTTTTATGAAAAAAAAGGCAAAACACATTAAAGGAATCTCAAGTCATTTTCTTCTAGGAAAAAATAACAAAACAACACAAAAGATCAATCAGCACAGTAAACCAGTGGAAAAAAAAACAAAAAAACCCAAAACATTAACTTATATTAACAGATACCAGTCATTAATACAAACAAAGGTAACTCCACATTGAAAATGTAAGTTGTAAACATCATGAAACACTGGGTAAACAGTAAAGGGAATGGTAGACATGTAAGATCTGAAGGACTGGCAAGTTGCTCTAAGTGAGGATGTCCTGGGCTTGCTGCTCCACCAACACTGCCATATTTTTCACATCTTTGCACCACAATTCCAGACGGTCATTCATACCTTTAATCTAATTGAAATAAAGTCGGCTTAGTCACATCACATTCAAACATGTTAGCAAAGCAGAGAAAGCATTCGGATCCGCAATCTTAGTAAGTGTCATGAAAAGTTCTACCTGGATTAGATCCAGAACTCTTGGCTGAACCCATGTCATGTGAACAGTCTGGTCCACCTCATCGATGCTACCCTTTATCAAGCCAACAGAGAGCGCCTTCATCACGAGCAGTTCCACCTGCACATGTGGAAAATGTGAACTTAAAAATATATGTAGGACTATGGGAGAGGACACAGAGGATGATTAAATGTGATTTAGATTAAGTGCCAATGCTCAGTTTACATACGGTCATATATGTATGTAAAATTATACTAAATCAATTGATGGACAGAATTTGAGATGAAAGCACAGATCACCTCATTCACTGGGATATGTGCACTCTGTGCTATTTCTTGGAACGTCAACTGTCTATTATTGGCAGGTCGTGTAAAAGTCATCTAAGGAAGAATAAGAAATTATGCAAGTTATAGATTTACTCAGTTGTGAAGTATATCCAGCATATTAAAGGGTACTCTAGCACCAGCTAACTGTGAAGCTAACATGAAACATGATTATACAATGCACATGGTTGTTGAAGCTGGCCAGCTAGAACATTCTTATTTGTTGTCAATGGCTGTTAACAGTATGGGAAGATGTCAACGTTTATTTTTATTGGGAGAGTTATTGGGGCACAGGTCAGCATTTCCTGAGTTCTGACAGTACCAAAGTATTTTTGAACAATTTTTAAGAGACAGGATAAAGAATAAAAGGCAATGGAGTGTGAGTCACTTCTCAGACATTTCTGCCAGTCCATGCCATGATTTGCCACTAATTTTGCTTAATGATTGAACACTGCTTTTTCTAGAATTCCTTTACTAGCAGTTTTTATGCAATAAACAGCAGCACAAAGGCAGGCAGTTAGCTGGTGTTAGGCTTTAAAACAGGGAATGTTACGAAAAAAAGAAAAAAGAAATTGAAGAACAAACACTTGCCTCCATCACACAAAGCAGCTGGATCTTTTGCATCAGTTTGGGCTCATGAGCTGCTAGATCTGGCTGTAATGAACAGATATGTCCTCATCCGTTACTTGAGATAAAATCTATTTGGACAAGCTCCACAAAATACAAGATCTCTTTGCCTGTACACCTATAATGTTGATCCAAATAACCACTGTACATTTTTAACATTTCAAACTTCTGGAGAATGTGAAACCTTACCTGCTGGCCCCAGGCTGACTTCAAGGCTTGGAACTTGACAACATTGCCACTATTAAAAGCATAGAGGGTATCAATAAGCCACTGCTTGTCCGTATTTCTCAAAGACTCCAGAACTGGGTGCATCAGCTGATAAAGAAATATGCTTACATTATACACTGATATAACAAAAGGATTTGGCATTTAGTAGGGTTGCACAATATGGATTATGGCATATTGCGATATGCCCAGCAATATATCAAAATTACATTTATGACCCCTTGATGTGGCACAATTAAGACCTTAATTTTTACCTAAATTGTTCAATAATTTAAATTTTATGAATACCATAAATGAACCAACACCATCAAAAAATTCATTTGGAAATGGTTGAGGTTGGTCACGATGCTTACAGCACATTATTGCTAAGAGCATTGGCATTCTGAAATAACAGTATTTGCAATACCAGTCAGTATGATAACTTCCAAATATTTACATTTAGCTGACGCTTATCCAAAGTGACTTACAATTATGACTGAGTACAACTTGACCAATTGAGGGTTGCCCAACAGTGGCAACCTGGCAGTTGCGGGGCTTGAACCAGGAACCATCTGACTACAAGTCAAGTACCTTAACCACAGAGCTACCACTGCCCCAAACATACTGCCTAAAACAGATGTGTTGTGAAAGCAGAAGAGACTTACAAGTTCTCCAAAATTGTAAACCCCCTCTCCTAGCAGTCCTGCTAGTCCCAGAGTAAAGGCTCTCTCCTGTTTCTCTGTTTCTAACAACATAGAAACAAATCAGTCACCTTACTTTGTGAGGGCAAGGAGAACACAAAAAGACAAGAGTCTGGGAAATTGAAATATTCATGTACAAATCAACATCAAACAAAATATAGACATATAAAAAAAAAAAAAAAGACTGCATATTATACCACACAAATCTTTCACTTCTACACAGCCAAGATAGCGTAGGGCGTCCTTGTAGTATAACGCATGGTCTCCAACAAACCGATAGTACTTGCTGGACAAATCATAGAAGCGCCCATGAACTGATGTTACACCAGGCAGATTATTCAGCATCTCTTCAACCTCCTCGATCAATTTCTGCAAACCACAAAATCTAATTCAATAACCGACTGTGAAAAGGGATTTTATTTACAAAATCATGTTATCTGCAAAGCATCACCGGATGCATCCAACTGAAATGTAAATAAAGGGCTATGCAAAACATGCAGAGCAATATTTCCCCAATGACAGGATATGTATTAAATACATACAGAACCATGCTTAACATGCTATAGGTGATAAAAAAAAATTGATGTGTAATATCATTGCACAATTTTTAATAATAAAAGACCAAAATCTAAAATTTCATGTATTTGTTTTCCCTTGCTGTGCCCTTTTGATAATCAGTATTATTATTTTGACAAAAGGTTAACCAATACCACTACTAGTACTATTTTAAAAACTAAGACATCCAAAAAAGAAGACAGCAAGAGTTGTCACAATAAGGTAAACACTGCCTTTCATATATTCAACATTTACTCAGATAAAATACAAATATACATTCCCATATTGACCTCACTGGAAACATTTAATGCCATTTTCAATATTCCAAAAGCTTTTTTAAATGGTTTTTAAGGTGTCCTACCAAAATAATATATAATATAATGAGATACTGTTAAAGGATTACTATTCCCCTCTGGTCATCAGGGCACAAGGCTGGCAAAATCAACCGAGGCCTCAGAAAAGATAAAGGTGACAAGAAAACAATATGTTAAAAAATCCCATAAAAAAAGGCAGTAGTGTGGAATAAAAACAACAGAGCAATAAGATATTTCAGTCATTGACCTAATAAAATCTGAACATCTGCTTTGACATTAAGTCCTATATATGTGGGATAATGCAGTTAGAACAAATTAATCATCATTAATGGTTGGACCCTTAAGCATGCATCCAAATTCAGATTTACTCACCAACCTGGACTCATTTTATTATTCTACGAGTTTCTGAGCTTTGTTAGTTTACCTTTGTTGCAGCGAGGTCACTGATCTCTAATTTCAGACTCCCTATAGATGTTTTGCACAAGATGACAGCCTCCTCGTTGCTCTTTACCTGTTTACACAATAGGACTTAGGAAACAGGAACGCTCTGAAAATCCCACAGTCATGTGAGAATTTATCTTGTCTGTCACATACCTTTTCTTTAGTTTTCTCAAGAAAGGTGATCGCATCATTCGGATCTGCCAGAAGATGAAGTCTATAATGAGCCATGGTGATCAGTTATAGCATAGCTACAATTACTCTGGTGGACGCTATTTCATTTAGCCTCCATCTCATTTTAGTTTTCTGGGAAAATAAAGCAATCTCAAACTAGAATAGAATGCTACAATCTGACTGGGGTGTTTTCGGGGTTTTTTAAGCAGCAAGAAAACCTGTGAGCCCTGTTACGGCTGCTCAGTAATTTGTGGTTCCACTTTAAAAATTATATGGACCTCTACAAAATAAAATAACAACTGCGATAACCACCCTTTGTCCCCTTTAAGGTTTACAAATGGTTGGCTCATGTGTATTATAGTTACTTACCTGATATTTGTCTGATAACATAGAGAATAATTTCCACCAGAGATAGTGGATTGATCCTAGAAACACCAACAGGGGTTATCACCACCAATTAATTGAACAGACAAATAAAAACTGTTAAAAATCACTATATTAAATCTATTAGACATTTGGTATACCTGTGCTCAAAATCACTCAGAAAGTTGTCATAGAGCTGGAGACAGAGAAAAGGCCGCGAATTAGATGATGGTGAACATAAACGACTCTCACACGGGAGCTACCAGGTTACCACTCACCTGGATGAGGCTGTCGCCACTTTTAAAGTAAGGGTCCTTGACAAACTCCGTCATCTTCAGAGTCAACTGATGCCACAGTCTGAGAATTAAAAATGCCATACTGCCAACACGATCTCCGAATTTTAACTCATTTCCCCTCAATTAAACATAATGTATTTAGCTATGCATAACACAACGTTACATGCAATCCCCCCTCAAAAAAAACCTCTGCATCCCATTAGCCTCAGACGGCGGGACGAGGACAGTCTGTTGACCAGTAACCACCCATACAAACTGCTAAACCATGAAGAAGGACACGTTTGTGTAAAGAGGGTTAACGTTAAGTAACATAAGCTGGCAGGCAGCACATAACGCAACTTACTTTTTGTTGTACAAATCTTCAAGCGCATGCCACTCTGCCGCCATTTCAGGGGTGGAACTTTTCCTTTGCTGAAAGCAGAGATACCCTGGCACGTCTTTCATCTTGAATCCGTCTTGTATTAATTAGCCAGTACTGCTGGCGCAGAGGACATGCAACGTTAGGCACCGCACACACACACTTCTCGCCGTCCGTGTAACACGAATCCTGCAGCACTCAAGCAACTTCCGGCATGGTGCGGAGCTTAAATTTGAAAATAAAAGTCACTCGTCAGATTCGACGTGAAAAGCCGTAGGTTTTAACATTACTGTCTGGCTCATTTTATTAATTTGTTTTTGATTTTTAGTAAATAACATGTATAAAAAAATGTATAAACCAATCGCCACTTCCGTTTATATTGTATAGTATACCAAAAAACACGGTATTTCATTCAACGAGATTTGTTCTTTCTACCTAAAGCATCATAATAGTAGCACACATACAACAGCGAAACACGGTTATTTCTTAGTATACATTTAAATTGCATGCTTTTAACTTTATAGATGATGAAACACGTAGCCTTTTGCTTATTGGGGAAGAAACTGTTGCAATCTCTACATTCCTGCTTAGATCATTTTTAATACTTACAGGCTATTACGGTGTTGCGTCAGTCTACGTCACTGGAACGACTACGATATCGTACGATAGTATTTGTATTTACATGGGGTACTGAAATTGGGTGAATTTATTTGTAAGACGAACTCTGTATAAGTTTTCCTGTTCTAGAAGTGTTTCAGAAAGTAGACTGCCAGTCAGCGTCAGTCTCATTAAACAAATAACATGACCGCTTTGCTGACTTTACCTAGACGCTATTTCACTAGAATTGTCAAAACCAGCGGAGGAGACGTCGGAGGTAGCTCCATAAAACGGTACAGAGTAACACGGACCTCACACGTCTTAGGGTGTCCGAAACCAGCGACTTCGTTTCGTCGAGGTATCTGTTAATCTAAAAACCACTTTGGTTTGGCTCATAATCTTTATTGTATAATACTCAATGACGCTCAATTAGAATTGAATTTGCTTCATAGTTAGTATTTTCTTAATATATATCTATAACTACCTTGCAGGTCTATCAAGGACATATTATGCCAGTCAGCAGGTCTCACAAAAATTTGCACATGCTCAGAAACAGAGAGAACCTTCACCACCATGTTTTTTTTGCTGCCAGTAAGTATACGTTTGTAGTGTAGTAAATGGTACCCCATCTCATGCATGTTCTCTAAACGATTCTTATATTGTTCTTATAGGAGAACCTTACATAAATGCTATGAAAACAGCGGGCTTTTTGGTGGAGGTGGCAGTGCCCCGCAGCAGACGTTAGAGGATATTGCGAAAAGTATTAGAGAACGACAATACAAAAGAATAACTGTGATGGCAGGAGCAGGAATCAGTACTCCGAGTGGAATTCCAGATTTCAGGTAGGAAATGCTATCGGAATTTTACCAGCACCACATCCTAGGAATTTGTTGACGTTGGTTTCAGAGTAGAAAACCCCAAACTTCCTTTTTTCAAACAGGTCACCTGGAAGTGGTTTGTACGACAACCTCCAGCAGTACAACCTGCCTTACGCTGAGGCTATCTTTGAAATCAACTATTTCCACTACAACCCCAAACCCTTCTTTGCCTTGGCAAAGGAGTTGTATCCTGGTAATTACCAGCCAAACCTGACACACTACTTCATCCGCTTACTTCATGACAAGGGCCAGCTACTCCGGATGTACACTCAGAACATAGATGGGCTGGAACGGAGTGAGTACTGGGTCTCTTGCTCTGTGAACTGGCAAAATGAGACAGAGTATACATGCCACATATAGAACTGATTTATACTCTTCAATTGCTCTTGTGTTTCTACACATATTCAAGTGGCAGGTATTCCACCTAAGATGTTGGTGGAGGCACATGGGACGTTTGCCACAGCCACTTGTATGGTTTGTCGCAGGGACTACAAAGGAGAAGAGCTGCGAGTATGTGTCCTTTGTCTACACCCCAGAAACGAACGATCGTGTGATTCAGGCTGAGTTCATGCCAAATGACGTTCTTTTATTTGCTTTTTACATATTTATAGAGAGAAACTGTTTAGTGCTTAATTGATTTTGTCTTTCCCAGAATGACATAATGGATGGAACAGTGCCTAATTGCCCTCACTGTAAGGGAGTCATTAAGCCTGACATCGTATTCTTTGGTGAAGAACTGCCTCAGCACTTTTTTCTGTATCTCACAGACTTCCCAATGACAGACCTACTAATTGTAATGGGAACATCTTTAGAGGTGAGAGAACCCTATATTGCATTAGGTAAGTAGACTTCACATTATTTGCAAATTTGTGCAGTTCTGTTTAAAAGTGAGGTGCAATTTCCTTGTCTCTTGTCTAGGCCCTGGGCTAAAGCTATATATTTAGGCCAATGTATGAAGAATTAATTTCTTTTTCCATGCAAGAGAATTATCAGTAATTATCAGTAATTATCAGTAAAGGATCATTTTAGGGACAGACAGGAACGGTTGTTAATCAGTTTTGCCAACAAGTGTCACAGTTGAGCTGCATCTTACTGGCTGTAATTTTCTGACTGGGCCTCTGCAGGTAGAGCCCTTTGCCAGCTTGGCTGGAACTGTGCGTGGTTCTGTTCCTCGCCTCCTGATAAATCGTGATCCGGTTGGGCCTTTTGCCTGTGGGTCTCCACGGCACAATGACGTGGCTGAGCTAGGAGATGTGGTGAGTGGGGTAAGGAAGCTGGCAGAGGCCCTGGGTTGGATGTCTGAGCTGGAGGCACTTATGGCTGCTGAAACTCAGAAGGTTAGTTATAATCACATATGTTTGTTATATATCCAAGTGTTATGAACTTGTGTACTTACATTAAATATGAGATAAACAGAATACCAACATTTAATCACTTTGAATTGCTTGGCTTTAGGTTTGTTTCAAAATGATCGTATTCTTAGAGCACATCCTTGCATTTGTTAAGATTGTGTCAATTAAAATAAAACAAAAGAAAGCACCGTGACTGGATAAAAACGTTTGTGGAATTTAACTGCGTGGTGTTCCAACTTTCTGCAAAAACCTTTTTCCCCCCATCCCCTTCTGTAGGCTTCCAGGAAAAGTGATGCATGAGCAGTGAGATTTGAGGCAAGCTTCACTGCAGGACTCTTCCTCTTACCACACAGCCGTGTGATGTCATAGCTCGAGCCACAGTGCCCTGGCATGGCCCACTGGCTTGTGAGTGGGCACAGAGGAACTGGGAGTGAGGCTACACTGTGAGGGCTGCAGTGCTCTGAGACTCTTACTGCAGTGGTTGCTTCACAGCCTCAAGCTTATTGGGGAATCCTTAATTCCCTAATTAGTCCATTGGATGAGTTTAATTTTAGCCTCTGATACTTTGTCTTTAGTGGTTTTGTGGTTGGTGTTTTATGATATAGGCTTTTCATGTCAGCACTTTGAAAGCTCTCTGATGTTTTGAATGTGTCTGATAGCACATCCTTCTTCAATTTTAAATAATAGTAATTTACAACTGAGTCATAAACAATGAATTATTAAATGTGATATTCTTTACAGATGATTTTCATTGCTATTTTAAAGGTAAAGGCATTGAACATTATCATGTAGTTTCTTGATAATTTCAATAACTTATTCATTAAATACTATACTTTGATTGCAGTCAGAAGAGGGATAAAATCAAACCTTCCAGTGTTCCATGGAAGATCATAACAAGCATTATGTCCATAATAAAGCTCCACTTCTAGGTGGAGCTAATCAATGTCAATAAACTCTCATTAAGGAATTAAAATTTTACTCCTTTACAGTAATATGCTATTATGTGTTGCATGCACTTTATTGGTGTTCAAGGTATCTCAGCACAGATTTTTTTTCCATCAATTTCTTATGTGTAAATGAATGTCCATCTCCAGGTGACAAACCTAAACCACCTGAACCAATTTTGTAATCCTTCTGCTCAAATGTACTTAATCAGGCAGAGAAGAGCATCTACCAGTGCAGGAAGACACAGCCCCATGGTCACCACTGTCTCAATGGCAGCAGGATGTCAGGAGTACTGTGGCCAGTCGCCTTCAACAGGTGTGAGGAAAATAGTTTCTTGCTGGTTAAATTGTCCTGCAAAGAAATATATTGCCTTGTAATTCTTCTGAGATATACACAAAGGTGAGTAAGGAAAGTTTGTTTAATTCACCGTCTAGTTCACTTCCATTATGTCACTTCTATCTCCAGTTTCAGTAGATTTTGGTCTTGACAGTACCTTGGCTTCTGGAGGAAGCCTAGAATGTTGTGACAACCTGTTACAAAAATTCATCAACACTTCATGACCCAAATTCCTGATTATTTTGTGCTGATATCGTCTTAACCCTTTAGTAGTACCTGAATTGGGTATATGAATGACAAACAAGGTATTGGGGAATGAAGACTGTGTTTGCAGATGTTTGCAAGACTACCATGAAGTGACAGAATTCTTCCAAGTATTCATTCTTAATGAATGATAACAGCATGATAACTGCTTTCTTCTCACCTTAGTTCAACTCAGACTGTGTCTCTCATACAAACTCGTATACACATGGTATTGTGAATGAATGAAGTCCTTTGCTTGCATGGCATATGAAGGACCTCTGTCCGAAGCATCCTGTTTTTATGGAAAAGTACTACACCACACTTTATGCTACCTCTCTCTATATATGTATTTATATACAGTATTATACAAAAGTGAGGATGGGTTCATGGTGAATTATACATATTTGTAGGTATGTGTGTTTATTGTACAAAAGTACTGATGATTTCATGAATTCTTTCAAGTTTCTTTGCTGGATTTTGGCTGCTTCTTGTTTTTTTCATACCACTCAGCTTCAACCATGTTGAGGTAAAGGCTCTGTCCAATCGAAAGACTTAATACTAAAGGCTTAATTCTTTTTTCATGTGTTTTAGTGCTGAAACTGTCTTTGTCTTGGTGTTTAAATAGTGGTTTTAGATGCAAAGAAACATCTAATGCCCAAATTTATATATATATATATATATATAATCCACAACCCACTTTGGTAGAGGCATGAATGTATTAGGTAAACCTCTGCTAGTGTGTGCATCCTGTTGCTCATAGTTTGTTTGCTGATGTACATAAAACGTGTGTGCAGTCATTGTTAAATGTTACTGTAGCCTGTGTTTAGTTAAACATATAAGTCATGTCTGTCATTAATGTTGTATGTGAGTGCCACCATTGTCGTTTGTGTTTTTTGTTAAATGTTTCACTTTATCGAGGGAGTCTGTGCGTCCTGCTCCACACCCATTGGCACTCGGGCCAGCGGCAACGTTACAGATATACTTCTATCACTACCATGTTACTGTTGTGTTAAGAATAGTCTGCCAGCCAGCAAAGACCCAACGGGCAATGGTTCTTTGTGATAGACAACCCTTGTTAATGACAGCAGGTAAACATTGGTCTGTAGTTTTAGAACTAAAAAATACATCTATAAGATAGTTGTCCTAATTACGCAAACATTGTGTATAGACAAGGTGTTTGTAATATCAGTGGAGATGAGTATAAATATTTATATACATTCTTGCTTGGTTATCTGCCTTTTTACATTAATATTTATAGTTATGGCATTTAGCAGATACTCTTTCCAGAGTGGCTTACAGTTCGAGCAGGACTTATTTATCTGAGCAGGACATATTTCTTTTTATTCTGCCCATTATTTTACTAAAATAATTTTACTAATTATTTTAATCACCCAAGCTTTGAATTTTTCAGGTTATGTCATAGTAATAATGCAGTTAAAATAATGTACTCAGTGCAGCAGATGATAAAATACAGTATAACTAAATGGTTTAAAACACAAGTTTTAATACTTTTGGCAGAAATGTTAAAGAAACTGAAATTCTGAAATGTAGGGAAATGCAGGAAATTGATATGGTCATGTTTTGTCCTGAATTTTCAAGAGACTGGCAGGGATAAACCTGATTATACAGACATATTAGCTATAAAAATAAAATGTGAGCCTTCTGCATACTGACATACAGTGTGCACAGATTAGAATATGGTGTTCTATCATATCTATTCTTCAGGGAATCTCAGGCTAGTAAAATCCTTCAGGCTTAGAGAGTAGTTAATTAGACATTTTGTAATATTTTGGTCCATTCATAATGTATCTTCAGCCCTTTCCAGAACTGCAACACTGGCAATTTCAAGTTAAAATTTTATTTATTTATTTATTTATTTATTTATTTATTTATGTATTTTTAACATTTTCATTGCCTGTATGATTAAAGTCAAATCAATGTTTAACTGATCAGGACTTTCTTAATATCTATATGTTTGCCTTTAGTCTTCCCACTTCTCAGTTTAGGCTCTTGAAGTTTCAAAAAGGCTATAGATAAACTCTATCTCACAAGTGTTTCTGGTCTCCTTTGTAGTTTAAGAAAAATATCTCCACCTTGTTACGTGCATGTGTAACAAACTAAACTTTAACCGAATGTTAACAATTAGTTTTGGAGTTTGACTGCAAAGTCAGAATGTGCAACAAATTCAGGATACTGGTCTGATGGACAAGGGATTAAAAATGCTTGTTCATAATTTTGAGGTTATGTTTCGATAAATGATAAATAAATCATTTTTTTTCCCAACGATTCTTCTTCAGATTATGGATTATGTTCGATTATGTCATTATACTGACACCTAGTGGCCTGGATTCTTCAGCGACTGTATACTAAATGTCTTTTTGAACACGGCCACCTCCATGTGGGGGACAAGCTCCATGGAGCATAAACTGGTTTATTTGAGGACTACAAAGCAATTTGATTCTTCATCGCATTTGATCTGCACTTTCTAGAAAAAAAATCACATTCATAAATATTGTTTGATACTTTTTGGTGGTAAAAATGACATTGCTCCTTTAACTGGGATAGAAAGTATCACATAAAATTTTGGAACAAGACAGCAGATTAGAATTTAGAACTAAGAAATGGCTCAATATGGCTCAAAAAACGGTACATTCTCAAATGTACTGTCTCATATGTGATGTGTTTGTGAAAAGTCGCTTTGGATAAAAGCATCAGCTAAATGCCGTAAAGGAAAATGCCTTTAAAAAATTTTAATTTCATTATAAGAATAGCTGCACACAGGTACATAACCTTTACTTTCAATGGTTTCAATATAAAATGTGGACAATATTCACCAGTAAGCACATTTTTGCCAAACATATATTTTGCTGTTGCAAAATATATAATATAAAAAATAGTAAAATCGTAAAATACAAATGCCATAAGTAAAACAACCTTGCTATATATAATATATTCACTTACAAATGTGTGTTATACACTGTATTTAAGTATATCCTATATGATTATTCTGTAGCACTTGTTTGTCTGTTTGGCTCAGTGGCTGTTAGCAGCAGCTGTGCAGGAACTTGTGGAAGACCTTCCGGAAATCTGCGTTGAAGACTGTGTAGATGACAGGGTTGAGTGCACTGTTCACATAGCCCAGCCACGTCACAGTGCTCATGAGATGGGGCGAGATGGCGCAGGTCTGACACACAGCCCGTGTGCTGTGAACTACAAAGAATGGGGTCCAGCAGAGCAGGAAAGCACCTGTAGTCATAGGAAAAGAACATACTTCACCGCAAATACCGCTGCCCTCTACCAGCAGATAGTACTGTTAAGACCAGTTCTGGTCTTAGAGTGTATAGGGTTCACAAATTTCGCTGAACTGTCAAAATATCTTATAGGCATTTCAAATATCTCTTTTAAGATAACTGAGAATATGGGAGTAAAAAGGAGAGAATCTGAATTATTCCTAAAAGGCAATATGCTAAGATTAAAACATGCCCTCCATTTCTTACAAAAGATAAGAAGGCTGTGAATGAACAAGAATTACAGCTCAGTGGGCAGTTTGCACAGAATACTTTGGATAATTCAGTAATGCTGATGGCGTCACAGTTATTAAGTCTGCATTATACACCTCTGGTAGTGTTACCCAGTCCTGTTCCTGGAGGACTGCTACACTACCTTTTATTGTTTCCTAAACATAACACACCCAACATGACTTAACACGTCACTTAATTAACAATTAACCTTATAACAGAAATGAACCTTATTAACCTGTGTCTATACAAATGTCATGAAAACTGTGAGCTGATTGTATAATCTCAATGTCTGAATGTGTTTATGAATGTAAATTTTAGACTTTTTTTTGTTAGAAATTTCCAACAACAGATACACAAATGATACTGTTTACGTGTTATTACAATTCCAAAGTGACTGGTTGTTCTTCTTAACCTAAGCACTATTATTGCTGAAAATTCTAACCAGACTGCGTGAACCTTTAACAAAAACACTGTGACTTTTCAGCAATAACACATGAAATACACAACTCTATGTTATACTGCAATAAGGGATATTGAGCACTTCAAAGATTTTAAGAAAGACACTAATTTGTGTTTTTCTTTTTAGTGAAAAAAAAAAACATACATTGAAAGGGACTACTCAAAATTATAGTCATAAAAAATTTAATCTATCTGGCTGACATTTAAAAAATGACTCAAATCTTATTTCCAAGATAAATCCTAGACATTAAAGGGTGTAATAATCTTTAGCTTATACCGCCTTTGTAAAACTTTAGGAGTATTTGGTTTAATACAGCACTATAGTGAAACACCATTATTTTTATGTCAGGAATATACTGCAGTATTAGAGTGGAATGCATTATTCTTAATTTTATTAAAATATATGCTGATACAAGTGGTTTATTTTAGGAACATTTAGTCTAAACTGTTTTTGCACCCTTACAGCCATCAATATTTTATTTTTTTTCAGAATGTATTGTATTAACCATTCAAGAAACTTCTGTATAGGGAGGCAGGCCCACCTGTCTTTCGGTTTTTATTACAGGCAGACAGCACATAAAAGGGTGAACTAAGCACTAGGTGTGCATGTCTTTGGAGGGCTTTGAAAAAAGGCTTGTAAGCAGGGTATAGGATTTAAGGGAACGGATGGTCTCCTTTGGTGGCTAAGTCTAGAGTCTACACCTCGAATCTAAGTCTAGAGTCTAAGTCTAGAGTCTAAGTCTAGAGTCTACACCTCGAATCTAAGTCTAGAGTCTAAGTCTAGAGTCTACACCTCGAATCTAAGTCTAGAGTCTAAGTCTAGAGTCTACACCTCGAATCTAAGTCTAGAGTCTAAGTCTAGAGTCTAAGTCTAGAGTCTACACCTCGAATCTAAGTCTAGAGTCTACACCTCGAATCTAAGTCTAGAGTCTACACCTCAAATCTAAGTCTAGAGTCTACACCTCGAATCTAAGTCTAGAGTCTACACCTCGAATCTAAGTCTAGAGTCTACACCTCGAATCTAAGTCTAGAGTCTAAGTCTAGAGTCTAAGTCTAGAGTCTACACCTCGAATCTAAGTCTAGAGTCTACACCTCGAATCTAAGTCTAGAGTCTACACCTCAAATCTAAGTCTAGAGTCTACACCTCGAATCTAAGTCTAGAGTCTAAGTCTAGAGTCTAAGTCTAGAGTCTACACCTCGAATCTAAGTCTAGAGTCTACACCTCGAATCTAAGTCTAGAGTCTACACCTCGAATCTAAGTCTAGAGTCTAAGTCTAGAGGAAGTTAGCAAGAACTTCAAAATTGAGTCCAGCTCCTTTAATCTTGAATTTAACACTCACCCACAATAACAGGCAGGAGCCCCATGGCTTTCCTCTCTCTGCTGTTGATTTTAGCCCTCTTCCTCTTTTGGCCTGCGCTCTGAATCTCTGCATAGGTCAGTGTTCTAATTGGGCTGTTGCTGTACTTTGGCGGCAACGGGCAGCTGGGCTGCATGTCACCGTCCAGCTGATCTGAGGTGGTCTGGGCCAGGTCCTGCTCCATGACGCAGGGCAGGAGAGACCCGGGGGCCTGCAGAGCGGCAGCGTACTGGAGCTGGCGGCAAGGCAGGATACTGCTCCTCAGCTTGGCCCTGCGTACCTCCTCCCACCGACGCAGGCCTCGGAACGTGCCGCAGTAGAGAAGCAGCATGATGGGGCAGGGGATGAAGAAGGAGCAGACAGACGAGTACACCACGTAGGAGTCGACCTCCAGCTGGCATGCCGCCGGGTCGCGCTGAGGGACGTTGTTTATGCCAAAGATGACTGGCAAGGCCACTGCTAGGGCCAGGAGCCAGGTGGCAGACAGCAGGAAAAGCTGCCGGTGGTCAATACGCTTTCGGCTGTAATGAAGCGGGACGGTCACTGCAATGAACCTGTCACAGAGTACCACGAACAATTACTACAGCTACTCCCTGCAGAGTTTATATCTACCACGCTGCATCAAGGTCTTCAGTAGCATCGAGATATTAAAGCTAGAGTGTTTAAACTACACTCTGCAGGGCAGTAGATGACAGCTAATGAGCAAGCAAATTACACCATATTCTATATACTTCACATATGTACATACATGCATCTGAATGCTTATTAAACTTATATTCATACGGATATATGGCAGATCACCAATACAATACACTTCTATACTTCTTAGAAACAGATATGAATATTTTGAAAATGCGAACCTGTCGACGCTGATTGCACATAGGTTGAAAATAGACGCTGTACAAAGCATCACATCCATAGCCATCAACCCGTCACAGAGAAACATGTTTAAAGACCAAACGCCACCCTGAAACTAGACAGAGCGCAGTCGGACATCACTCATTCTCGTGCACCCATACTTATTCAAACATTATTCTTATGGTGGCGTTTCAAATAAATAATATATAGCCTACTACAAACGCAAACGGTGTCATTCGTGTCCTTTAATATATTTGCTTCATTTTCCTGTACAAACTCGCCATCATCAGTGGAATAAGTAATGGTACGTGTTGAATGTAAGCCGGAGACTGTCCACCGCGTGTCTCACTGAGCGTACCTGGAACCGTCATCAGTCTAGACAAGCTGTGCAGAATCAACCCGTGGTGGGAACTTCAGACTAACACGATCGGACAAGTCGCCTCATTCAGGATGACAGATTGTAAGGTGTAAAAGTCCACTAGTGACTGAGTTTCCCATCACGCTCCTTTATCATTATTAGTCTCATGTACTTGAAGATTTGGGTAATTAATATAAAATGTTTCTCCAAATCGCGTTTTTTCATGTTACTCCTAATTCATATAGGCTATATTTTTTCATGTTATGCAGTAACACGAAAGAGATGTTGATTACAAATAGCCTAATAAAACTTGGATTACTGACAGTTGCCGCATATTCCTCATATTACAAATACATATACAATGTTAAGGTGAACGTTTTTATACACACGATTTTCTCAAAACCTCAAGCTTTGATTACTTACCTCTGCGTACACAAAAAGAGGTAAAACTAATATTGCCAACAGAAGATCCGCCACAGCCAGACTAACAATGAAGTAGTTTGTTGTTGTCTTCAAAGCTTTTTCTATATGAACACTAAGGCATACGAGTACATTTCCACAGATGATAACTATAATCAGTAATATCCCAAATATGAGAGCAGGAAAATTGTAATCACTGATAACCAGCGGGACAGTGCTGTTGAAATCGGTAATATTTCCGAACATTGTTACACGAAGTCTCCCTCGTAGATAACTTTCTCCACAACCTCGGTCTTCCCGGATTGGCTTCTTGATAATAAAAAAAAGTTTATAAACTCCCTATTTGTAAAAACAACTCTGATCCATTTTTGGAAAAGTTGTCCCTCTCGGTCTGCTTTTCATGCGTCCCAGCCCCGACCTCCGGTTCCTAATTCCCAAATCTTCAAGTCCGGGAATCTAGAAAACTCACCATCAACGTTCCTTTTCAAACTGTATCTCTGGACTATTGATTTTTTCCCTGACGCTGACAAAAACAGCCTTCAGTGTACCCACAGAATCATGTCCTCACGGTGTTACTGTAGAAATCCATTCCCTTTAGTCTTTAGGGTGCTCTCAGGTCGCCTACTGGAGGCTGTTCAGCAGTGCGCAGCGGGGGAGGCATCATTTAGTGAACATTGTCATCGTGGGATGATGACAGTGATGATGACGTTGGTGGTCTTACATCTGTATGTTTTCACCTGGCAGTCTGGCAGCTACAGTTATGTAAAAAATTAAGACTTCTACATCCAGAACTTTCTCCTTTCTCCTTTCATATCCTGTCTGTGTAGATTATGGGTACTGTGGAATGTGATTTGTTGTTGGGTTCTTGGGTTTGTAGTGAATCAGGTGTGATGAATGATTTCCATGGAATAAAATGGAAATACATTTTGGTGTATAGAGAACTTGGCTTCTGATTTGCCCCAGATATTTGTTTGCACATGGCTTCGCATTTTTAGCATTTTTATCATCTGGTGAGTGGGTCCACTTAAAATAAACAGAAAATAAGCTTGTTTCAAAACTGGAACAAAATCTTTTAAAATGTAATTATTATTATTATGATGATGATGTAATTATGAATCTAACAAACTTTTTTGAAAATGAAGTACTCTTGAATGGTATGCAATCTTGTATGCATCAATCTTGTATTACTTTGTACAGTTACTAAACAATTTGGAATGCTACTTGAGTTGTACTCTCAGATGGCTCAATACGTGGCTATTGCTCTGGCTCTCATCAGATAAACATCACTTGCTCTGGGAGTTCTCAACAGTGTGATTCAGAAACCAGCAGAATATTCTCTCAAAAAGACTTGCCCAGGGTCTGAGGGAGATAAGTGTTCAAGACCAACAGCCGCTAATGACACTGTCTGCCAGAACATTGTGAATTCCATTTTACATCTAAAAGAAGGAGATGTAATGATCAGGTCCTCCTTTTACTCTACTCCTTGAGAGATGATGATGATGACGATGATGATGATGATGATTATGATGGTGATTAATCCATTTTAATTTTATCACATGCAGTCAGACATGTGCTTGGTCCTCTTTCCTCTTTGCTCCAAAAGTAGCACAAGGAGATTGAGACATACCTTCTGAAATCGAACCACAGCACCACAGCTCTCTCCTGTTCAGACAGGATGTTTAAAACTCTTACTCCTGATCTATTTCATTTTGCCATTTCTGAAACTGCCATCACAGGTTTCACTGCCTCTGGGAGTCGGGGGGAAGTGATTGCTGCGTCTGCATCTGTCGACTGGATCAGCATACTTGGCTGATCCCAGTTTAATCAACCGGAACTTCAGTGCCACTGTCACATAGGTGCATGTGTGGTTCATATTAAAGGACAGAAAAGAGCACTGTTATAGAATGGAGAGCATCAGTAGGGTAGGTCTACTTTTTCAGCATGTTGAACTTCCTCCGTGGGGATCAGTGGATTAAAGTTCAATGCAGCATTTTCTGTGTCAGCTGGTGCAGAATAATGACCATACATAATAACTCAAGTTACAGCTTCTGTGATAAGAGGTTCAGTTAGATGCTCCGGCTGGGATTTTGTCTCATTGTCAGTGCTGGTCTCCATTGTCAGAATCCATTTTGAGCGTATTTTTGGAGTTTAACTAAGAGTGCGTCTGTACAAATATGTCCCTTTTGGTAACACACATAAACCCTTCTGCAGAAGCTGAATTAAAAGGACACAGATGAAACATACAGGAGTGATAGGAAGCCTTTATTCTTTGACCTTTTAAATACAACTTCACCTTTGCAGCCTTATCCCCTTTAAATTAGGAACTCAATACAAAATATTAAACATGATTTCACTGGCCGTATCACCAGTCTACAAAAATGTCCACGGCAGTATATCATCAGTCTGCAAAAATAACAACAGCCGGTAAATTCTCTATAATTTGTTGGCTTAATGATCAATTCAGTGTGAAAGGTATCAACTTTGGTGGAAGAGTATTTTTATATTCAGCCACCTACTGACAAGATGAGGCAAGTTTAGTTTTGCTGGACTGTATACGTTTGGTGCGTCAAAGTGTTTCTTCAGAGCAGGAAAATATAGACAATACATGTGAATTAGAGAACTATACAAATACAGTGTACACTTCAAAAATAGGGCTTCTGTGGTGTCGAAGGTCCACTAATGTGCAGCCCTGTCTCCTGGGATCTGTGGGTTTATGTAAGGGTAGAAAGCAATTAAGCAACAGGTGAACATAATCAATACTCAGGACATTGTGGGCGGGGCAGGTAAGGGGTGTGATCCCTAGCAGGAGTGGGCGTGTCCATCCTGCTAGCTGGCCGACCAACCGTGACAACTTCTAGATGGTCCGACAAACATATCTAGGAAAATAAATAAAGTTGCCATAAATAGCGAAATATCTTTCTGTTGTAGGACCTTGATAATGAGTAGCTGCATAATTTTGTGTGTTTTTTCCAGTTATATATAGGTGTCACAAGTGAGTGCAGTGCTAGCAGTGGTATGTGTTGCATTTAGGTCGTACCACAGTAATAGATGTTGGGGACCTTGTGATTTTCTGAATCCGCTGCAAAACTGTCCAAAACCGTGAGTGTTGCTTCCACTCAATAAAATATGAAAAATAAAAGATCTTTTGACTTTTCTCTTAAGTAAAGTTTCAAACAGTGCGCTACCATAGTGTCTTTCTTTATCTCAAATGAACAACTGTAGCAAACTACTTCTATTGTTGTTCTATTGGTATAATAGTGGTGACTCTGGGTCAGCAGTAGTGCTGCTAACATTTAGAAGTGAAAGCTTCTTTGAATAAGCTTCTCTAATGGATTTATGGCAGATAAATGCAGATAAAGGCTGCTGGCAACTTCAACACTAAGAGTCTTACAGGGCGAACGCGGTTAAGCCATTATTAAATCCTTGGTATCTCAGAGTTTCAGCCACCCTCAAACAGAATGCAATGATTCAAAAGAAAGTGTGACTTGAATGGCTTTAGCTCGTGTTTTCAGATTTTGTCCAAGATTGGAGTACAGATGTGGCTTCTGTGAGCACAGGAAGGTGTGACAATACACTGCCTACATTTGCTTTTGCTACGGTGTCCTCAGAACCAGGGAATGATTGATCTGGTGATCATTGCTGTAGAATAAATGATGTAATTTAAATCAGTACCTGCACAGGTGCAAATCCAACAAAGTAACCAACAACTGAGTGAGGACATTTTCACAGACTTGGATATTGTCATGGAATGCTCGCCTCTCGCGAGTCATGTGGTTTGGCTCGCCACGTGGTTTGGCTCGCCACGTGCAGTGGGAGGATCTTTGTTTGTGGCCACGCCTGCACACACCTGCACCTCATTTTGTCTTTGTGTATTTAAACCTTGGTCATTGTGTGCAGTGTTGTTGGTCATTGTTGATGTAGCATGTTGAGGTTAATGTTAACGTTGTCATTGTTAAATGTATTCGTGTTCATCGTTTTTGTTTAATGCGAGTGCCATTGTCTTTATGTATCAATAAATGTTTGTACACGTCGATGAAGTCTGTGCGTTCTGCCCCTCGCCCTTCGGCACTCGGGCACACGTTACAGATATGCTCCTGAAAATGTGCCTGTAAATATTTGTTCACACCGGAATACTTGCATTTACAATCTAAAATATTCCAAAATCTTAAGAGTGTCAAGCAATATAAGATCAGTTCTTGAACAAGCAGTTTACAATCAATGATCTCTTCTCCTCACCCAGAACCAGATCATCGATCTCAAACAGTCTGGCTACAAACCAGTACATTTAACAGACACAGCACTCATAGCAGGTATGAAGAATCTCCATGCTGCCAAAACTGCCAAACTGTTATCCGTCTTGATTCTTCTGGACTGTTCGACTGCTGTTGACACAGTAAACCACAACATTCTTCTTTCTCTTCTCTCCAGCCTTGGTGTGACTGGCTATGCATGGAAATGGTTTCAGTCCTATCTGGAGGGATGTTTCTATCAGGTAACATGGAGGACCCACTTCCAACTCGCTCTCTTGGTGATGTAATATCTTCTCATGGCTTCTCCTACCACTGCTTTTCTGATGACACCCGATTAATTAGTTCTATCCCACCCTCCGATACACAGGTTTCCAGATGCATCTCAACATGCTTGACTGACATTGCGTCATGGATGACTGCCCACAACTTGAAGCTCAAGCCCGGTAAAACTGAGCTTCTGTACATGACATGAACTCCAAGCCTTTATCATGACCTCACAGTTTCCTTTGAGAACTCCCTGGTATCACCATCTGAAGCTACTCGCAGCCTGGGCATAACTTTGGACAACCAGTTGTCGTTCTCATCTCATGTTTCAAATCTGACCCGGTGTTGCAGAATTCTCCTTTGTAACATATGGAAGATTCAGCCCTTTCTCTCACAGAAAACTGGCATGTACGTGTGTAGTCTCTTGTAATCTCAAAGCTAGACCACTGCAACTTGCTACTTGCTGGTCTTCCTCTAAGAGCAATCAGACTTCTACAACTTGTCCAGAATGCATTAGCACAACTGGTCTTCAATCTTCCGAAGTTCACACGTCACTTCACTGCTGCGTTCCCTTTACTGGCTTCCAGTAGCTGCTCGCATCAGATTTAAAACCTTGATGCTCACCTACAAAGCCAAAAATGGACCATCCCTTCCATACATGATGTCAATGATCAAAGCCTGATCTATACCTCAAGTACTTCAAATCTCAAGGACAGCTCGGCTTGAAACACTATGCTTCAAGTCTCATAGAAGACAAGCATAGCGACTATTCCCTGTCCTGACTCCCAGATGTTGGAATGAACTTCCTCTGGCTGTCCAGACAGCAGAGTCCCTTGAAGTCTTCAAATGCAGACTGAACACCCATTTATTTGTGGAATATTTAAATGACCATGTATCCTGCATCCCTGTTGAGTAACTGAAATGCTAGTACTTATTGTAGGGTATTGCTTGTTTTTGTACTTATCTTAATCTGAGACAGAGCTTATGTGTGTTTTGC